>NW_004955559.1:666726-695169 GCF_000276665.1 Chinchilla lanigera
CCCTTCCTTCTCCTCTCCTTCTCATCCTCTCATTATCCTCGTCTCCTCCTCCTCTCCTCCTCCTGCTCTCCTCCTCCTATTCCCCTCCCCTTCTCCTCCCCTTTCTCTTTCTCCTCTCCTCCTCTTTCCACTCTCCTTCTTCTCCTCGCCTCCCCTCACTCTCCTCCCTCCGACTCTGCACTTCAGCCCTGCCTCCTTCATCTCCTTTTCCTGCCTGTTCCCCTTCAGTGCCCGCTCTCCTCTCTCTTCTCCAGGCTCAGACACTCTCACTGCTCTGTCTGTGGTCGCTGTCCCCTCCCTGTCCCAGGCTCCCTTCTCTGCCCCTGCCCTCCTCCCCTCCCCACTCCCTTCCGTCCCTTCCCTCTGGTCCTCTCCTCCCCCAGCCCCCTCCTTGCCCATTTCCCCCACTTTCTTTTTCTTCCCACTCCTTTGGTTGTCTTGCTCTTTCCCTGCCCAGCTCTGCCCACCTCCTCTCTGCCCTCTCCTCTCCCGCTCCCGAGGCGCACTTCCCTCATTGCGTCCTCTCCTCTTCCTCCCATCCTCCGCCCCGTCCGGGCTCCTTGTTCCTCCCTCTGCGGTGCTTTCGGGCCTTGCTCCCTCCAGTCTGGGGAGGCCCCTGCTCCCCCCCTTGTTCTTCACCCACCCAGGGGTCCTCTGAGGCTGGGGCGGGCGGTGCCACCTGGTGTCCCCAGGGGACCCCTGTGACCCTGCCCTTTCTTTTCTGTCTGCCGGGGATGCCTGACGCTGCCTGGAGGGATCAGCCACCCTAGGCCCAGGAACCCAGAACCAGAAGGACACCGAGGTTGGCCGCGACCTTCCCACCTCACAAGCATGTGAGTGGCAGGCCCAGGCCCACGTGGCCCCGAGGCTTCGGTTTGGCCCTGAGCTCGAGTCTGAAGAGGGTGGTGGGGCCTTCTGTTCACTCCCCTGCTGGGCCCACCTCTCCGCAGGCAGCAGGACGGGAGGCTCACAGACAGGATGGACACCCAGCGTTTCTGAAGCCCATGCACCGCTGGGACAGAGAAGGCATGGCTGGAGGCCGGGAGACCTGCAGGAGGACCCTCTGGGGCCTCTGTCCCCACCTGCTGGCGGACGCTAGAAGTGCAACCCTGCTATATTAGACACGGAGACCCACAAGAAGTGAAGAGACCAACCTGGGGAAGGGAGACGGGCTGTCGGGTGGGTGGAGAGGGAGAATTCGCAGAATCCTGTGCCAATGAATGCTTTTGTTCCTAACATACAAACACCCTGCCCAGCGAGCCTCTATCTGCAGCTTATGTCCCTCCACGTCCCTTCACATCCCTCAGCAGGTGGATTCTCCCACGGCCCACGGAGAGGCACCTGGGGAAGGGGGTTTGGGCTGCAGAAGCTGTGAGAGCCTGCACCCCTGGGCCTGGGCCGCGTCACACGGATCCCTTTCCCACAGCACCTCCATCGTGCCTTGCCGTATGGGGGCAGGTACAAGGGGAGGTGATGGACCAGCCGCTAGAACCTGCAATGAGCCCAGCTCCTTGTCATGGCATCACCCTGAGGGTTGGAAACCTATGCAGTTCTTTCTTGAAGCCGCTGAGTGGGGCAGCAGCCTAAAGCAGCCGGAAGTCCACTTCTCGTGTCCTCAGACCACACCACCCAGCCACGTGCTAGAACACGTGGATACCAGCAGGAACCTTAGAGGAGGCAGAGCGTCCTTACCTCTGGGGCCACATAAGGGTGTCCAAGGGTGTGGCAGGAAGTGTGCAGGGGTGGGGGGTCCCCTCACCGAGCTCTTCACATCTTAGACCTGATGCCTTAAAGCTGGGAGACCCCGGGAGAGGAGGAGGGCCGAGCTGCACAGGACAGAGGGAGCCACGGGAGAACAGGCAGGTGGACAGCGCTGAAGCCGGCCTGGTGGTGCCCAATCGATTCACTCATTAAAGGCCTCAAGAGCAGGCGCAAGGGCTGGGACCTTGTGTTGGGAGCACGTGGGGCTGTGGTGGAGTCCACTCTGGTGCTGAACATCGGGATGGACAAGTGGGAATCTGAAGCTAGAGTATGAGCGAGGGGCTGGAGGTCCAGGAGGCAGGTGACAGAGAAGGGATGCGGCCCGGGCCCCTGAGGGCAGGTGTGGCAGGGGCAGGGACGGGTGGCAGCCCACTGGATCGGGACAGGGATGCCGGCACAATGTCCAGCTGCCTCACAGTCCCTGAGGCCCAAGTGCTGCTGAACCAAGGGGGCTGTGGGTCTGTCAGAGGGCTTGAGCTAGAGCCAGACTTGGGGACGCAGGGTTGTTTGGAATCTGGTATGGCGGAATGGCTGAGATGTGGAGCAGCCACAGGGCACACGGTCTCTCTCTCTCTCTCACACACACACACACACTCTGAGCCCCTAAGTCCTGTCTGGCCCCATATGGGTTGTGTCTAGATGCCCTCGAAAAGCCTCAGGTGCTCATGGGTGGGGCTTTCCGGAGCCGGCTGGATGCTGGATGTACGATGCGACACTAGGATTAAGGGTGTGTGCGACTCAACTAGTCCAGATTGGTTTAGCACAGTTCTGGGTGTGGGCGACAGGAAGGCCACCCCGGGTGTGGACGGCACCACCCAAAAGGCAGGTAGCACGGCTGGGATAAAGGAGGCGGCTTGCTTGCTGCTTGCTGCCCTTCTGCCTGCCCTGCCGTGAACTGTTTCCCCTCAGCTGTGCCATCCTGCCCTGGAGCCAGCTGACAGTGGACTGAAATGTCTACACACTGTGAGATAAAATACACACCTCCTCCTCCAGCTTTGGGTGCTGGGAATTTTGTCCCAGCAACAAGCAAAGACGGGCCTATTTGTGTGCACAAAACGATGCAGGGACACAGGGACCCCTGCAGTGATGTCGTGAGCACCACAGGGACCACTCACAGGCGATCAGTGAGAAAATCCCTGAGCCACGGAGTCACAGGGGGAGGGAAACCCCCCTAGCCCTGTGGAGGGCAGAGGAAAAGAGGAACACAATTCTGCGGAACGACTTCCATGAGCGCTTTTTTTTTGTTTGTTTTTGCTTTTTTGTACTGGGGATCGAACTCAGGACCCTGCGCTTACTGGACTCTGTGCCACTGAGCTACATCCCCAGCCCACGAGCGTTTATGTGCTCAGAACAATGAACAGGCGGCAGAAAACCTGGGCAGCCTCCAGCAGGAAACTGAGCAGGAGCTTGGGGACAGCAGACAGCTCCTGGCTGACTCCTACCGCATGTCTCCCAGCCTTTGGCCAGAGAACTCACACAGTGAATAAACTCTGCTGAGACAGGCAGGAACCAGGAGAGAAGTTTAATAAGGACCAAGCCCCAGGGAGCCCAGACTAGGACACTGCAGAGCAAGTGCCAGCTGAAAGGACTGGAGTCAGAGCTCAGTGCGCCTTCCCCAGCAGGACAGCCCCACGAGTAGCTGGGAGCCATCGCAAACCAGGTGCAGAGGCTGGGAAATGAGCAGCAGACACTGCACAGAATCCGCAGCTTTTTTTTTTTTTTTTTTTTTTTTTTTTTTTTTTGGTTTTTCTCCGGTACAGGGAACCAAACCCACGACCTTCCGCTTGCCAGGCAGGCGATTTTGCCGCTGAGCTAAATCCCCAGCCCCCGCAGCAGTTCTTGTGGGATGACCTAGGGCGAGGGACAGGTGCACTCCACGTGCAAAGAAAGCAGGAGGGTCACAGATCTGGACACAGCCCAGCAGCTCAGCCACTCGGTGACAGCCTACTCAGAATTAACGAGAAAAACAGCTAGGGAGAGGCCGGGCGTGGTGGTGCACACCTGTAACCCCAGCACTCAGGAGGCTGAGGCAGGATTGTTGTGAGTTCAAGACTGCCTGGGCTACAAAGTGAGCACAAGGCCAGCCTGAACTGCATAGCGAGACCCTGTCTCAAAAAGACAGAACGAACAACAACAGCAGGGGAGGTAGCCCAGTGCGAAGGCCCTGGGTTCAATCCCCAACGCCCTCCCCTGAAAGCAAAGGCACACGCTGCCAAGAGGCCTCCGAGAGCCCCAACGGTTCTGCTGTGGGAAACGCAGGGACACAGTAATGCTGGGTCAGTTTTCTACCCTCCCAGACTGGCCCAGACCCCGAGTCTGAGATGTCTGCTAGCGAGGCCACTGAAGGGGAACGGTGCCAAAGCAAGTGGCCCACGGGGCGGCAGGGGGCACAGCTCAGGGTGGCAGCAGCTCCCTTCCCCAGGGACTGTACGAAGGTGGGCAGATCACATGTTCCGGCCTGTTGAGCTGGGGAGTACACCTCACAACATGCAGGGAGGAGACACGTGACCTTGTGCTGCACACTCTGGCTGCTGAGAGCCACACTGGGACAGGCGCCACCAGCGCCGGGCAACAGCACGCCCCTGCCACGCAGCCTGGGCAAATCGCTCCAACACCACCACCAACAGATGGCCTCGTCCGCTGTAGCGCTGTCTACAGCCCCAGAAAGCAGGATGCGGGTGCAGAGCGGGGCGTCTGGGAACAGTTTAATCAACGGCCACCCGACACAGGGATGCTGATGCCACGCCAGCGATGGCCACTGTCCCACGTTTCTGAGTAACAGGGTGAGCGCACAGCAGAGTCCAGCACAGCTCAGACACCAGGCTGTCTGTCAGGAGCTGGAAGTTTTCAAAATGTGTGCACTGCAGTATCACGTGAATATTCTTAAACAGACGCAGAAGACCACGGCTGGGCCACAGTTCTGTCCTGGAGCCACACACGGGTGGCTGTCTTGGGACGGAGGACGCAGAAGGGACTCTATTTATATAACCTGGCCCCGACTCCTCCAGCTGCCAGCTGCAGGCCTGGGGGGATGCCAGGCGCTTTACCTACTGCAGGCAGACGAAGGCCAGGCACGGGCCTAGGAGCGGCGCTGTAAGGCGGGGAAACCGGGGTACCACTTCCTCAGTGGGGAGGCCCAGGGCACCCTCAAGGGAAGCCTGGGCCCAGTCCAGTGTCCTAGGAGGTGTCAGGGCCTCAGTGGGCAGGGGAGCAGGCCTGGGCAAAGGCACACAGACTGGAGAAGCAGGCGTGTGCCCAGCTGCAGGGCTGGGGCAGGCAGTGGAGCACAGCGCCATGAGGGGGCTGGGACTCTAGCCTGAGGGCAAAGGGAACTCAGGGGCTGATGTGGGGTTGTGCGCGTGGGGTACAGCAGGAGCACCCCAACTCCACTGGACCTCTGTCAACAGGAAGGGAGAGGGGGAAGACACGGGCTTTCAGGAGGGATGCCCTTCTCTCCTCCGAGGATGAGGAGACAGCAAGGCCCTGAGATGATGAGGGACGTGGGGGCCTCTGGGTAGAAGGGAATCCCAGGGGCAAAGCGGACAGGCCAGTCACCGGCCGCTGCCCCCGCCGCCGCCCCCGCCCCCGCCCTGGCCCCCGGCATCCGGAGCTCCCGACATCATGAGGAACAGGACCACGGGAATGATGTACATCCACTGCAGGTGACGGAGCCGGAGGACAGACACACGGACATAGAGAGACAGAGGGAGGTGAGCATCTTCTGGGACCTGCTCTGCCCAGAAGGAGCCCAGCACAAGGGGGCTGCATGGGGGGCGGGTCCCCTACATCACTACAGGCGGGTGGGGCGGAGGTGGGAAGGGTCTCAATCCTCACTCAGGCCTCCTGTGGCGGCGGCGTGGGCCCCGGGGCAGCAGGACGCAGGGCTGTGAGCAACACGGCCCCCCCCAGGATGAGGTGCCACTGAGGAGGGAGGGGCGCGGGTCAGCAGGCCCTGCAGCCTGGAGGCCCTTGGGCAAGTGGCAGGGCCTCTCTGGGCCTCAGCTTCCTGCGGCTTGGCGGGTGGGCTGTGCAGACAGAAGCAGCTGCTCGGGCCTTCCAGGGCTGCCAGCGCCCCCACCTTGACTCTTGGGCAGCCTGGCACTGCTGACGCTTGCTGTGGCCGAGCCTGGGTCTCCAGCCTCCCCCAGTGCCCAGCCTTCCAGGCCCCCTGCTCTGCATCTCCTCCTGTCCTGCCTGCTGCAGCCCAGCTCAGGTGAGGCCACCAGCCCGTCTCTGTCCCTGCCTGGCCACACCCTCCACGCTGCGCCCACAAATGCCCTGCTCCTAGGCCCGCAGCTCTGGACGACTCTCAGGAGCCAACCTAAGGAGGGGTCCATGGCCCTCAGCGCCACCACCCAGGAGACTCAACCCAGGCACTGGCAGGGCGTGCAAGGGACGGATGTGCAAAGGACGTGTGGACAGAGGAGGCTGGGCCGGCGGGCGAGGCCTGTGAGGAAGGGGGAGGCCGGGGCGCCCCACTCACATATTTGGCGAAAAAGGACTTCTGCTCCTGGGGGTTCTTGGCCTTCTGGGCCTGCTCCATCTCCAGGCGCTCGATGAAGGCTGCTGTCTCGGGGCTGAGGTGAGGAAAGCGGGTGAAGCTGGTGTCTGGGGCCCTGTGAGGACGGAAGCACCCGGGCCGGGCCCTCCCTCCACACTCACCCTGGGGCGGTGCCCGGCGGCCGCAGCCGCACGGAGGTGTTGAACAGCTCCAGGTCCACGTCCTCCACCTCGTGGCCCCGACAGCCCCCGGGGTACGTCACCACGGACACCCCCACCACGTTGCCAGCCACATCCACGTGCAGGGTCAGCTGGTCGGAGAGGTGCGACTCCACCAGGGAGCACTGTGGGGCGGAGGGAAGCGGGGCCAGGACCCACTCAGCATCTATGAAAGCCCTCTCTCAGCCCCTACCTCCCCCGAAAGCACCCAGCCGGGACGAGTCAACCCTCAAGGACAGGTCAGGCCTGGGGCCTCCGACCTCCAAGCAGCCAGGAACGGCCAGGGGCTCGGGACTGAGGCAGCGGGGAGACTGAGGGCGGAGGAGGGCCCCATCAGACTCACCGCAGGGACAAAGGAAGAGACATAGCCACCAGCCTCTGCGCTGTCAAGGGCCCCGGGCTGTCTGGGGACCCGCACCCGGTACAGGCCATTCAGGGCTGCCACGTCCTGCAGGGTACACGGGGAGGGCAACGTGAGATGGGCAGCGCCCAGCACCAGCAGGCCTCCATCAGGAAAGCCCTCTGGTCTCACCCACCCTGCACCCCACAGACCCCGGCCCGGCTGACTGAGTCCACGGGGGGGGGGGGCGCCCCACCTGGCAGCTGGTGCACACCCAGACTCCTAAGTTACACCAGCACTCAATTCTTTTGGGGGGCAGCTGGGACGGAGAACCATGAGGGCAGCATGCACCAAGGCTGCCCGGGGCAGACCTCGCCCTGACCTCTGCCCCAGGAAGGCGGCCATGTACCCACGGAAGCGGGCAGCCTGGACTGTGCCAGCCTTTGTGGGGGAGCACAGAGCCAGGCTTGGGAGGACCAGGCCTGAGGAGCCAGGAAGCACCGAGACAGAGGGAGCCTCTCGTCTAACCACAGCCATCCCCAGGATCTTTCTCCTCACACCAAACTCGGCCCAAGCAACTGCACAAGTCCCAGCTGCATCTGAAAGTGGAGAGGAGCTGGGGAGGGAAACCCGAGAGGGAGGGAGGTGCCATGGGCTGGCACGGGGCAGCCTGGATGAGGCTCCGAGGCAGGCACAGCACATCCCAGCACAAAGGCTAACCAAGCACCACGAAGCTTGAGCTGGCCATGGGGGTCAGGGGTGAGATGGGGCAGCAGGAGGTGCTGGAATCACACCTGGACCTGGAGGGAGGGCTGCAGGGGGCCACGTGGGCAGCTGGAGAAACTGCTGGACGCCCCCTAACCTAGCCCAGCCCTGGGGTCCCCACCTCACCCGAAGTCGGCCCCGCTCCTCTTCATTGAGCTGCCGCTGTGACAGGGACAAGGTGCCATCCTGCTGGTTCCAGAGCAGGGAGCCCCGCTTCCGGAAGTGGGCAGTGTCGTCTGCGGGGATGCATTCAGTGACCACCCTGCCACACCCTACAACCTGGCAGGGGCCAGGAGGCCCCGATTCAAACCCCAGCCTGCCCTCTGCTAGAGAGGGACCAGTGGCTTCTTTGTCCTGCCCCCCCATTTCCCAAGTGCACGCTGGGGACACCCCCATCTCACCCTGCCCTCCTGCTTCCCAAGGCAACAAAGCTGACACATGAACCCCAAAGCTCCCAAGGGCCACCCCTACCTTGCCAGGTGGCCCAGGGACAATCACATAGCCTCCTTGAGCCTCAGCTTCCTCTGGCTGACCAACGCCGGACAAGGACTCCAGCTCCCCTGTACCAAGTGGGGCCTTTGCGCCATTACTGGGCCCTGGGCCGGCTGACGGCTGGCTCCGAGCCTACCTGTTACTGCTGTTTCAGTTGGGTTTGGGACCTGGCTCCAGCTCTGCCACTCACTGACTGAGGGACCCTGTATGTGCCCACTGAACCCGTCTCCCCTTCTGGAAAACGGAGCTTACACCTACAACCTTGCATGACTGTCCTGAGCTAACAAAAAAAACCGCGGCCACTAGTGCAGGACGCACGGGAAAGGTCGGAAACGTCTGCTCTGAAATCATCACTCCAGTCTGAGGCTGGCGTTGGTCCTACAGGCTTGGGGGCATTTAAAGGCGAGGCTGCTCTCTGCTTGTGTCCCGCTACCCTCCCCTCCCCGGCAAGGCTGTTAGCAAATGAACGTTAGTCTCCCACCCAACTCACTGTGCTGCAGCTGTGTGCAGCCGGGCCGGGCACTCACCGATCTCAAAGGAGTGCTCCAGCAGCAGCCCCACCGTGCCACAGCTCTCCCCTTCCCGGCCGTCAGCCCCAACCTGCAGGACACAAGGGAGGCCCAGGTGAGGACCACGGAGCCCTCAGGACAGGATCCACAAACCCCAGGACAGACAGACTGGTGGAACGGATGAAGTCTTATATTCAGCCGCAAGCAGATCAATCACAACTGCCCCACTCCACTGGGACAGCCCATCATGAATATTCACGAGCTGGTCTCCCATTATCTAGAAAGCAAAATCCTACAAACACGCTTCATGAGTTTCCCTTCTAAGACAACTATCCGTAGGTCGCTTTCACGGCTCGCACCATAAATATTTGCGAGTTAAGGGCTATCCTCCCTCTCCTAGGGCATCTTGGCATGGTAATATGCTAATACCCAAAGTCCGCGTTTTCACCTTAACAGCCTCAGTAGCCAAGAGGCCGCTTGAGTTCTATTCACGTCAAGTACATTCAAGATTCCACGCTTTCCTTTGCCTTTACGTTTCCCTACCTCGGCATCCTCCACCGCCTCACGCCCACGCACCTGCGCGACCCGGTTCGCTCGTGTACACCCAGAACATAGAACTCCTCTCCAATCCCTCCAGTGCCCCCGACGCCCCTTCCTTTTAACAGCGCCTACGTCTGATGCCCCAGGATTCCACCAGGGCCACGCCCTCTCATGAATATTTACACGGAGGAGCCCTCACGTTTTACATAAGAGGGACTTTGCACCCACCAGTCCTCCAGCACCGCCCGTTTCCCATCGCACCCAACATCCCAGGCGCTAGGTTCCACCGAGCCCCGCTCCTCTTTCCACTCGGACTCGCGCCCGGGCAGGCATCTCCTGCGCCCGTTTCCATGGTTCTCTCACTTTCCCCTACGCTCCCCATCCTGCCCAACCTCCTTGCCACCTTAATCCCACCTACGGACCCATGACTCGGTCGGCCCCGCCCTCTGCGCAGAGCGAACGAGCACTCACCCCTCGTGCAGCGGCCCCAGCCCGGCAGCCGCTGCCCCTGGCCCGGCTGGGCGCTGCTGCCACTACCAGTAAGAGGAGAAGCAGGCGGGTGGCGCCAGCGCCGGCTGCAGCCATTACGACGCCTTCCCACCTCCTATAAACCTACACCGCGGAGCACGCTGGGAGCAACGGAGGCATTCTGACGCTCGTACGCGTGCGCTGGCTCCTGCGCCTGCGCATTGGCCCCGGTTTCAGTCGGCTGCTAAAGTCGGCCGGCGGCTGCCTATACTTCCAGATTCCCCCAGCCCGTCCTTCCGGTGACGTCACCACCACAGCGTCCTCTGTGATGTCATCAAAACCTGGCCCGCCTCGTTATGATGTCACCTTACCATGGTTCCCGCCCTTTTTTTCCCCTGGTGCTCCTCCCTCCGTGCCCACCAAAGGGCGGGGCGTTGCGGCGATGGGAGGCACGGGCCTAAGTCAGCCCTCCGTGCAGTGCGTGAGATGGGATCAAGTGGGCTGGCAGGTGAGAGGCGGACCCAGGCCAGGAACCAGTGAGGCTACCAAGGCGGGTGTAGGGCCGCAATGGAGACAGCTGATACCCTTTGCCCGCCCTTTGCCGCCCCGGCCCAACCTGTTGGGGGAACGGGTCTCGCCTCCCGGGACTGGGTGGGTCCCGCACTTCGTCCATCTAGGATGCTCTCTGGTTCTAGCCTGTGCCCTAGAAGGCCCCGGATGGCTCCAGCGCCACCTCCTGAGCGGCGAGTTCGACCAGCTACGCAACTTCACCGTTTTTGAGAGCAACTTCGTGCAGGTGGGGAATCCCCGGGGACCTCGGCCCCAGAGCCTGGGCCCGACCTTCACCCTCTCCCTGCCCTGGACGTTCCCGCATAACCCATCTCGTGGAGGTGCTGACCTCATCTCCTAGTGATCTCAAGCCCCCATATCCCCAGCCTGTTAGCTCGTGTATGAAACCTGGCCTCAGATCTTTGCAACAGTTCCTCTGATTTCCCACCCTCGGATTCTTTTCCTGTCATCCCACAGCAGCGTGCTCCCAACCTGATTCTTAACTCCCCTGTGCGTGACTGTCTTTACCCTACAAGATTCCTGACCTCTGATCCCTGTCCAATTCCGCCCCCATCTGTCTGGCCCCTGACCTCTGACCTCTGGCCCCAGGTGACCCGGTTTGGAGAAGTTGCCAATAAGGTCACCATGGGAGTGGCAGCCTCTAGTCCAGCCCTGGAACTCCCAGACCTGTTGCTGCTGGCTGGCCCTACCAAGGAGAATGGATGTCTGCAGCTTCTCGGGTGACTGTCCCTCCTGCAAGACCTCCTTCCTCGGCTCTGGCACCCGAGCCCCCTGCAGCACCCCCTCACACACGGCCCCCCGGGCCCGGGAGTGCTAGCTGCTGCCAGCCCTCACTGAGCTGCTGTCTGCCCAGGAGTAGGAGGACAGGGCGGTCTACGGGAGCCAGAAATCAGGGCCTGCATGACACTGGGGGAAGACTGTCCTCAGTGCTACCCTGCTGGGGTCGGGACAGTGACTGTGGAGCGCCCCCACAATCTCATCTCTCACCTTGTATTCTTGTGTCGTCGTTGGGCTCTTTTGCCCCATCCTCCAGAGAGAGAAAGCGAGGCTCAGAGAGGGGAGCCAGTTACCCAGGGCCCCTCAGCGGGCCGGCGTGCACTGAGCTTAGAACCTTGGGCTCCTTGTGAGCAAAATTTTCCCAGAATTATATGCTCTCACTGGAAAAGCGACACAAATAATGGGAAAGGAAACACTCTGAAGCACAAAGCTGACACGTCCTGGGCTTCTGCCCGCAACTCCAGCTGCAAGCACAGGGACATTTACAGCTTTCCATGGGGACACATGTGTTCTGCCAGGAGCCTGCACTTTTCTGACCAAATCTCAGTTAATGACAGTGAGGGAGAGAGAAGAAGGAAGGGAGGTCCCGAGCTTCACAACCTTTGTTCCTCCCCTTGCCTTGTTGAGAAATCCCACAAAGCAATTTTCCAACACCAGTAAGATGCACTGAAATATTTTTGACATGTTGTAAACCTTTCAGTGCTGACGTGTCCCTCCTGGAGGCTCTCACCCCCCCACCCATCACTGCAGTTGGGGGCGCACTGACAGCATGCCGAGGGGTGACCTTGACCTCTAGTACTCTCCTTCACCACCCTAAACCCCTCCCCAAATGAGTAGACCGCGGAAGAAAAATCTTGGCGCTTGCCCGGCACACAGGGCCTCCAGACACATGCGCTGCCCAACCCCGTCCTGTCTACCCACGAGCGTCCCTGAGCAAAGCCTGGGCGGTGAGGACAGACGCACCTAGGCGCCACCCGTCCTTTTCGACAGCAGTGGAGGACATCCACACCTCCTTTTCACCGCACCCCTCAGCAGCACCAGCCAGCGCCACTTCCTGTGGGCGGCAGGGCCACCAGGCCCCCTGACATTCACCCTCGGCAGACCCGTGTTCCATGTGGTAGGGATGCCCTCGAGCAGTCTGCCTTTGACTAGGCTCCCTCTCTGTGCCTCAATTTCCTGGAAACGGGGTGGGGGTGGGGCAGGAGGCGCGCCACCTACCCCCGTCGGGGGTAAATGCAGGGTTTATAAATATAAAGTGTCTGGGAGCAGCTGGGACAGCAAGCACTGTCAGTGACAGCTGCTACTCTTCCTTTTAGGAAACAAAATCGAGCTGCGCATTGGGCACGGGGGTGCTGTCCAGGGACTTAGGGTCACGGCCAGCGTGGCAGAGACCTCCGTGTGTATAGGGCTGTGCTCCCGTGTGAGGTCAGCCGAGTCCTTCCCAGAGGTCCTGTTCCTAGGCCTCAGAGCAGTCAGGTGACCGCCGCTGCTGTGGGTAAGGACACAGGAGTTGGTCTCAGTGCCAGCTGTGTGGCCTGGGCCAAGTTCCCCGCCCTCTCTTGACTCCTCTTCTGTCTTGTTGGACCTTGGACCAGCTGGGGGCCTAAGCGATTCGCTTATTCAATTACGCCATTGGCATCCGTGGAGCGCCCGCTGGTGTCAGCACGGGCCACTAGGGAAGCAGCCCTGGACCTACCCCGCCCTCAGCGAGCTCGCCTTCTGGGAAAGCAGGGGAGAAGGGATAGCCTGCCAGCTGGGCTGAGACCCGCGAGGACACAGTAGACGGGGAAGCCCGGCTGAGCAACTTGGTAACTTAGTGAGACTCTATCTCAAAATTTTTTAAAAGGGGTGGGGTGGGGCTGAGAAAACAGCTCAGTGCTTCAAGAAATGAATAGGCCAGGGGAGATCTGAGAAGGCGCCGCTTGAGAAAGATGCAAAGGAGATGGCTTTGCCTTTGTGCGGGAGCCCAGCGAGGGAGCCCAGCGAAGTGTTCGCCGGCGCCCTCTGGCGGCCCCGTGGGGCACAGACGGTAGGGCTGCCCAGCGGAAAATGAAGCGGGTCGCGCCTGGGGATGGCAGTGGAGTTAGTAGTTGGAGGACGAGGCTGGTCGGTGGCTGGAAGGTGAGGCTGGACTTAAATTCAAGAGGCCACAAAAGCAGAAAGGGCAGAGCACAGGGTGGCGAGGTGGGGACCTCCGACCTGAGGCCGCCCCTCCCGCCGCCCAGGCTGTTCCCCCTGCAGTTCGTCCAGCTCTACATCCACGACGAAAGCCGCCAGCAGCTCAAGGTCAAGTTCTGCACCGGCCGCGCCTTCTACCTGCAGCTGCAGGGGCCTGCTGAGACCCGGGACCTCGAGTTCGGCAAGTGGGTGCGGCTGCTGTACCACCTGCACTTCCAAGCCGGCCAGGGAGCCGTGCCCTTCACGCAGGAGTGGGGGGACGAGGACGAGGAGACAGGCGGGGACCAGGAGGACCGGGAGTGGGACTGGCGGGACCAGGTGAGGGGAGGGGTGAACGGGGCAGGGGAGGCCAGGAGCGGGGGGGGGGGGGCAACCCAGGTCTGCGGGAGGAGGCCAGGCTGTGTGCCTGGTTCCCTGAAAGGCTGGGGAGGTGAGGTAGGGGTGCTCTGGAAGATGGGGTGCTAGAACCCGGGGGCTTCTTCCTCTGGAGACCCCAGGCCCCTGCCTTGCGGCAGCTGGAGACCAGCCCTCCCCACCAGGACCCCTCTGCGGCGGGCCTGAGACACTGTCCCCCTCCCAGCTTCAAGACAGGGAAGCCAGACTGGACCCACAGACCTCCGAGCTCTGGGGACTCTGATGCTGTCTCTAAGGACCAGGGCCACACAGACGGATTATTAACACTAATAAAGATCGCCGCTTACGAACACAGCCAGCTCGAAGGCACTTCTGCCAGCAGCGCCCGTTTACCGAGGCAGAGGCTGCCTTGGCGGGTCTTCGGTCAGTCAGCAGCGGCCGGGTCCCCACGCAGCCAGGTGACCTGGTGCCCGGCGTCCCCAGCGTCCCCACGGCACGCAGCCTTCCCAGTCCGCCCTGGGGTGCATCTCTGACTCACTGTAGATTTCAGTCACCACCAGCCCGTCCCTTTCTCCCACCTTGGCAGCAGGACCTGGGGCTCCCCTTTGAAGCTCTGCGGTTGTCACGACAATATGGTTGCCCCCACTAAACTCGCTGTTCAAGATGGTGGCCCCAGTGTGGCCTCTTTTGTTGCGGCCGCCTAGTGGTGGTGGCTGCCCTGCCCGGCTGCCCCTCACCCACCCCAGGGTGACCAGCCCGGGTGAGGGGGAGGGGAGCGACAGAGGCGAGGAAACCACACACACAGTAGTCTAAGCAGCACTGCTTTGTTATCAGCAACAGCTGGAGAAAGGCACAGTCCGGAGCTCTCTGGGGTTGCAGTCGGGGCCCAGTCATCTTGGCAGCTGGGAGCTGTTTCACTGTGGCACTACGGGGGGAGAAATGAGTAGGTGAGGTGGGCTGTGGCTCCCTGAGCTACCCAGGCCTCTCTGCCTGCTGAGTCCCTGTGACCAGCAGGGACACATGACAGTACATCTCCCTGCAGCTCCTCTCCCTAACCATTAGCGGCCACGACCACTGTCATCCCCACCTTTGGTTTTTTGAGACAGTGTCTCACTATGTCGTTCAAGCTGGCCTTGAACTCACTGTGTAGCCCAGGCCAGCCTCAAACTTGAAGCAATCCTCCTGCCTCAGCCTCCTGGGTGCTGGGATTACAGCATGCACCACCACACCTGGCTTATTTTTTGAGACAGGGAGGGCCTCACTAAGTCACCTGGTTTGATCACTGTCATTTTCTGCTCAAAACTCCTGTGACCAGCTGCTGGCTCCAAGTAGTCCCTGGTCCCATGGTGTGGATGCTTTGAGCAGATTCAGGGAGTGAGTAGGGATCAACAGATTATTAGACACTGGGGCAGCCAGGAAGCACGGTGACCTAGAGTAACGGTGACTTGGACTTGGAGCGTGTCCCATCTGAACCCCTGCTAAGGTCTGCAGTCACTTCTGACTGCCGGGGTGTCACCAGGGCCAGGGAAATCTGAGTGGACCAGAGGTCACAATCAAGTAGGGACCGGACATCCATGTGGATGTCGTGGCTGTGAGGTCCCGGCTGGGGATCCAGGGGTGCTGAGGAGCCCAGGAGGGCTGTGATGAGGGGGCTCCGGACTCACTGTGGACCAGACACCCCTGTCTAGGACTGTAGGGGACAGGCAGGAGAGCGAGGATGGAGGCAGGGAGGCTGAGGAGGAGGCCCGAAAGAGGGTTCTGGAGGAAAGGGATCCAGGGGCCAAGGTGAGGGCCAGAGACCAGGTGTGTTGGCGCACGCCTATAATCCTAGTACTTGGGAGGCTGAGGCAGGAGAACTGTCAGTTTGACAATCTGGACTACAATCTGACAGTCTAGACTACGTAGAGAGTTTAAGACCATCCTGGAATACATAATGAGACCCTGTCCCAGAAGAAAATGGCGGTGGGGGTGGTGGTGTCAGAGCTGCAGCTGACGATGCAGGAGGAGGCGTGTCCTGGGCTCCCAGGATCCTGGGCTCCACTTTTATCCCTCTGCCAACCCAGGGAGCCTCCCAGGGCGTGGCTGCCAAGTTCCTGTCCCCGGGGCCCACACTGCTCCAGGACCATTCCACCCGGGACCCTGCCCCCTTCCCCGGGCCCGGGCCCGGCCCTCACCTCGCACGTCCAGCCTGCACTCGGCCAGAGCCTCCCCTAGCTCGTTGACAGCCCGGCAGGAGTAGTTGCCCGCGTCAAAAGGCGAGGGCCGGCGGATGTTGAGCGTGAGGACCCCCTGGTGGTTGGTCATCAGGAACTTGGGGTCTTCACCGATCTCCATCTTGTTCTTCATCCACACCACCTTCGGCTGGAGGGGGACAGAGAGCGGGAAGGGTGGCTCAGGGGTGCGGGGGCCAGGGCAGGGGGCTCCTGCCTCAGGACCTTGGTACTTACTCCCCTGTCCCAGTGCCCCCTTCCTGCCCTTCCCTAGTGCCTGCCTGCCCCTCACCTGTCCGCTCACGGCCCCTAGACCGGGACAGGAAAGGCTGCATTTCCTGGCACAATACTGTCCTTATACCTTTATGTTCACTGTGTGACTTTGTACCAAGGCCAGCCCCCGCCCCACCCCCCAATATGCAGGAACTTCTGGTCCTTTTTTCCCAGCACACAGAAAATCTCTGAAAATGCTTGAAGAATGAATGGAGTGAGTGAGTGAATGATGCAATTAACTATATGGAGGAAGTGAAAGAACTGTGGACGTGGGTGGGCTGGTAGGTGAATAAACGAGCCGGGAAATGGGCAGTGGAGTCCGGGAGTGGACGGTCATGGAGATGGAGAACTGATGTGCATGAAGGGAGCTAAAAACACGCAGTCCGGTGCAGAAGCCGGCACGTGCTCCCTACGAAGGCCAGGTCACACGCAGTTCAAGGATTTCAGGCCCCAAGGTCTCTGCTGCAATGAGTCAGCTCTGTTGCTGTAGTGCAGAGACCATGGTAACATGTAAACTATTTCTATGTGGCCTGTGTGCCAATAAAACTTTATTGAGAGGACCAGGTGGCAGGCAGATTTGGCCCAGAGCTATAGTTTACCAACTCCTGGTCTACAGGGTCTCCCTGTTCAAGGTTGAAGGGTTCATATTTCCAAGTGGTGGCCTGGAAATGGGTAGGGGGTGAGCCTGGGGACCCCTACAGTCCAGATCCCCCAGCCAATGCCATTTCTGTTCTCCAGGCACTGCTGTTTGTCCTTGCACAGAACAAGAGAGACTGAATGACCTCCCCTCTGAGCTCAGGCTGCCAAGAGGAACCGCTGCCTGGCAGGAAGACAGGGTGTCATTGTCTGAGCCCTGGGCTCAGGCCAAGGATCGAGACAGGAAGTGGGGTAATGTGAGCAAATCCCATGAAACCGGAGGATGCCGGGAGGAAGTGGCAGTGTGCTGGGCTTGGGCTGTCGTGCCCATTCTCCCTGGGTCCCACACGTGCCACTCCTATGGCCACCACCCTGTCACCTTTGGGTTGCCTCTGACAGCGCAGTTGAGAGCTGCGGCGTAGCCGGCCACAACCACCCGGTCAATGAGGGGCGTCAGGAACTTGGGAGCCATCCTGAAGTCATGCTCCTTGTACTCAGGCTGTTTGAGGGTGATTCCTGGTGCGGAGGGCACACCCATCAGGTGACTGACTGAAGGCTGTCCCTGACCCAGCCAGCCAAGAGACCCCACCGCCTCTGCCCCATCCCCAGATGCCAGCAATCCGAGTCCAGGGCAGAGGTGAGGCTCAGAGTCCAGATTGGCTCCACCCATAGTAGAACCATCGAAGGGACAGGCCCTGGGGCGGGGCAGCACCTTTTTTAAGGATGCGAGCTGTGTTCTTGGAAACCCCAGGCAGGTCGCTGAGACCGCAGATGTTCTCGCTGAACACACGGAAGTAGTACTCGTTGCCCACGATGAGGTCTGACACGGTACAGCTGGTGTGCCGGTTGTGTTCATAGACGTTGAACCATTCCTAGTGTGGGGACAGGACACCAGGGGGACCACACGCAGGTTGATGCAGCAACCTGTCATTCATGGCAGCAGCAGTTACAGTTTCCAACAGGGAGGGACCACCCAAATATTCACCAAGGGATGGGTGGATGAACAAAATGTAGGTTAGCAGTGCAAAAGAATATTACTCAGCCCTGAAAAGGGTGGAAGCTAGCACGCAAGCTAGACACACATGTCACATACTCTCTGCTTCTGTTTATGGAAACGTCCAGAGTCAGCAAATCCACACAGAGAGAAAGCAAAGTGGGGGTTTCTGGGGACTGGGTTGGGGTGGAAGGGAGACTGCTGATGGGGACAGGGTATCCTTTTTTGTGTGATAATGAGGATTGAACTCAGCGCCCTCACCCCAGGCTACACACTGTGAAGCGGGCTCGCCAGCAACCCCCCACACCCATGGGCCCCGGCCCCTCACCATGGTCTTCTTGTCAGCTTTCTGGACGAAATACCCTGTGACCTCACTGTTCCCGTCGTCTTTGGGAGGCTGCCACTCCACCAGCGCGTTGGTGCCCCACACCTCCTTCACCATCACGTTCTCCGCGGGCCCTGCCTTTTCTGGAAGGACAGGGGCTGTCGCATGCCAGCCCGGAGTCCCTGCCGTCCCCTCCTCACCGCACTCCAGACTCTGACACCTCAGGCCCACGCCCTGGGTCCTCCAGTTCCTCACCTTGTTGCCCCATTCCCACCTTACAGACTTCCCGCACCCTAAACTTCTGGCCTTCTGCCCCGCCCACTCCTAGACCTGCCAGAGACCCCGCCCCCTCAGCCCCTGACCCCGCCCCCAGCCTTCACCAACCCCCAGGCCACGCCCACTGGGACTCCGCCCCTTAGGCCCTGACCACGCCCTCCGGTCCCTGGCCCCGCCCGCCCCTGCCAGTCTGCGCACCCACGACGCGGATGCGGACGGTGGCCGTGTCCTTCATGTTTTCGATCTGCACGGTCAGCTCGTACTCCCCGGAGTCGGAGCGGGCCGCCTGGCGCACGAAGAAGACGGTGTCGAAGTCGCTGGTGCGCACGTGCACGCGGGAGGTGTCCACGGGGGTCCCGCCCTTCGTCCACACCACCTGGGGCCGTGGCTTGCCCTGGCGGGAGGGGCGGCGAGGTCACAGGCTGTGCGCAGCAGACCCGGCCCTGCCTCCGCCCGGGCCCGCCCGTACCTGGAAGGGGATGACCAGGTTGATATGCTCCCCCACTTTGCGGATGTAGGTCTGGCGCAGGTGGCGGGGCAGGCGGATCTTGGGTTGCTCTGCGGCACAGACACCGGGCTCAGCGCCGGGCTGGGGCACCACACGGACGGGCATGAGGAGGCCGGGCGAGGGCACTCACCCACGATCTCCCGGATGGTGACCGGCTGCACCAGTGTGGCCGGCTCGCTGCGGCCCGCGATGTTGACCCCGACGACCCGGAAGAGGATCTTGGCGCCCGTGGGGAGATCCTTGACCGTGAAGCCGCAGCGCTCCACCGGCTCCTTGTTAGCAGAGATCCACTCCTCGGCTAGAGAGAGGAGACTCCTGGGCCTCGGAGCCTCCCTCTGAGCCCGCACCCCAGAGCCCACCAGCAGTGAGGACCAAGTACCCAGCAGCAGCCTCTGCTCGTCAAGCAGTCTACGATCGGGTTCTGAGGCCAACCCGTGTTAACGCATTCATTCTTGCCTCAACCCGACATTATCCCATTTTAGGGTGGTGGAAACTGAGGCCCAGAAGGGCTCAAGAGCACCCCAAGGTCACACAGCTCTGATGCAGTACCCAGGGCCTTCTGAGTCCAGAGCACACCCAAGCTCTGCACGCTGCCAGGCATGGCTGGGAGGGCCAGGGAGTAGCTCTGTCCTCTGCAGAGTGGGAGGAGGCAGGGGAGCAAACACCCCAGGTGCCGCTGTGGGGGGCAGGGGTGGCAACAAGAATCGAGAATCATCTGATTCCCTGCCTCCTGTTTCCTGCCCTTCTGACTTGGGTTTATGCCTGTGGGTTGGTGAGCAGCTGGGGGTGAACCGGGCAAGCCTGGTTCTGGCACAGGGTGGGGGCAGCCTGGGTCAGAACGGGTGGAGACCGTGGGAAGAGGGAGGAAGCTGACAGCAGGTCAGGCAACATCATCTCCACGCATCGCCCAGTACAGGGCCACGGTGTCCTGTCGAGGTAGGCAAGGCCTTCTCCAGCCACGATGATGGTACGGTGGCTCCGGAACGTGGCCAGCGTCCCACCTCTCACAGTGTGCGGCAGGATGGGGACCCTGGTTGGCTGGCTGTCAGGCCTGGAATGTGGTGTTGAGATATCGCTGCCGGGGCTCTGGGCTGGTGCTGCACACCCAATAGGTGTGTGTTTGGTAGAGGACAGGGGAGGTATGGAGACGTGGGTGGCAGAGGGCAGGTGGGGAGACAGTAGTTATACAGGTGATTGAATGGGCCTATGGGTTTAAGGAAGAGAGGGACAGAGGCAGGAAGGAAATAAGGGAAGGTGGTGAAAAGATACATAGGGGAAAATTGTTCCTGGATGGATGGGTGGATGGGTGGATGGGTGGATGGATGGATAGATGGATGGATGGATGGATGGATGGATGGATGGATGGATGGATGGATGGATAGGTAGATGAATGCATGGATAGGTGGATGGATGGGTGGGTGGATGGATGGATGGATGGATGGATGGATGTTTGGATGGATGGATGGATGGATGGATGGATGGATGGATGGATGGGTAGGTGGGTGGGTGGATGGATGGATGGATGGATGGATGGATGGATGGATGGATAGGTAGATGAATGCATGGATAGGTGGATGGATGGGTGGGTGGATGGATAGATAGATGGGTGGAAGGGTGGGTGGGTGGATGGATGTGTGGATGGATGGATGGATGGATGGACAGATGGATGGATGGATAAGTGGGTGGATGGATAACTGGATTATCCAAAAGCTTTTCAGATGGACAGAAGGATAGGTGGATAGCTGGGTATGATGACGCACACCTGTCATCCCAGCACTCTGGGGGGCTGAGGCAGGAAGATCACACGTTTGGGCCCAGGCTGGGCAATTTAGTAATTTAGTGAGACCCTATAAATAAATGACTGGAGATATATCTAAATGCCAAGGTTCTGGGCTCAATACCCAGTACAATAAAAGAAAGAAAAAAAAAAAGATGGATGACCGAGCAGGAAGCAGAAAGGGAGGGAAGAGAGGAGGAAAGGGGGAGAGGAAGGCAGGGGAAAGAGGGAGAGAGGAATGAAAGGAGGGAATGAGAACAGTAGGGAAGGAGCTCGGCTGGCTGCTGAGGAACAGGCTGGTCAGACGGACGGAGGAGAGGCTGGCCGGCCGGATGGGTGGGCGGACAAAAAGATGGAGGCGCGCAGGCAGCAGGTAAGTGGTCAGGAGGGCGGAGGGAGGGCGGAGGGAGGGAGGGGGAGGGGCTGGTCCTTAGGGGTCGGGCCTGAGCCAGCGACGCCAGCACAGAGGGCAAAGGCAGCCCTGCTGGGCTCTCTCTGGCCACCCTGGCTCGCAGATGACGGGGCGGGGTGGCACTCACAGCCTTCCAGGCAGTACTCCACCAGGTAGCCATCGATGCCGCCCGCCCCGATCCTGTCCGGCGGCCGCCACTTGAGCGTGGTGGTGGTGTCCGTCACGTCCTCCACTATCAGGTGCTGGGGTGCGCTTGTGGGTGCTGCAGGGATCCAAGGATGAGAGAGTCAGCAGGGGCCAGGGGCCAGCAGGCACGGGCAAGGCTCAGAGACAGGACCCTGACCGGGACGGGGCCGGAAGTCAGCGAGCCAGTGTCACTGAGATGACCAGACACCACGAGAGGACAGTTGCCCAGGACGGGTCGTGTCAGCCTACAGGCCAGAGGCCAGTGACAGGCAGAGCAGGGCACAGGGAGAGGGCCAGGGCATTACCGATGGGCATGAAGGGCTTGGAGTTTATGCTGGGCTGGGAGACGCCAATGGCGTTGACCGCAAAGACCCGCATCTCGTAGAGGACGCCCTCGATCATCTTGGTGGACTCGTAGGTCAACTCCGTGAAGACCTCGAAGTTCAGCTTCATCCAGCGCTGAGAACCCTTCTTCTTCCGCTCCAAGAGGTACCCTGGGCACCCAAGCAGAGAGGAGCGTGGAGGCTACGGGGTCACAGGCCAGCTGGGACAGTGCCGGTCACATTGAAAGGACCACATGACCCACAGGGGTCTGCGACTGTGAATTCTGTGCTGCTGTCCAGGGCCACAGAGCTTCCCAAGGCTACTGCTGGGAGCGGGTGTCAGAGAGTCCAAGTTGGGAAGGGTCAGGAGGCAAGAGGGGTCACAGGTTATGACTCAGGGCCAGGGGTCACAGAAAACCCCAGGCCAAGGGGCAAAGTGAAATTTATTCACAGATCGATAGAGGATAAATAATGATGGCAAAGCTGGGTGTGGTGCCGTATGCCTGTCATCCCGGCACTTGGGAGGCTGAGGCAGGAGATCATGAGTTCAAGGCCAGCCTGAGCTACACAGTAAAACCATGTATCAAAATAAAAAGGGTTGGGCAGGTAGCTCAGTACAAAGCACTTGCCTAGCACAGGAGTCCTGAGTTCAATTCTCAGGACCATGAAAAATAAAAAAGGAAGCATGGCAAGAAGCCCCGGGCAGGGGTCAGAAGGCTTCAAAGATGGGAGCCCAGCTTTCGAGGGCGGGGAGGGCGGATGGCGGTCCCAGGGCCCCCGGCTCTCAGGCCCTCACCTGTGACCGGCTGTCCCCCGTCGTACTTGGGCGGCTCCCAGACCAGGATGGCCCAGTCCTCTCCAACCGAGGTCACACGCACAGCCTCCGGGGGGTCTGGGACGTCTGGGGGCCAGGAGAGTCAGGAGCACCCTCGAGAGCTCAGGGAGCCACCCCGGCTCAGCCCCCTGAAGCCTCTCTGCTCACCCACAACCCGCAGGAAGATGGAGGCCACGTCCTCGCCCACGGGGTTGGTGACTTTGATGGTGTAGCGGCCCTCATCCGCCCGCTCCGCACTCTCGATCAGGAAGCTGCTGCAGTCCGCCCGCTGCTCGATGCGGACTCTGCCCTCGGTGACCGAGAACACCTGGACACAACCACCGGGCGGCCTGGGTTGCACCAGCTGTCCAAACCCAGATCTGCCCCTGCCCCGCCTGGCCCCGCTCCAAGCCCACCAGTGGCTCTGTACGGCCACAGGGGGCGCCGGACCCCCCACTCAGCACACACAGCCTCTCGATTGACCTCAGCCTCGCCGCTCCTCTCCACTGCCCTCCTCGCCTCCAAACACCGTCCACCATTAAAAGCACCACGCTGCTTTGCGAGTCCCCAGATGTAAGGCCATTCCCTGTGCATGTGACACCATGCTCTTGCATACCTTTAGCCCCCAGGATGGACGCATGGATGCATGCACGGATGAATGGAGCGATAGAGAGATGGATGAATGGATAGGGGAATGGTTGGTTTGATGGATGCTTGGATGGATGAATGGTGCAAAGACAGATGGATAAATATATGAATATCTGGCTAAGCACATAGCCATAAGTGTCAGGAGTCAAGAGGGGTCATAGGTCATGACCCGGGGCCGGGCCTCACAGAAAACCCCAGGCCTTGGGGCAAAGTAAAACTTACTCACAGATCGATAGACGATACGTAATGATGGGGAAGCATTTCTAGATGGATGGGTGGGTGGATAGATGGACAGACGGATGGACAGGTAGGTGGAGGGATTTCTAAATGGACGGATGGATAACTGGGTTAATGGATGGATAAACAGACACATGGATTAATTAGCAGGTGGACCGATGACTGAATGATTAATTGATGATGGAAGAATGGATGGATGGATGGATGAATCATTGGGTAGATGGGTGGAAGGGTTAGTTGGTCCATTTATTTAATTAGCTTTTGGGTAGGTGCTCACGGATAAAGCACCCACATCAAATAATGGACAAATATAATCTCCAGTTTTAGAAACAACCCAGTGAAGAAGGAATACTTGTCCTTGTTTCACAGAAGATGACACTGAGACTTAGAGAGGGGAAGCAACCTGCCTAAAGTAACCCAGCAGCGCTAAGCAGGAGAGAGACGCCGGGGAAAGGCCCAACCTACATCATCCCCCTTCAGCCAGGTGGCGACGGGAGGCGGCTCCCCTGTGATGGCCACGTCCAGCCTCAGCTTGTTGCCGGCCACGACCACGATCGAGTTGTCGGAGGTCTTCCCAGAGCAGTCCAAGTGGATCTTGGGTGGTTCTGGAGGTAAGGAAGAGGCACTGCCCGCTTAGGGACAGCAGGGAGCCTCCCAGCCCACCAGAGGGGCCCTGAGAAGTTGGGTCCGAGGGCATTGGCCCCAAGAGCCTGTTCCCAGCCCTCAGACCTGGGGGAGTCCAGGCCCAGCCTCCTCCCTCAGACCCAGGGATCCAGGCCCCACCTCCCGGGGCACCGGCCACGCTCACCTTGCTTGGGGACGTACTCCACCTTGATTTCTGCAAGACCAAGGAGACTGGAGGTTAGGTCACCGCCAGGCCCCCTCCACCTTCACAACCCAGAGGCAGAGGGGAGCATCTGGCAGTCACCGTGGGAACTGGGGTGCTAGGATGTTCAAAGTCATGAGCCCCCCTGCTCCCTTGTGGACCCCTCAGCATCCAACACTCTGGACATCTTCCGCTGACTCCGCCCGGAGCTCCCCCCCACCTGCCCTCAGCCTGCTGTATACTCAGAGACACTCGATCATGCGGGGAGGGCCTCGCGGGGTCTGGGGCCTGGAAAGGTCCCTGGGGCAACGGGAGGGCGTCTTCACCCAGGAAATTGAGCTTGGCCGAGAGGGACAGCGCGTAGCCGTCGGGCACGAATGTGTAGTCTCCCTCATCCTCGGGGCGGACGTCGTCGATCACCAGCTTGTGGATCCTGAAGCGGCGAGGGCAGGGCTCAGGCCAGGTGTGCCCCCATCCGCATCCCTCAGTACCCACTCGAGAAACACCCTCTTTGGTGCCACCTACAGGGCTGTCACTTCGTTGTTTTTTGAGACAGGTCTCACTGTGTAGCCCAGGCTGGCCTTGAACTTGTGGCGATGCTTCTGCCTCAGCCTCCTGAGTGCTGGGATTATAGGCGTGCGCCACCACGCCTGGCTAATGCCCATCATTTTTATCGGGGCTCCGGAAAGCTATGGCCTGGATTTCTGTCTGTTTACCAGCTGTGTACATTGTGCTGGGGAAGTTGTCAAACCTCTGTGCCTCTGTTTCTTCCTTATGATAACTCTCTGATGGCGATGCATTTACCTGGCAAATGGTACGTGCCCGACGGGCATCAGGACTAAATGTCACAGTGACAGACGCCACCAGAGAACAGAACTCCTCGTGTTACAGGAAACGGAGAAAGCGGTGTTTTGGAGGGCTGTGATCACCAACCCACGGAGGCGTGCGTTCTACCAGCAGGAGGTTGAACTCTGCCCTTGCCACGTGACCTTACGGGGACCCCTCCGTCCCATCTAGTGGCGGCATCTGTTCCCCACCCCTTGATTTTGGGCTGGCCTGGGACTTCCTTTCCCTGATAGAACAAGGCGGGAGTGACAAGGGGCCCTTGCTGCTGCCACAGGAAAAGCCAGGACTCCCTTAGTGGAGGATGTGATGTCACCACGGAGTGCTGGCAGCTAAGCTGTCCCAGTGGATGTCCTGCCAGAGCCCTGGCATGAGCAACAGAGCTGCCATTCACCAGCCACAGAGGCACCAGCAAGGCCATCCTGCCTCAGCCAACCCCCAACCCTGCTCTCTGGAACCAGTCCATTTGTTACGCAGCCACACTGACTGATACACAAGCCTGCGGCTCACCTGCCAATGTGGGAGATGGTGATCCTCTTGCTGGGCCGCACCTCGATCCCGTTCTTGTACCACTTGCCCGTCACCTTCTCATCCGACACCTCGCACTTGAACACGGCCTGCTCCGCGGCCTTCACTGTCAGATCCGCGATGTCCTGCAGGACCTCGAGCTGTTTCTCTGGGCAGGGAGGAAGGACATGGGGCTGTCACCTCTCCAGCCGGGCCTCAGGCCCTTGTGAGCACCCTCTGTGTGCCCAGTACTGTCGGACGCTGGGGATGCAGGTGTGGACACAGACAACCCAGAAACAGCTGCTCCCTTGGGCAGTCGCATCCCAGCATGAGCAAGGAAACGCCAGGAAAGGATGGGGTAAGGGGGGACCCTGGGGATGCACAGTCTCCTGGGGGCGGCAGCTTGTGCCAAGGGCCTGAGGCAGGCAGAGGTACAGCTTGTGTACAGCACATGCCTGACATGTGCGAGGCCCTGGGTTCCATGCCAGCACCATACAACAGGGATGCAGCAGGCTTCCTGCAGGGAGCAGCCGCCCGAGGCCGGTACAGAGGGAGGGAGCCCGGGTCACAGCCACAGAGGGGACTCTGCTTCAGCTCAGTAATGCAAGGGCCACAGAAGTGGCTGGGAAGAAGACTGGGATCTTACATTCAAATTATTATTGTTTTAGTTTGTTTTTTTTTTTGAGACAGGGTCTCGCTGTCATTCAGCCTGGCCTTGAACTCATAGGGCTCCTCCTGCCTCAGCCTCCCAAATCCTGAGATTATAAGCTTGCACCAACACACCTAGCTCAAATGATTATTTACCTTTTAAGTAAGGCAGTGCTTTTTCATTTTGAGACAGGGTCTCACTATGTAGTCCAGGCTGGCCTGGAAGTTGGGGCAATTCTCCTGCCTGAGCCTCCCAAGTGCTGGGATCACAGGCATGGGACACCATACCCAGTTTTTTGTTTGTTTGTTTTTGTTTTTTTGAGAACAGGGTTAGATTACACAGCCCAGGCTGGCCTTAAACTCTGCTGTGATCCTCTTGCTTCAGCCTGCTGAGTGCTGGGATTACACGTGTGTGCCGCCACACCCAGCTAAATAAAGCAATGCATTTACACAACTCAAAGCACGATAATAAAAGAATTAGATCTATAGATAAAAGTATCTTCCCCTCAGCCACCCACCGCAGCCACACGGGTCCCTTCCACAAGGGTGATGGGCGCCCAGCTGTCCTCTCAGGATGGCAGGACCAGCGCCCCCCTCAAACCCCACAGAACCCAGCCACTGCCTCCTTGTCCTGGGTCCTCTCTGGTAATCACGCTACACCGCGTCACGCAGGGAAGGACGAGGAGAGCCGTGCAGCTGCCGTATCGGTCTCCCCAAGGCGCCCACACCAAGGCTGGCTGGGGCCGGGATGCGGAGCCCACCGTGTATTTGTTCTTTCCTTTCTCCCTCCATTCTTCCTTTCTGCCTTCTCTCTTTTTCCCTTTTAAAACACAGCATCTTTGTTTTGTCACCTAACAATGTATCTTGCAAATCCTTCCAGATCAGTAAATGTAACATTTTCCTTTTTCAAATGCTGCACAAGGAAATAGGATCGTTACAAAAGCCTTGGGCTTGCTTTTCCTTTCTTTACTTTTCATTTTTATGGAATTAGCAACACACAGTGCACAGAGTGCCGTGGGCTCTTTGCTCAGCTTCCCCTGCAGTGACATCTTACAGAACTGGCTGGTAGGCGTGGTGGCGCACGCCTGTAATCCAAGCAGTGGGGAGGCTGAGGCAGGAGAATCACTATGAGTTGGAGGCCAGCCTGGGCTGCATAGTGAGTTCCAGGCCAGCCCGAATGTCATAGCAAGGCCCTGTCTCAGAAAACCAAAACGAAATAACTGGGGCCAGAATCTAATCCTGGACGCTGACAGGGTAGAGTCCTGTGAATGGGCTACAGGGTTCACTGAGCTCGCTCCAGCAGGCATGTGTGTGAGATGCAGGAAGGTCACAGCAAGGGGACAAGCCAGAGGGCTGGTGACAGCAGCCCTGAGGTCTGGCGGGTGGGGAAGGGAAGCAGGAAGGCCCAGCCCCAGCTGGGGGCCATACCTTCCACGTGGAGGTCCGCCTCGCACTGGCCACCATTGGTGATGACCTGGTAGCGGCCCCCGTCCTCCAGGCTCACTTCCGAGTAGATGAGGATGTGGCGCTTGCCGTCCTTCTTGAAGCGGAACCGTGCCTTATAGGACTCCTCCCGTGTCAGCTCCACGCCATCCTTCATCCTGGGCAGAGGGGACGAAGGAGGGGACGGTGAGGGGCCCGCACGGCCCAGGCCTGGGCCCGGGGGAGACAGAGAGGACATCGCGGGAAGCAGGCAGATAAAATGGGGAGTGGTGGGAAGAAAGGTTAGGGACACAAAAAGAGATCATGGGAGCTAGGTGTGGTGGTGCATGCCTGTAATCCTAGCACTCTGGGAGGCTGAAACAGGAGGATCTCCAATTTTACCCCAGCCTGGGCAACTTTGCAGCTTAGCAAGAACCTTGTCTCAAAATTTAAAAAATAAAGAAGAATGTAGCTCAATGCAAAGGTCTTGCATTCAATCTGTAGTATACTACACACACACACACACACACACACACACACACACACACATACACACGAGTCATAGGGAGAGATCAAGGCAGGAAAAAGCCCCAGAGTCTCGGAGGCAGGTGTCCAACATGGCGGTCCTGTGAGCAGGGCTCCCCGCCTGGGACGCCCCGCTGCTCTCTGCCTTATCTTTCAGGTCACAGCTCAGTTCTGAATTGTCACCTCCGCCAGTAAGCCCACCTGAGGCGCCTCCCCTCTGAAAAGCTGACACAGCGTCCGCCTCTGCCGCCAAACGCTTGTCAGAGTGGGGCATTTACAGGGCCCTGATGACCCCACCAGCTCTGCCTCTCTTCTCCGCCCACACGCCCCGCACCAGCTCTCCGGATTACAGAGGCCGCGAAGGCAGGTCCCGGGCTGCTAGTCTGTCCCTGCTCATGCTGGACATGCAGAGGACTGCAGCCAGGCGGCGGCGCCAGAGAGCGGCCTGGCGAGGAGTGAGTGATCGGGTGACTGCATCGATGGGCGAGGGGGTGGGGGTGGGATGAGGGGATGATGGAGGAAGGGAGGGAGAGATGGAGGAAGGAGAGAGATGGAGAGAAAGATGGAGGGAGGGGAATGA
>NW_004955559.1:695436-703692 GCF_000276665.1 Chinchilla lanigera
GATGGATGGATGGGTGGAGGGAGGGATGGGTGAGGGGGAACAGGGGAGGGAAGGAAGCAGGGTGTAGAGAGGGACAGATAAATTCATGAATGGCGGATGGGCCAAAGGACGGGCGGCTGGTTGGCTGGGTGAATAAACACATACGGACACAGCAGTGTCAGGAAAAGCGTCCGAAGGGGCCAAGATGGGCAGATGCCAGAGGTCCCAGGGCCGGCCCTGAGCAAGGTTGTATTTGCAGGGAAAGCTGAGGTGGCCAGGTGACTCTGAGGGGAGGCCGGGAGCCCCTGAGGCAGGTCTCGGCCCCTGAAGACCGGGGCTGACCGGAGACCAGGGCCCAGGTCACTCACCACATGACCTGGGCACCTTCTTCCGACACCTCCACCGACATTTCCACCCGGTCACCCACGAACACCTGCTGGTCCTCAAGGGGTGTGACAATCAGGACCGGAGGCTCTGCGTGGGTAGGGACAGGAGGCGGAGGGGTCAGGATGCCCACCTGCTCCTCGGGTCCCTGCCTCGCCCTTTATTCCGGCCTCACCTTTGACGAAGAGCTCGGTGAAGCACTTCTCGTCCTTGACGGCCACCTCGTAGGCAGCGTCGTCAGCCAGGGTGCACTTGTTGATGGTGAGGATTCGCTTCTTCCCCACGTTCTCAAACACGTACCTGGACCAAAGTCCCAGCTCACCAAGGGCCGGGCACCGCGCCCGCCCCGCCTGTCTCACCCTCTGAGTCAGTCACACGCAGGAGTGGACAGACAGCCCGATTGCTCTCACACGAGCAACCAGAGTGATGGGCCAGTTGCCCACCCACGTCCACCTGCCCGCCTCCCGGCAGGGACACAGCCACCCGCTGGGGACCCGCCTCTCCAGCCTCCATGGCTGCCGTGAGGGCTAAGAACTGAGGCTGGGCCAGTGGAGTGTGACCGGAAGTGATGCTTGTCACACAGAACCTGGGTCCCCAAATACTTTTTGTTTTTGCAATTCTGGGGATTGAATATATACACATACAAGATAGCTAATGTAATTACACTTCTAACTTGTTTTAATCCATTGCAAAGATCAGCTTGTGTTTATACTGGTTGATTAGCTTGGTTTTCTTTATCCTTTTTTTTTTTTTTGGGGGGTACCAGGACTCAAACTCAAGACCTTACACTTGCCAGGGAGGCGCTTGTGCCACTGAGCTATATCTCCGGCCCTGGTTGACTAGTTTTGCAAGCCTACATCTTTTAATTGGAGCAACTACTTTGAAGACAACAAAATGCAATATATTAACCATTGTTAATTTCTTATCCTGTTTTGAAACTCTGTACCATTATTTTTCTTTTCTTTTTATTCTTTTTATTCTTTTTTTTTTTTTTTTTGGTTTTTTGGTTTTTTTCTGGTACCAGGAATTGAACTCACGACCTTGTGCTTGCCAGGCAGGCGCTGTGCCGCTGAACAAAATCCCCAGCCCCTTCTTTTCTTTTTTTATCTTTCTCTCTTTTAAAAAAAAATACTGGGGATTGAACTCAGGGTCTTTCCACTGAGCAACATCTACAGCCCTTTTATTTATTTTTTAATTTTTTATTTTTTTGTCTTTTTGAGGCAGCGTCTCACTATGCAGTTCAGACTGGCCTTGAGCTCACTTTGTAGCCCAGGCTGGTCTCGAACTCACAACAATCCTCCTGCCTCAGCCTCCCAAGTGCTAGGATTATAGGCGTGCGCCACCACGCCCGGCTCTACAGCCCTTTTAAATTTTTTTATTTTGAGCCCAGCTCAATTCTGTGCTGTCACCTCAGTTCTCAGGCAGGCGACATCACAGCCGGCTGAACAATGCTCATCTGCACACCCATCCTTGCAGCCTCCCCCCACCCCATCTTCCCAGCTCTGCCCGCCTACTTGCTGCTTGGCTTGATCTCCTGGCCGTTCTTGAACCACTTGAGGGGAAGGTCTGGGTCGCTGATCTCTACCATCAGCTTGATCTTGTTGCCCTTGTCCACCTGGTAGGCTGGGTCCAGCTTCTTCGTGAAGGCTGGAGATGGGTAGAGGGAGGCACAGGGGGTGAAGATGAGAGGCTCTGGCTCTTGGCACCCCTCAAGGAGCCAGATCTCCTCCCCCGGCTCCCCAGAGTCAAGGCCAGGTGGCCTCCCCAGGACTCAGAGGCCCCAAGCCCCTGGCTCCCGGGGCCTCCAACCCTCCCGGCGCAGACGCGGCCGGCCACGGCGCTGACCTGCGCTCTTCTTGACCTCGACCTTGGCCTTCTTGAGCCGTTTCAGCATGCCACGCAGGTCGGTGATGCCGTACTGGAAGGCAATCTTCTCGTACTCGCTCTTCTTCGCTCCTTTCAGGAGCTCCCAGACCTCAGGGGGGATGCCCAGGTCGTCATCGTCTTTCTTCTTCTTCTTCTTCTCCTCCTCGACCACCTCCCTGCAGGAGGGGGACCCGTGGGCCCCCAGGAGTGAGCATCGGATTCCGGTCCCCCTCCCTGTCTCTCAGCTCACTTCCTCTGTGACCTGCCCAGGCCGCCTTCCCTCTGCGCCCTTTCCTCCCCGCCCCAGTCTCTGCCCCTGTCTGCTCCCCACAGGGCTCCTGAGGGACACTTCTGACCCCACACGGATGCCACCCCTTCCTGGGTCAGAACTCTGCTAGGGCTGCCTGCTGCCCACGGGCTCCTCAGCCTGGCAGTCGGCAGCCACATCTGCCCCCGACCTTCCAGACCAAGCCGCTAGCCTTGTCCCTGACACTGAGGGCTCTTTCCTTCTCCCACGTGGCACAGGCTGCTTTCCTGCCTCCTTCCTGACGAACTCCTCTTCATCTGGGAAAACCCAGTGCCACGGTGCCCTTCTCTGCAGGTGTTCCCTGTCCACCAAGGAGGGAGATGCCCTTGCCTGCACCCCGAAAGGCCCCTGGGGGACCCTCTCTCTGATCACCCTCTCTCTGTCCCCACACTGCACCCAACCACCCCTCAACAGCAGGGACCCAGGGGCAGTGCTCTGCCCCTCTCTGCCCAGGACCCAGGAAGCCTCAGAAGGTGGCTGGGACGAGAGGAGAGGACAGCCAGTGGGTGGACTTGGAGGGGTGTGAATAATGGACTGATGGACAGATGTACCGGCCAATGGGTGGGCAGGTGGAAAGACAGGAGGGTAAGGCCGGTGGGTACAGCCAGGGACGCTGGCGATTGTGGAAGGGGAAGGCTGGGTGGAGACAGATGAGTCTGTTGCTAAGTGGGGTTGTCAGGGACTTAGTTATGGAGACACACAGGTGCGTGAAGGGTGGATGGGCGGGGCAGCAGACAACGAATAAGTGAGTGTGCCGACAAGAATTATGGGAAACCATGAGGAACTGCCGCCATTCATTGTTCTGTACTGGGAATCGAACTCAGGACCTTGCGCTTGCCAGGCAGGCACTTACGCCACTGAGCTACATCCCCGGCCCCACCGCTCACTGTTGACCTACACAACATCAGTGTCATATAGTTCAGTTTAACAGAAATCTCTTCGGTGGAGGGAACCATGGCAGAGATGCGCGGCTCATGGGGGAGGCAGGGCTGGGAGGTGGGCAGTGAGCACATGGGGCTGGACGTTGGGCTGGGTGGGAGAGAGACGTGGATGCAGAGAGTTGGAGAGGTGGGAAGGTGGGTGAGTGTAAGGATGGAGAGGTGCTGGAGTGACGGACACATGGGGCCTCCCTGGGTGAAGGGAAGTGGGTGGGTGGAGGGGTTTGAGAGGATGGAAGATGGACTGACAAATAGATGGCTGAGTGTGACGGAGAGACCGGTAGAAAGACAGTGGGTGGATAAACAGGTATGTGAGTGTAGGGACTGGCAGGGAGGCAGGGGGATGGGTGGGTAGATGAGTGGGTAAGTAGATGGGCAGCTGGCTGGACCGGTGGAGGAGTGGACGGTTGGTGGGTGGATGGACAGTGGGTGGCTGGAGGAACAGGTGATACACGGGTTAACTGGCCACTGTGAAGCAGGCGGGAGAGTGCAGGTGAAGACGTTGGGCCCAAGGGTGCGTAGCCGGGTGAACTGAGGGCAGACAGGTGATTGGGTGAGGCCAGGCAAGGGTCAATGGGAGGATGACAGGCAGGTGGCCAGATGGGCTGGGGGCCGGGGAGGGCACAGACAGGGAAGGTGGTGGGGGTCAGCAGGGGCCCTCACCTCTTCTTCAACAGGCCGCTGAAATCCAGCTCCCCGGCGTTTTCCGACTTCCCTTCACCCCTGCGACCATTGAGAGGGGCTGTGAATCCCACTGAGACGCATCCCGGGGTCCCCCCTCCCTGCCATCTTGAACATCACCCCGGCCCAGGGAGGGATTCCCGTGATCCTTGGCCCCAGGAAACCCTCCGTCCCCGGGGCCCAGAGGCACTTACGAGCGCTTGAAAGTTTCCAGGCTCTGCCCAGAGGAGTCCTGACGGGGCTCTGGGGGTGGGGCGGGGGAGGCGAGCTGGGGGAGGCCGGCCTCAGACCGAGCTCCCCTCCAGGGGTGTCTGCCTCCATCTCCCCAGGCCACGCACCTCCTCCTCCCGTCCTGTCCTGTCCCGTCCCGTCCGGCCACCATCCCTGACCTTCCCAGCAGCCGTCACCCGCCACCCAGGCCAGCATTTTCTTCTCAGGCCCGGCAGCCTCATTCCTACGCCCTTTGTATTTAAGCCCCCACATCCTGGGCTCCACCACCGCAGACTACACGCCCCCAGATCTGCGTGCCTCCAGCCCATCCTGAACAGTCTTACCTGGAACCTGAGTATCCCTAGCCTCGGAACCTGACAACCTCAGTGCCCAAGTCTGTCCTGCTGCCTCCTAAGCCGTCGCGTGCGCACCCCAGGACTCTGAACACTTTGACCCCGAGTCTTCACCGCCTCCTCTGCTGAGCCTGTAGACAGCCTCCCCATTTTGACTCCCCCGACCCCAGCTCTGGACTCTCTCCTCCTAAGACTTGGACCCACCTCACCACATCTCTCCCTGCACCTGGTGGGGACACCATCCCCACCCAGACCTCGGAACCTCTGCCTCCCCTGCCCCCGCCAGCGCACCCTCCACGTCGATACTGAAGCCACAGCTGTCACAGGCGTCCTTGGCTTTGACCTCCAGGCGGTAGTCCCCTCGGTCCCCCAGGACCACCTTCCCGATGTGCAGCTCCACGGTGTACACCTGGGGCGCGGGTGGGGGTGCTCGTGACCGCCGCAGCCACCACATGCCCAGCCCGCTTGGAACACTGTCCCTGAGTCCTCAGCCCCATGGTACCCAGGGCTGGGGGAGAGCTAGCACGGGGCTCAGTACCCAGTGCAGCTCCATCTCTCCTACCTGCATGGCCTTGACTTTTGGGGGCCCACCTTGCGGGCTCCCTAAGACTTTTCAGGAAGTGGATATGACCTTGGTGAAGTGCGCCCTGCCCTACCCGCACGTCCTCCTCCCCTGCCCAGCACAACCCCCACCCTGGGGCCACAGCGGGGCCTCAGCTCAGGGCTCTGAGCAGCAAGACCCGGCCCACACTACCGCGCCCAGCCCACGCCCCTCCCGGTCCTCACATCGCTGGCAGAGTCGTGGGACTCCTTAAAGGAGAAGCGGGCCCCGCTCTTGCTGTCCAGCTCCTGCCACTTGCCCTTGAACCACTTGATGGTGGGTTTGCCCGGGAGCTCCTTCCCGTTCACCTTGGCCACGATGACGGCCTCCTTTCCTGCGGGGAGGCAGGGCGCTCAGGAGGGGACTGCGAGCTTGCAGACGCAGGTCCTCCTCCCCCACATCCGGGGCTCCAGGCCTTGCCTCCTCCTTCCGACCCAGGGTCCCAGCCCTGCCCCCCTGCCCCCTCACCGGCCTCCACTGATACAGAGTCGGGCTTTTTCAGGAAAACGCCTTTGGGCTCCTCAGCGGTGGGGGACTGGTCCTCGGGTGGGGCTTCTGCGCAGGAGACAGGACTGGGAAGTCGGAGTGGGCTGGGAGGGGTAGCAGGCAACTTTGGGGGCAGGGACTTAGAGCTGCGAGGGGCCCCTGCTCAGAAACCACAGGTCACGGGGCAGAGAGCCGTCTCCCGGCCGGGGAAGAGCACGCATGGCTCGGAAGGCCGTGTGACCTTGGCCAGGCTCACTTAGCCCTTCGGGTCGCAGTGTCCGCACGTGGAGACCAGAGCGTGGCGGAGTGGACACCGCCAAAGGACCCTGGGGTGGGAGAGGTCTGAGGACAGCCTGGGCCCTGGGAGCGGGACCTGCCCCCAGACGGCAGCGCTAGCCCAGGCTCCGCTGGGGGCGCTAGAGAGCCACGGGAAGCTGCCGGCGGCGCTGGTCCCTCCGCACCTGGGGGGCCAGACTGCAGGACAGAGACAGGGCCAAGGCAGGTGCGGAGGGAGCAGGCACCAGGGGGCACGGCAGGTTGGCTGAGCCGAGGGTGCCACTCACCTTTGGGGGGCTCTGCAGGAGCCTCCTTAGGGGAAGCTTCTTTGGGGGCATCTTTGCCTTTGGTGACCTTTTTGGCTGCTGTGAGGGAGGGGACGCTCACAGTTCCCGGCCTGCTCAGCGGCCCCCACTCTTCCAGGACTCGGGGGTCCGGGCCCACCCTCCTCCCTCAGCCCCAGAAAGCCTGAATCTTAGGAGTAAATCTATCTCCAACCCAGAGTCTGAGATCAGGTTCCCCCATCCCGGGCCGGCCATGCCCCAGCCCCCCAGGCTACCGGGCCCTGACCTTTGGTTCCGGGGGTATAATTAGCTCTTCCCTTGGGCTGGAAACTGGACACCTTGTGCTGAGCGCAGCAGCCTTCCCTGGGACGCTCGCTGGCTTCTGGCCCAAGAGGGCCCAGCCATAGCACGGGCCTGGACCCCACCCCACAAGGGTCCACAGGTGCCTTGGGACCGCACACCTCGCAAGTGTCCTGGGACCTGGGTCTCCCATCCAGGCTTCCTCGGAGAGAGAAAGCCCGATCCTCATATAAAGACCTGGCCTCTGGTCCCACTCAAATAGGGTTCCCAAACTGGACAAGAAGAAAGGACTGGGGGGCTGGCGGTGTGGCTCAGCAGTAGAGCTGGCACCTGTGTTTTCTGGGTGTACCTGTGTGCCCCGCACCACACACACACACACACACACACACACACACACACACACAGTCAAAACGAAAGGAAGGAAAGAAAGGAGAGAAGAAAGGAAAGGGAAACACAGGACTCCGAATTCCTGCACAAGGGAGCCCAGGTTCCACAGGAAGAGGATTCTCCTCATCCTTATACGGACAAGTCCACCGTGCCCATGCAGACCAGAACCCCTGTCTCTAAACACTCAGCACCCCTCACCCTGCCCAGCCCCTTCCTAGTGGATGCCACCCCACAACCCCATCACTACGCTGACTGCTCAGCCCACACAGGGCCCCGTCCCCCTGGAGGACAGAGGACCCCGGTTTACAGAAAATCTCCATCTCTGCCAGACCCTGCAGAGAAATGAACTCCCTGCCTGCAGCGGGAAGGGGCTGTCCCCACCCCACACGTACAAGGGACCTCCTCTCTCTCTCCTACACAGACAAGACACCCCATCCTCCCCAGCCCACAGAGCCGGGAGGCCCTGAGCCCCACACAGAAAAGGGCCCTCATCCCCTCTGAGGCAGGGCCCGGAGCCACCTGGTTTGGCCTCAGGCATGTCCGCAACTTCCTCCCGCTCCGGGGACCAGACCACCGCAGCTGCGACTCGCGGGCCCTAGGGAGGACAGGTGGGGCCCACGAGGAGCGTTTTTAAGAAGTTGGGAGGCTCCCAGGAGGCTCTGGGAGGCCCAGACCGCCGCCCCACATTCCGCCCGCACGCCCTAAAGGGCGAGAAATAACAGGTGGACAGAGACAGCTGAATGCCAGGTCCCCAGGGAGGACAGGCTGGGGGGCTTGGCCACCTGGCTGAGTGGGGAGTCGCCAGGCGGGGTCCGCAGGGGCTTGAGGAGGAGGGGGCTGAGCGCCCACACTCCTGAGTCTGGGGGCACAAGAATGGGGAACCCAGATTTGGGGCCCAGAAGAGGGGGGCGGAGGAGAAGGAGAGAGGAAGGAGGGGGAGGGGAGAAGGAAGAAGACGAAGAAGGGGGCGGGGCGCCCGGGCCGGGAGGGGCGGACAAAGCGGGGGGTCTCAGGTGGGAGAAGCTGGCACGAAGGGGGCGGGGACAGACGGCGTCTGGAAAGGACTCCATTCTTAGATCTGCAAGTCAGGAGTTTTCGGGAAATCGGAGCCGGGAGGGGGAGTCCGGTTTCCCCGCGTAGGCGGGCGGCGGGGGGACGGCGCTGCGCTGAGGCCCCGGGCGGGCAGGGACGGCGCGCGGGCGGC
>NW_004955559.1:703792-739753 GCF_000276665.1 Chinchilla lanigera
CCGCGCGAGGCGGGGTTCCGGGGACCCAGGCGGGGGCGGGGCGCGGGGAGCACTGCCGTCAAGGCGGGGTCCGCCTGGGAAGGAGACGGCCGGAGGACCCACAGCGAGGGACGGCGAGTGCCTCGCCGAGTTCTTCCCGAGTCTCCCGCCGGCTCTCGGCCAAAATCCCCTCCGAGCCGGAAACTTCCCCGCCTCCAGGGAGCACCAAGCCAACCAGAAGGCGGCTTTCACGTGACGTCAAGTGTTGCCAGGCAGACCCTCCAGCGGCTCCCCAGGACCCCCGCGAAGTCGTTTTGACGCCAGTGCCACCCGCCACCAGCCTGAGGGCTCAATCCAGAGAGAGAAAGACAGAAAGACCTAAAGTGAGGAGGGCAGAGACCCAGACAGACGGGAAAGCGAGGAGGAGGTGGGGAAAAACTCTAACTGGCCTCAAAGGGAAACGCGAAACTTAAACGGACCCTCCCCCTCCACCGTTGCTGCTTCTTGGATTCTTACTCGGGCGTTCTACGCTCAGCCAAGTGTGGCCTAATTGCCTCTCTGGTCTCCGTTCTCATCTTCTCGCAGTGCCGTCGCGGTGGCTCAGAGCCAGTTCCGCGATAGGTCGCCGTCCCTGATAAAGGGTCTCAGGACACCTGCGCTTTGTGTACCTTTATTTCTTTTTTTATTTTTACTGCACATTTAAGTGCCGATGACAGCTGTTGCAGGAAGTACCTTCTCTGTACGAGGCGGCCTGGGGAGGGGGCTGTGTAGCCCCCTTCTCCTGAGAGCAGGTCCCAGCTTGGCCTCTGGTACTTGCCGCCCCCCTTGTGGACCTCGGTCCCCATACCCTTCCTCCCTCCTGGCCGGCCATGGCGGGGGATGTCATGAGACGGTTACAGGCTCAACAGAGCAGGCCTTCTGAGGTCCTTCTCCTGTTCTCCCACTTTCTCAGAAATACAAACCGAGCTGTGAGTGCCCACCCCTCCCCCACCCCTCCCGGACCTCTGAGTCCAGGAGGCCCTGGGGTCCTGGCGAGAGCTCCCACAATTCGTGCAGCTCAAGCTGGGTTTGCGTGGGGCTCAAAATGCAAACGGTCAGGGACAGCAGGCAGCTGGGCCAAGTCCCAGGGCAGCCTGGAGAACAAATGCCCCGTTATGAGGGCCCCTGTCTAGCTCCAGGCTCTCCACACCAAAAACCTGGCCCACTGTGGAGGGATCGCCTAATTATGCAAAATCTCCCTAAATCAAAAGGCTGGTTGGCAAGACAGGGTTTTCCCTTCAGAATACTTCAGTGAATTTAAGAAGACATCACCAGGGACCCGGATTGCCCACTCGGGGTCAGGGGTTGACAACCAGGTTAAAAAAAAAGTCATGGTCAGGACCAGGGGTGTTGGCGCACACCTGTAATCCCAGCACTTGGGAGGCTGAGGCTGGAGGATCTCTGTGAGTTCCAGGCTATCCTGGGTTACACAGTGAGTTCAAGGACAGCTTGGAATACACAGCAAGACCCTGTCTCAAAACAAAAAGTACCATGGTACAGGGAGCTGCTGGCTGCCACAGAAATCACCAAGGTGAATTGGGTGTGGTGGCACACACCTGTAATCCCAGCACTCAGGAGGCTGAGGCAGGAGGATCGTTGCAAGTTCGAGACCAGCCTGGGCTACAAAGTGAGCTCAAGTCCAGCCTGAACTGCATAGCGAGACCCTGTCTCAAAAAGACAAAAATTAAAAAATAATAAGAAGAAACCACCAAAGTGACAGATCTTTGGTATAGGCATACAGAGGGCATGCCAGGAAGGAAGGATGCCCAGAGAACGTGGGCTGCTTGGGGGCCTCTTTATGATTAGAAGATCCCAAATATGACATGGGGATCCCGGACTCACTGAATCCCCCACCCCTACCCCGGACCTGACAAGTCACTTCAGACATGGCCAAAAGATTCCAGAGGGACCCTAGATGGGATTGCAGAACTCTAGACACAAAAAGCTGAAAGTAGAGCGGTCCCAGAGCATTGGGGGATCTCAAAGATGACAAAAGGATTTAGGGGGACAGGTGTGACAAATCATAGGGGCACAGAGCGCTGGGACCAAAGGATTCCCAGAGAGCCCCAGACATAAGTAGGACATCTCTGATCCGACGAGAATTCAGACAAGAGAGGAGGATCCAGGTTCACCCGCCTACATGCACAGGGCGAGGGTTCTGGTAGCGCTCTTTCTGGGGCAGTGATCTGTGGGCACCTCCACCCTGTGAGATGGAGGTTCGCAGACACACAAGGGACCTCCAAGAGGTTCCCGTCCTGGATGCGGGACCTCGGATAGGGATCCCAGAGGCTCCTGGGGTTCTGGAAGCACTGCCCCCTACACACACACAGTAGAGTGGTCTACGGGTCCTGTGATCCAAACCACGACGATCCCGCGGATCCCGAGCGGGACGGCGATCCCGGCGACACGGAAGCCCGGGGTTCGGCTCAGGCGCGGCGCGCGGCCGGCAGCAGCGCGCTGTCGAACTGGTAGGTGAGCTTGCGCTTGACCTTGCGGATCTCGCCGGTCTTGGCGTAGTTGCGCAGCGCGCGCGCCAGCTTCTGGTAGGTCATGCGCTTGCGGTTGCCCTTCTGCTGGCCCCAGCGGCGCGCCAGGAGCTCCTTGTGCTTCGAGGAGAACTGGAAGACGCCGGCGCCCGGCTCCACCCACCACACGCACTCGCGCATGTCTCCGCGCGTCAGCAGCCCCAGCAGGAACTGGTACAGGCGCAGCTTCTTGCGGGCCCCTGCGGTGGAGCGGGACAGGCGTTAGGGGGCGCTCCTGTGCCCCCAGTCCTGGGGTCCGGGCCAGACACGTGGGCAGGCGGAGGGGGTGACAGGTGCACCTGGCTCTGTCCCCAACCCCGAGCACGGCACGTCCCCCGCCCTGTTCCTGCTTGGGTGTCCGGGGCTGGCGACCGTCCTGTTTGCTGCCCAGTGACGGCAGCAAGTGGTACCGGCAGCCCCTGCCAAGGACAACGGCAGCGACTCCCGGGGAGTCAGCGGCCCTGTTGCGGGTGTGGATCAACTTGGGCCGTTTCTGCAGCTCCCGGGCTCCCAGTCCCTCCGCCCCAGGCGGGACAGGGTCCCGGGAGAGGCCAGGGTGCCTGGCTCCTGGGCTCTCTCAAGCAGCAAGGACCACACAGAGCCGGGGGTTTCAGGTGGAGACGAGAACCCCACCTCTGCCGTTTCCCAGCTATGTGACCTTGGCGTGGCAGCGTCCCTGAGCCTGAGCAAGCCGGTCCATAAAGGACGTGCGTGTGCGTGCGCGTGCGTGACTGCGGGAGACCCCCGCTGGCCGCTTGCTGCGTGCTGTACAAGTATGAGCTCAGTTCACCATTCTTACATTTTTTGTTTGTTTGTTTGTTTTTTGTTTTGCTATGGTACTGGGAATCGAACTCATGACCTTGCGCTTGCCAGGCAAGCGCTGTGCCACTGAGCTAAATCCCCAGCCCTTCAGTTCACCATTCTAACCCAGGAGACAGGGATGATGACGGTAACGCTGCCCATTTGATGAGAGGGAAACAGGCCTGACAGGTAAAATCGCTGTCACAGTGTGCAGACTGGAAACCAAGGCACAGAGGGGCGGGGGGCGTCTCCAAGGCCACACAGCCCTCAGAGCAAAGCCCCCGGGCCCCTACTCCGCGGCCCCCCTCCCCTTCTCTCCCCCTCCCCTCCCCCACCTACCTGCCTCGGAGCCCCTCCCCTCGGGGCTGCTCCCGAGGACCTCGTCTGACTCGCTGTCTGAGACCTCCAGGGCAGGGCTGTCCAGCAGCAGGTCCTCCTCCTCTGACAGCACGGGGCTGGGGTACGGGGCGTACGCCAGGGAGCCTAGGGTCTGCGGGAGGCCCGCGTCACCGCACATCCAGGACCCCTTCCTCCCCGTCTCCTTCCCTGCGCGCGTCCCTCCCCGCTCAGGTTCCTGTCCGCATGTCCCGGCCAGGGAACACCCGTGCTCCTGCCCTGTGCGCTCCTCGCACGGGGCCGCTGCAGGCTCAATCTGGGCGCAACGTGCAGGGACGCAGGGAAGGTTCTGCCGGGGAGGTGAGCCGAGCCACGGGTTGGGTCATAAGCGCCACTGGGGTGGACCTAGCTGTCTTCCTGGCCCTCACCTGGCCGGTGAAGTCCTCCGTGGGGTACGCGGGGAGGCCGGCCCCCGGGGTCTCCAGGCTGGGGGGCGGCTCGAGGGTCCCCGCGGGGCTGTAGGTGGAGGGGCCGTAGCAGAGCTGGGTGGCCTGGGGGTGGCCAAAGGTGGTCACTGCTGGTTCGAAAGCTTCGTAGGGTGCAGCTGGGATGGGCGGGGCTTCGGTCCAGCCCCACAGGGAGTCTGGGGAAGGACACCAGGGTCAGAATCCCTCCCACCAGAGCTGGCACAGAGGGGCCATTGTGGGCTGTGCAAATGCCTGACCCCAGGATTTGCATGAGGAGCAGGTGGGTGGGAAAGGAAAGGGGAGGTGCCTGGGCCAGCCATCTCCTGCGGTGCTAGGAGAGACCTCCTCAGGCCTCAGCTACCCCACCTGGGAAATGGGCCCAGGGCCCAGCGGGGGTCACTCACCAGCAGCCCCCTCTGAGTCAGGGTGGCTGGAGTGCTTGCAGCTGTCCAGGTCATAGAAGACGCCATCTGGGTACTGCTGGGGGGTGGGACAAGGTCACTCCCAGCTTCAGAAGCCCCCACCCCATTCCCAGGCCTTGGAGAGACTCTGACGCACTCTGACACAGACGGGAAAGGAGAGGAGAGGCTAGGCTGGCAAGAACACAGAAATAGAAAGAGACAGACACACAGACAGGGCAGGAGAGATGCACAGAGACAGATCTCCAGAGAGTGGGACCAGCAGCCAGCTCCTGCTCCAATGTGGCTGTCAGGACCCGAGCGGCTGGCCACGGTGTAGGTGGCTCTAGGGCCCTAGGCTGACCTTGAATTCACGGAAGTCCTCCTGCCTCAGCCTCCCGAGTTCTGGGAATACAAGGATGTGCCACTACGCCCGGCTCTTGATGCTTCTTGCATCCCCTCCCTGTTGGTCTGCTCCCTCCCAAGAATCATGTGTTGTTTTAGCCACAGAAGTTAATGGAGATGGGGTGGGGATATAGCTCCTTGCTTGCCTGGAAGCCTGAGGTCATGAGTTCGATCCCCAGTTAAAAAAAAAAAAAAAAAGAGAGAGAGAGAGAAGTTAATAGAGACTAAAGGGAATGTAGGTCTACACCACCCCTATGGCCCAACAGTCTCTTCCTGTTTACCAAGGAAAGCTGAAAACATTATGTCCCCAGGAGCCTTGGCCAAGAGTCATTAGAGTAGCCTTGTCAATAGCCCAGATGTGCTGGGCATGGTGGTGCACACCTGTAATCCCAGCACTCAGAAGGCTGAGGCAGGAGAATCGTTGTGAATTCAAGACCAGCCTGGGCTACAAAGTGATCTCAAGGCCAGCCTGAACTGCATAGCGAGACAAAAAAAAAAGCCCAGATGTGCAACAGTAGGAGGCTGGGGGCTGGGGTTTTAGCTCAGCGGCACAGCGCCTGCCTGCAAGTGCAAAGTCATGAGTTCAATTCCTGGTACAGGAAAAAAAACACAAAACAAAAAAACAAACTCTTTTAGGGGCTGGGGATTTAGCTCAGCAGCACAGCATCTGCCTGGCAAGCGCGAGGTCATGAGTTCAACTTCCGGTACCGGGGGGAAAAAACAAACAAACAAAAAAAACAGTAGGAGGCTGGAGAAGAAAAATGGTATAATCAGCAGATGAAGTACTATGCAGCAAGGAAAAGCAACAGACTCTTAACACACACTGTTGAGGGAAGGAACACAGATCCCAGTGGGACCCACTGCATAAGTCACTTCATATAAAGTTCAAAAACAGGCAAAAGCTGGGCATGCTGGTGCAAATCTGGGAGGCTGAGGCAGGGGAATCACAAGTTGGAGCACAGTTTGGACAATAATTAGACCCTGTTTCAAAAAGGGGATGGGTGGAGACATAGCTCAGTGTGGTGTGAAGGCCCTGGGTTTATTCCTCAATACAACTAACAAACTGCGAATACCACAAATAAACTGATGGTGCGAAATATCCAAATGGGGGCTTGTGTGTGGAGTAAGGGAGGGGATGTTCTAGAGTGGTGGAATGTTCTGGATCTGACCAGTGCTCACACAGCCAGGTACACAGTGCAAAAATTCCTGGCTGTGCACATACGAAAGGTCATTGTTTGTGGCTTGGGAGTTGTACGTCAAGTAAAAAAAACAAACAAACCAACAAGTCAGGTGTAGTGCACATCTGTAATTCCAGGTGTTCAGGAAGCTGAGGCAGGAGGATGGAAAGTTTGAGTCCTGCCTGGGCAACTTAGCAAGGACCTGTCTCAAAAATAAAATCTTTTAAAAATCTGGGAATATAGCTCAGGGTGAAGGCCCTGGGATCAGTCCTTGGTACTGTGAAAAATACAAGAAAGAAAGGGGAAAACAAAGAAAAACCAACAAAACCAGAGGCCGGGAGGGAACGGCGGAGGGTGCCGGAAGTGGGTTTCTCCTGACCAAGCAGGGAGGTCTATCTATTGCACTGGGATATGGGCCCCGGGAGGTTGTGTGTTGTTTCCTGTGTGTCTGAAATATTACAGGATAAAAATTTTAAAACAGCCCGCCCCTCCCCCTCCCCCCTAAAGAAAAATGAGGGAGGGAAGAGGGTGAATGTGAGATATGGATGGAGACAACGCGGTCATGGGGAACGCGTCTCAGAGCCCAAGAGGAAGAAGCCAGAAGGAAGATCCGCGATGAGCAGGAAAGGGAGGAGGGGAAACTGAGTCAGGGAGAAAAGGCCGGTTTTGAGGGAGCTCACAGTGGGCACATGGGTGCCCACACCACTCACCGGGCCCAGGGACCTGGACTCACCAGAAAGCTGAAGTGTGGCCCGTCGAGCCTGGAGGGAGAGAGACACAGGGGCATGTCAGCGCCAACCTCAGCCACCTGGGCTGGCGGGAGGAGGCGGCAGCTGTAACCACCGAAGCTCTGCAGGCTGCTGGGTGTCCCTGCCTGAGACCAGCCCCACCACCGGGACAGGAAGTGGGGGGCAAGGGCCAGGCAAATGTCCCCCCTCCTCGGGATTTGCATAGATAGATGCGGGGAGGGGCAGGGAAAGTGAGGGGGAGAAAGTCCCCCGGGAGGAGCTGTGGGCACGGTGGAGGGGCGGGCGGCAGCTGGCCTCTGTGAAACGTGTCCAGGGGGAGCGGAGGGGGTGCAGACCCCAGCATGGGCACAGGGAGCAGAGGTATTTCTGGAGCCCCAGGGGTGGAGGCAGAGGACTGGGGGCAGGAGAAGGGGCCAAAGGCCAGGGAGAGGGACCAAGAGCGCACAAGGACCGAGACCCAGCTGGACTTGAAGCAGACCCCCGGGCGGGCCACCTGGGAGGACGCAGGCAGAGGGGACAAGCAGGTGTCCCCCGGAAATAGGACCCTTGGGGACCTGGAGAGACCAGGCTGGGGAGAACACCAGGCCAGCAGAGGGGCCCTCCTGTCCCACCCACCTGCTCCTGGGAGGGGCCCCCAGGCTGAGGGTGGGGGCAGGGCGGGTGGGGTGGGGGTCACTTACTGTGCAGCCTCCAGGGCGAGCATGGTGCCGTGGGGCGCTGGGCTTGCTGTGGGGCTGCAGCTGCCACCCCTCTATATACCTTGGCCCAGCCCCGGGGAGGGGCAGGGGCACTGGGCCCTCCCCAAAAATCCCCTCGGGGAGGGGGCTGGATTGCGCAATGCCAGTCACGTGGCAGGGAGGGCGGGCCTGGCCATGAGGATTTGGGGATCCCCACAGTTGGAGGCAGGGATGGGGGGCTGGCCCCGGGGGTGATGATGGCTCAGGAGCTGGACTTGGGGGGAGATCCTGGGAAAGGAGAGGCTTGGGGCCACTGCGGTGAGATCAGGAAAATGGCCAAGGTGGGATGGGTCGTGCTCCAATGACCAAGGCAGCGAGCCTGGGGATGGACAGCTGAGACCCGCGGGGGCCGCACAGGCAGACTGGGCTGGGGGGAAACCCAGGCTGGAGCTGACCCTCAGGACCCCAGGTGGAAACATCTGTGGGTGTCACACCGTGGGGGGGTCCCCTCCTCTTGTGCCAGCTGGGGAGTGGAAGCCTCCTGCCTGCCAGGGGCTGCCCCAGGCCCCGCGGAAGCAGGCAGCATCCGGCTGAGGGGTGGCCACCAGGCCCCCAGGGAGGCGACACCTGGGCAAGGCAGAGCTGTGCAGAGATGCCCTCAGTGCCCCGAGGGGAAACTGAGGCAGGACAGCGTCATGAGCACCGAGCATCGGGGCCTGGAGCCTAGGCATCTCTGGGGAGGGAGAGGTGGGTGGGGTCTGGGGGTGAAGGCCGTGCCGGGGCTCCTGACATGGGATCTTGTAGCCAGTGGTGGTGGTGCACCCCCGTCATCCCAGCACTGAGGAGGCTGAGGCAGGAGGATGGGGAGGTTGAGGCCAGCCTGGGCCAATTAGTAAGACCCTGTCTCAAAATTAAAAAGGTAAAAAGGCTGGGGATGTAGCTTTGTGTGGAAGGCCCTGAATTAAATGCCCACTAATGAAAAATAAACACCTGTGAACCTTTCCCCTGAGAGACCACAGAGCACCTGGTAACAAAAGGCCAGAATTTTATTAACCGCCCCCACAGGAAGCTTCCGGTCACCAGGCCTCAGGTCCAGGGGGGCCGAAGCGGCGCAGCAGCTTCTCCTGGTCCTCCAGGTCCTTCCGCACCTTCTTGCGCATGTAGAAGATGGGGCAGTCCCGGCTGCAGAACGGGTGCGGTCAGGGCGGCCGGCTGGTACCCAGCCCAGGCTGGGGGGCTGTGAGCGTGTCCCCAGGGCGGGGGCCGTTCCCAGGACTTTGCCCCCTGCCTGCTGCCCACCCTCCTCCTGTGGAGGCTGTTTGCTCAGCGGGCATGGGGGCAGATAACAGTGGTGCCCGGTGAGGCACGGGTGGCCGTATATCACCTGTCACCTGGCGTGGGAACCCGCCCCGCCCACCTGTTCCCTGGGGAAAGCCCGGCCCCACCCTGGGGGAGGGGAGTGGTCCGGGAGCTTGGCCAACTCTGGGCAGACTCGGCTGACCCTGCCCCACTTTGCGGGTGGGGATGTGGGGAAGGGCACCCCAGCAGGGACCCTGGAGCTTAGTCCCCTACCCGCAGGCTGGGGCAGGGAGGGCCGGGAGCGGGTGCCCACCTGGTACAGATGACGTCCTCATGCAGGCTGCCCTGACAGCGCTGGCACTGGGTCCAGAGGCGAGCGAAGCGCTCTTCCAGGGCGTTCAGGTGGGACACCTACGGGGCGGGGCCGAGTGAGCTGCCTGCACCCCAGCCGGCCCAGTCCCAGCCCCAGCCCCGGCCTAGGCCCGGCCCGTGCCTGCTCACCTCCTTCTGGTACAGCTCCGACTCCCGAGGCAGGCAGAACCTGCACACGGCTCCTGGGGAAGGCCAGCACAGGGGTGTCGGGGCTGAGCCGGCCCGGCCACTCCACCCCTGCCCCTTCCCCGCCCGCTGCCCATCCCGCTGTGAAAGTCCCCAGAGGCTGAAGAACAAGGGAGCGAGTGTCGTGGGGGAAAACTCCCCTGGGGAACTCCAGGAGGGCGAGGACCCTGGGTGGGGGTGCAGGCAGAGGGCACCCGACCCAGGCAGGGACTGGGGTCTCACCCTCGTGGCTGAGCACCGTGCGGCAGCCGATGCAGCAGCTGCGGCGCGTGGCGAAGGCCAGGAGGCCACCCACCTTGCCCGTGAGCACCGTCTTGCAGCGTGTGTGGTCACCGCCTGCAGGAGGAAGCGCGAGGTGAGGCGGAGCTCCTGCCGCCCCCCAGCCCCCCAGCCCCTGCCCAGGACCCCGGCGTACGCAGCAGCACGGCCTCGGCGCGGCCCTCGCCCAGGATGGGCTCGAAGATGCGCAGCAGCGGCTTGGCAAGCTGCTGCTCCAGGTAGTACTGCGTGTCAATGGGCAGGCTGTGCTCCAGCACGAACAGGGGGTCCTGCGGGGACGGGGTGCAGCCCTGTCACACACAGCAGCCACGGGGTGCGCCTGGGGCCCTGGGTTCTGAGCTGGGCAATGACTGGGCGCGGGCACCACCCGAGGCCGCCACTTGGCTGGGAGGGGTCGGGGATGGGTCGGAGGTCACGGGAAGCCCAACTTGCTCCCGGGCCCATGCTGGGGGCTCCAGTCACGAGGAAGGGCAGAGTCTTGGGAGGAGGCCAGGCTGGAAAGGGCGGCTATGGGGTCACTGCCCGTCTGGGTGGGATGGTGAGGGCAGAGACAGCCGGTGACGGAGGCAGAGCTGTGGGCGGGGTGAGCAGGGAGGAAGAGGGGTGTGCTGGGGCCCGGCCCGCCCACCCTGGAAAGCAGAAGTGAGAGCTGAGGGCGCGGGGCAGGCGGCGGCCCAGGTGGGCCTCACCTCCCTCACCTCGGACTTCATGTAGGCGGCCACGCCCTTGGCAGCACCGATGATCACGTAGGGGACGCGGTCCCCCAGGCTAGGTGCGCTGCCGGGGTCGCGCTTCCTCATCCTGCGGGGACAGGGAGGCGGTGGCAGGGTGAGGGCCCGGGGGCGGGGACGCAGGAAGTGGCCCGCGGGCAGAGGTCGGAGCCTGACCTCTCGGCCAGCTCCACGTGGGCCTGCTTGCCCGAGTAGTCAGCCGCGGCGCGGGTCAGCTCCTTGGTGATCACCAGCTGGGAGATGTCGATGCGGTTGCACAGCAGGTCCGAGATGATGTCCTTGGCGTGGGCCACGGCACCCTCGGGGTCTCTGGGGAGGGCGGCAGTGGCACCAGTGGGTACAGAGGCCCAGATGGAAACCTAAACCAACCCTGGTGCTGGGGGGCCAGGGGCAGGGAGGGGCCTGGCCACAGGCTGCAAAGTGCAGAGCCTGAGCCGCAGCTGCGCGACCTCACTCGCCACAGCCTCTACCCGGAGGAGCGCGACATCTGCGTTCCAGGACAGGAGGGCTCGGGGCCCTAACTGCTGGGCTCAGAAGAAAGCTAGGCAGGACCCCGGGGCTGCGGGAGGATGCCAGGCCCAGAACCCCGGGGCTGAGGGAGGGCCCACACACCGGTCAATGAGCAGGCGGCGCAGGGAGGCCGTGACAAGGTTGGCCACGAGTGGGCAGTTGTCCCTGCGCACGGCCTCCAGGCCCTTGCAGTCCATGCGGTCGTGGCTGTCGGGCCGGGACGAGAAGAGCAGGCCAGCGTAGCGCTTCTTGCTGATGAGCAGGTAGGGGAAGTAGACCTGGCAGGGACAAGTGAAGACAGGCCTGAGACTTGGGGGTTCGGTCCCCATCCTAACACTTCCCCCAGAAACAGGCCAGGCAAGAATGGTTCCTGAGACACAGTATTGGGACACTCAGAGAGCCCAGAGCCTATGATCTCTGACTGCCATCAGCCACCCAGGGACCCCCGGCCCCAATCTGAAACAGCAGGATACACCTTGAATGCATCCAGACAGGAGGAGACAACGAAGATCCCCTCAGAGAGGAGAGCACCGGCCCCAGACCTGCAAGCTGAGTACTGGAGTGTATCTGAGCCATGGGGAAGAAGGTGGCGTGGGGATTCTGAGCTGGGCCTCTACAGCCTGGGGCTGGGGCACCCATTACGGTGTGTGGCCCAGGATGACCCTGCAGACGGCAGCCGTGTGGACCTCCGGGAAGGTTTACAAAACCCGGACACGTCGGTCGAGTGTAACAAGGGCCAGGGCTCGGGATGTTTCCAAAACTCAGCCTCAAAGTCAGGCATCTGCAGAGCCAGATGCCGACCCATGGGCTCTTGAACCTCAAGGGGAGGGCATCAGGGGATCCTCAGCCAGCGCACCCTCCACCGTGAGGCACCCCAGGCCCAGAGACCCCCCGAGCCTGGCAGACCCTGCACACCTTCTCAAACTCCAGCCGGATGGGTGGGGGGAAGTGGCCTGACACCCAGCTCGCGGCCTCGCGCCCCAGGTCCATCGCCGCAGCCACGGAGGAGACGCCGAACCGGCACATGACGGAGTCTGTGTCACCGTACACCACCTGCGCGGGGACGCGAGGGGTCCCTCATGCCAGCCAGGGGCTGAGGCTGAAGGGGCCCAGGACACACCGAGGAGGGGCAGGGTGTGCAGGGAGGCGGGGACTGTGGCCGTGGTCCCCTGGAGCTCTCCCCAAGCCGCCCCAGGCCTTTCTCGGGCAGCAGGGCGGCCCTGACCTTGGCGTCGGCGCTGTAGCCGTTCTTCACCGTGTACTTGGACTCCACCAGCTGCTTGGTTTTCTCGATCATCTGCCGTCCAAACCCCGTGACGCTCTGTGCGACACAGAAGCCACACGGTGCGGTCCTGTGGGGGTCCTGCCCCGACGCTCCCCCGCAGCGGGGGCCCGGGGATGCTCCTGAAGGTCGGTGGGACACACGCAGGCCCCAACCCAGAGCTCCGGGCAGGAGCTGACCGCCCGGCGAGCCATGGGAAGGCCGTGGTCCATGGGCTGTGGCTCATGCGTCTCCACCACACAATGTCGAAAATACTTTGTGCCCGGACCATGGACACTCCCTTCCCCTCCCCCGAGTCAGCAGGGATGCCCCATCCCTGTGCAACGGGCCAGGGCCACACCCCCAGAGAAGCCACTGCACCCCACCTGCTGTATTTTACAAATAAGGCCACTGAGGCCCAGCACGGGCACGACGCTATGGAGCCTCAGTGCGGTTCTTTTGTGTGGATCCAGCCAGAGAATCTTCACCTGACCGGGACATTCGTCCACCCACACTTCAAGTGACTGCAGCCACAGCCGTACCTAAACCGACAACCTTCCTGTCTGCGCTTCACTCAGGCCATCAGCCCCTGTTCCTTTCTCGCTGCAGTGGTTCATTATTCTAGTGCTGGGCCCCGCAAGCTTGACACAAACAAGGAAAGAAGCCACGGGACAGAGACGGGACTGGAACAGAGGGAGGAGCAGGCCGAGCACCAGCCCAGCTGAGCTACCAGCTACCAGGTGGCCAGGGCAGCTGGAGTTGCAAGAGGCCAAGGAGGGGAACGCAGGGGTGCAGAATAGAGGTTCACTTGGGCCCCCTAACTCTGGCCTGCTCTGGGGGGACCTCTACATGCCCGGATGTTCATTCACGGGGCCCTGAGCCACAGCAGGGAGCTTGGGCGCTCATGCAGACCCAGCCATACAGCGTGGGTCTGACCTCTGGGTGCAGGGTGGAAGGGAATAGCCAGTAGCTAAGGTCACGGGAATGCACCCTGCCTACCCCACCTGCCAATACGGCAGGACGTGAGGACCCAGTGTGCGGCAGCGCGGCCCACACTTGGTCTTTCCTAGATCCTGCCCTTTGGGTAGCTTTGCTTGGCCAATTTTAATCTGTAGCCCTTGCTGTATTAAATCCTAACTGCAAGCCTGCATGCAGCTTGTCTGAGTGGTCTGGGGGCTTGGTGGGGGTGCACGAGGCCCTGCCTGCGGGTCTCCCCATCTTCTTCCACCAGGACCCCAGAAGCCTGAGGAGCTGCCGGGGTAGTGAGGGAGCTTCCTGTGGTTGGAGCAAACCAAGAAAAGGTGCAAAAACACAGGCTGGACGGGCGGGAAGGCCCTGCCCAGGCCGAGGCCGGGCTTCAGGGCAGGGCAGGAAGGCAGTGAGCAGATCTGCCATGTTCCCACTCAGAAATGGCGCTGGTCAGGTGCCTATGGAGCGTCCGCACCGGGCTCCCACACCCAAAAGAGGGGACAACGCCAGTACCAGCAGTGATGGGGGTGGAGGCCCAGAGACCTGGCCAGGACACCGCAGGTCCCCAGCTTGCCCCAGGCCCTGCCCCCACTAAGAGGATGCTGATTGCCTCCCCTCCCCTCCCCTGCAGGGCAGGGCCTGACTGCCGGGGACCCTGGACACATGGGCAGTGAGCAGAGCTGCCCCCTCCCTCAGGTCACCTGGTCCAGGGCCACTTGTGACTAAACACGTCCTGCCTCCATGGTCCTTATCCCCACCAGGTCAAGGAGAGCTGCTGGGATAGGGCTCTGTCTGTTACCCTCTGCACCCGGTGTGCGGAGCCCGATCCACAGCATCCGCTCAGTGAGCGTTTGCTGACTGAAAAACCCAGCCAACAGCTCAGGCAGCCCGGGGATCCTCGCTCCAGGAGGTCAGAGAGCTGGGCAGCGAGACCCCGACCTCCCGACCTCCCGGTTCTCGCCATGGGGGTCTCCCACCCTGACGCGCCGCCCCAGGCCTGAGGCTCACCTGTGAGATCTCCAAGCAGGGCAGCTTGCCCACCTGGGCACCCGTGAAGCCGTACACAGAGTTGGCGCTCACCTTCAGCGCCAGCTGCCGCCCATCCAGCACCTGCCGCCGCAGGGGGTCCGTCTCCTGGGCCAGCTCGGCCTTGGCCCTGGGAGGGAGCAGGATCGAAGGCTGCTCAGGCAGCGCCCAGGTCTCAGGGACAGACCGGGGCCCAGGGAGGGCCCAGGCGCAGGCGGGCCCTGGTCAGGCTGCCGTCTGCAGAGGGAGCCTGTACAGCTGGACACGCAGCACACTGCCCCGGGCGCCAGGCAGTAGCAGGGGCACGCGAGCACGCCCACCTCTTCCGGGCGCTGAGCAGGTTCTCCAGGATCTGGGGCAGCAGCCCCTTCCGCACTGACGTCTTCACGAACTCGTCCCCCGTGGGCGTCTTGATGAACTGGTCTGCGTCCAGGCTGCGGGGAGATGGTGCCGGGTTGACTGCCCTCCTCGGCCCCGGCCTCTCCATCTCCCTTTCCCACCCCCTATTCTAGGACCTGCATCCGTCCCCATGCCAGCCCTGAGCGCCCAGGTGCCGTACCCCAGCTTCTGGGCAGCCCCGGGCCGCAGCAGCGTGGTGTAGCACAGGTTATGGGCCATCATGATGGACGGGTACAGAGAGGAGAAGTCCAGAGTGGCGATGGGGACGTCATAGTACCTGCAGGGAGCGCCAGTGGGGCTGTGTCAGGGCCGGGACCCCGTGCTGCCGGAGACCCCGTGCTGCCAGACCCCAGAGCCTATGGTCTCTGACTGCCATCAGCCACCCAGGGACCCCCGGCCCCAATCTGAAACAGCAGGACACACCTTGAATGCATCCAGACAGGAGGAGACAACAAAGATCCCCAAAGAGCCCCAGCCCCAGGCCTCACCCCTTGAGGGGCTCGATGACGGTAGCTCCCGTGTAGTCCTCGCCGCCCTCCGTCTTCACCACGGGCATCAGCAGCCCCTCGCGCATGGCCTGTGGAGGGGCCGGGAGTGACCACGTGGCCTTTGGGCCCAGGGAGCCTGCGGCGCCCACCCCGGCCCGGCGCTGACCTGCCGTAGCAGCTGGGACACGACCTTGACCTGCTGGCCGCGGCTGAGCAGGTAGCTGAGCGGCACGCCAGTGACGCGCGCCATCTCCACGTTGTTCACCAGCACCATGAGCCGCTCGAGCAGCCGCAGCGGCAGGAAGGCGTCCTTGAGGCAGTACACGGCCAGGCGGCGGCGCGTCTGGTCGTTCCCGTTCTGGGGACGGCAGGGGGCTGCGGTCAGCGGTGGTGAGGTCTGGGTAGGGGAGGGCAGGGCGTGATGGGGCCTGGGGGTCTGTGCAGGGGTGAGGGCAAGAGAGCAGAGGTCCTGGGCACAGGGCCCACAGGGTGGGCAAAGCTGAGGGACAGGAGAGGTGAGGACGGGGCTGCAGACGAGGTCACGGACAGGCGAAGGGTGAGCTCAGAGGACGGAGCACCAAGTTAGGGTCAGAGGACGGGAAGTGAGGCAGAGGGCAGCAGGGTGGGAGAAGCCTCACAGCACCTGCAGGTCCGTGATGATGCTGTGCTGCACGTCCTCCTTCTGCTCGCCCAGGAAGTGGAAGCTCACGGCGTTGAGCGTGTAGGAGCGCAGCTTATACTCCCGCAGCAGCACCTGCAGGCGGGCAGGATGGTTGTAGGGCCCGGCCAGCCCTCCCGGAGCCCGGGGCCCCACGGCCCAGCCGTACCTGCAGCATGTCCATCTGCACGCGGCCCACCATGCTGACCACCTTGCTGTCCCGCCGGCCCACCTGCCTCGACTGGAACGACGAGTCCCGGATGCTGGAGGGGAGCCCGACCACGCGGCCCAGCAAGGGGAAGCCCTTCACCTGGGGGTACCAGGCGGTGGGTGACGCTGTCGGGGGACAGACTGTCCCTTGGCCCCACCCAGGCCACACCAGGCCACGCCAGAAAGGAACAAAGAGGAAGCACAACAGCCCTGCATGCGACCCGGGACCAGGCAGTCGAGAAGGCCACGGCTGCCACCAGGCTCAGGCAGGGGAGCCGGGGCCGGGTTATGGGCAGAGTTGGGGTGAGGCGGCCCCCAGGTGGGGAACAAGAGGGGGAACACATATGGGGATGATACTGGGTGTCTGCAGGGAGCCAGGCCGAGGGCAGGAGGGGGAATCAAGGCACAGTGTGTCCTTTTGGGCTGGCGGCACATGGACTAGCAGAAAGACTGAGGCAGGGCTAGGGGCACTGCAGCCTGGGCACAAATGCCAGTGTGAGGGCTGGGCTTCTCCCTGGTGCTGCTGGGCACTGTAAGTTTGTTTTGTTCTGTTTGTTGTTGTAGTGCTCGGGGTTAAACTCAGAGACTTCACACTGAGCTACATCCCCAGCCATTTTTATCTTGAGACAGGGTCTTCCTAAGTTGCCCAGGCTATGCTGAAGCTGGTGATCCTCCTGCCTCAGCCTCCCAGAATGCTGGGATTACAGGTGTGTGCCAACATGCCCAAGAATATTCTGTCCTTTCATCACCACATTAGCCAAGCATACAAAACCCAGGAGAATAATACGATCCAGCCACTAGGAATTGAACTGTGTTCCCCCAAGAGTCCAAGGTCCCGACATCCAGTGCCCCTGAGTACAGGCGCATCTTGAAACAAGTCTCTGCGGGGAACTTGAGACACGGCCCTCACAGTGGCCCTTAACCAAGGGCAGCTCAGAAAAAAGGCAGACTAGGACAAGGGGCCACACGGGTGGCAGGGGGGGAACGTCGGGAGAAGACGGTGCCCCCAGAGCCCAGTAGAGGCCAAGCCAGACCTTTCCTTCCCAGCCATAGCAGGAAGCAGCCCGACCTTGGCCTCCAGGCCCCAGGGCCCAGGGCCCCAGCCCAGCCCTTGACCCCGGCCTGGGTTCTTCCCCCAGCAGCCGGGATGCCCTGCACTCACGCCAGGCTCCGCAGCACGTGGCGGGGCGCCCCTCTCCTTGTGGCCTTCTCCCTCCCCTCCCCTCCCTTCCTTACTCCTTGCTGCCGGCAGGGCCAGGCCCAGGACAGTGGGCTGCGGGCAGAATGAGGGGCAGAGCCACGCAGGAGGGGCTTCCCCGGCCGTGCCTCACCTTGAGGGTCTGGGCGCGAGAGATGAGGTAGGGGAGGTCAAAGTTCTGAATGTTGTAGCCAGTGATCACGTCGGGGTCCATGGTGCGCACAAAGACAGACCAGGCCTGGGCAGGAGCACAAAGCGTCAGCCTGACGCCCACACTCTCGGAGCGCCCCCTGCTGGCACGCTCTGGAAGCAGCCCGTCCTGAAGACAGCGCAGCACCCAAGGGTGTGCTCAGCCTCGCCACACGCGCCTCCAGCCTCCAAAGCCAGGCCGTGGCCTCAGGGCGCAGGGTCTCAGGCGGGTGGGGGACAAGGCTGAGGTCAGGTCAGGGCGGAACGAGAGCCACCTGCAGCAGGTCCTCTTCCCGCTCGTAGCTCTGCACCTTGGCACCCAGGATGGGGGCGCAAGGCCGCAGGGTGAGTGCCAGGCGCAAGAAGGGCTCTGGCTCGCCCCAGCGCAGGCCCAGAGAACAGATCTGGATTACGGGGTCCCGCTCGGGCTCAGGGAAGATGCCTGCAGGGGGAACACAGGGGACCTGAGTCCTGCCTCTCCTTCCTACCACCTGGCGGCTGGGCCCCGCCCATCCGCGTCTCTGCCCTGCCGCCTGCGGCCTGCGGGGTCCTGCGGTGCCCGCCTCCTTTCCTTCCACTCTGGCCCTGGCAAGGACAGGCCTGCCGCAGGGTGTTTACACTTGCAGGTTACTCTGCTGCAAATGCTGCCCCCGCCCCTCACCCGATCAGAGCCTCCCACAGCCCCAGCGTCCCCGAGCTGGGGGTCTCGGGGTCTGGGCACAGACCTTTGCGGCCGGCACACTCAATGTCGAAGCTGAGCACACGCAGGGGTGCAATGCGCTGCCACGGCCCTTCCGGAGGGTGGCTGACGATGTCAGACCACAGCACGTCGGCCTCCAGCTGACACAGGGTAGCCTGTAGGAGGAGGCGTCAGAAGGAGCTGCGTCTTGGCTCCCTGCCCGTGCACCTGGGGAACCCTGTACCTTCTTCTCCTTCTGCCTCAGGACGTATTTTCCAGCCGGGAGCTCCAGCCAGTTGCAGCCCACGATGTCTGCATCCACCATGAACCTGGGACAGGGGTGGGGTGGGGTGGGAGTCAGGAGCAGAGAAGCTGATGAGGTGGGGCTGGGGGAGGCCCAAGGGAGGGGTGGGAGTCTGTACCGGATCTCAAAGTCCACATTGGCCTCATAGGGTGCGAAGCTGGGGGTGCCCAGGCCCACCACGCGGACGCCCTGCTCCAGGAGGCGGCGGGCAGGCGCCATGAGGCGGGGCAGTGCCAAGGTGATGCGCAGGAAGGGCGAGGGGCCGTGCCCGTGGTACCCGAACATGCCTGCAGACAGAGGAGGTTGGGGCCAGCTCGGGGAGGCCCCCAGCCCCAGCCCCAGGGCAACACTCACTCTCACGGGAGCACAGCTCCACAGCCAGCACGGCCAGGCCTGTGAGCTCCTTGCCGCCCCGCTGGTCCCGGCTGATGGCGGCGCTCAGCTCGCGCTGCAGGTCCTCCAAGTGCTCGGCCCCGAAACCTGGCACGGGAGGGCCGGTCAGAGGAGCACTGGGCCCCGAAGGCCAGGCCAGGGCCCCAGGGCTGCGCCCACTCACCGGGAGGCGCAGGGGCATAGAAGTAGGGTGCGAAGCCGTGGATGTGGCAGCAGACGGAGACGCCCTCATCCGTCACCCCGAAGGCGCGGAGCACAGGCACATGGTTGTGGGACGGTGGGGTCCACCCTGGCAGGGGCTGCGCTGGACCTGGAGGTTACAGGGTAATGCAAGATATCCCCTCCGACCTGACCTTGCAGCAGGGCGCCTGGCCACCTCCTTATTCACTGTCTCTTGCCTGGTGCCATTCTCTACCCTCAGCAAGAGGGGCCCCTCTGTCTTCTTCCTTTGTGGTACTGGGGGTTGAATCCAGGGCCGCACACTGAGCTATGTCCCCAGCCCCTTTTACTTTAAGACTCTCCTGCCTCAGCCTCCCAGACTGCTAGGGTTTACAGATGTGGGCGATCATACTTGATTCCCTCCTTTTTTTTTCTTTTTTTTTTGGTTTTTCTCCGGTACCGGGAACCGAACTCATGACCTTGCGCTTGCCAGGCAGGCGCTTTGCCGCTGAGCTAAATCCCCAGTCCCTCCCCTCCTTATTATGTCAGATATTTATGCAAGAAGTAAAAACTACTGATCAACACATGGATCTAATGCCATGAATGTTCAGATTCATTCTGGCAACCACCACAACACGGTCCTGCCCCCCCTACGGCCCCTCCATGCACCAGCGCTGACCTGACCTGGGTTCTCTTTGTCAAGTTGTCCATGTGAATGGGCTTGCAGTGGGCCCCCCGGGGCACACAGTGTTTAGTGGTCAGCATGAGCTGGGCCACTTCCCGCTCCTGCCCTGGGCTCCTTGCCCTGTGCCTCCGGCCCACTCCTAGTCACTGCAGTGGGGACCACTCGGGTCCGGTCCTCCCACGGGCTGTGACAACCTGAGAGACAGAGCTGGCCACCTGACTCTACCCGACTCACCCACGTAATGATCGATCTCCAGCTGCTGGAAGATGAGGGGCTCCATCTGGGGGTCCAGCGGGGGCGGGGCGGGCCGCAGCCAGCGGGGGTCAGTGGCTGCCAAGGAGAGCTGCCCTGGATGGGGCAGAGGAGTCAGGGCCCCCTTGGAGACAAGCGACACCTCCAGGCCAGCCCTGGCCCCCCATTCCTCAGGCCCCACTGAACAGGGCAAGGTAGGGTGGAGGTGGTGGTCTGGGTCAGAAGAGAAGCTGCAGCCCCTGAGATGCATACAGGTAAGGGGTCAAAGGTCAGCCCTTTGGGGGACTCAAAGTGGGCACAGGTCGGCTTTGCTGCGGACTCCAGAGGCAAGAGCAGAGGTGCGGGGGCTGAGGGGTCCCGGTCCAGGGCTCACCGTCCACAGCCCCCTCCAAGGCTGGCTGCAGTGCCTCCTCCTCCTGCTCCTGCAGCCTGTGCTCAGCCTCCATCTCCTCCAGCAGCGCCAGGTCCTCTTCGAACTGGGACGGCGGAATCTCCTCATCCCAGAGGCCCCCTCGAGCCCGCTTTGCGGGTATCCCGGGCCCCGGGGCCCGCTGCCGCTTGCCATCCATCCTGTGGGCAAGTCGGGGCTTGCTGGGAGCTTTCCTGTCTCCTCCACGCCCCATGCACCCGCGGTACCGGGAGCAGCTAACAGTCCGACTCTCCACCTGGCGCTGATGGGCGGCGGGCGCACCCCCAGCTTAACGCAGGCCCCACACCCCGCCCCTCAGGGCCCTCGCTGCCGGACCCTTCCCTATCACCTGACCCTCAGCACAGCCTTTTTCCCGATTCACCTCTATCCCATCTGCCCGGCCTCCCAGCAGACACGGGAAGCGCCCAGGCCAGTGGCTGCATCCCACCCCAGGCAGGCCCGACACTCGTAGCCGTGGAAAGGACCTTGCTGCCCCGGCTCAGGCAGCAGCCCCGAGTCCCACAGCCACCATCTCAGCGGCTTCCCGTGGTGCCTGAAACGCGCGCTGGGGCAGCTGCACGACTGTGACTGAGCTTGCGCACCGTGTAACTTCTGGGTGCCTTCCACCTTCCACTCCCCATGGTGGGGGGGCCAACCTGGGCCACAGGATGGGCCAGCCCTGGGCTCCTTGGCAACTTCTGGATGGCGAGGGGACGAGCTCAACTTGGGTCTCTCTGGGGCTCCTGTTACAGCAGCTTGGTTGAGATCAGCGATGGTGAACCTTTCAGGGCGTATGATCACAACGGCCTGCTGTGGCACGCGCACCCTAAGTTTGCCATCACCCGCCCTGCATGAACAAAGAAAAGCACTGGGGCAGGAGGAGCGCAGGTCTGAGCCCCGCCTGGGCTATTTAGTGAGTCCCTGTTCAAAGTAAAAAATAAAAAGGGCCAAGAATACGGCTCAGTGAGAAAGCCCTGGGTTCAAGCCCATGTACTACAAAATAATCAATCAATCAATATTTAAAAAATAAGCTGTGTGAAAGAAGCCAGGCATAGAATGCCCAGACAGCAGGACGAGGGAATGGTGAGGAGCAATTGCTTCATGGGCATGGGTTTTCTTTAGGGAGGTGGGATGTTCTGGAACTAAAGAGAGGCGACAGTTCACCACGTAGTGAACATACACCGAGCTGTTCGCTTTAAAATGGTTCATTGTGCTGGGTCTGGTGATACACATCTGTCAGCCCAGCATGCAGGAGGCTGAGGCAAGAGGACTGCGAGTTCAAAGCCAGCTTGTGCGAGACTCTGTCCTGAACTAAAAAAAGGGCTGGCCAGGTGTGGTGACACATACACCTGTAATCCCAGCACTAGGGAAGCAGAGGCTGGAGGACTGCCACAAGTTCAAGGCCGGCCTGGGCTACGTAAGGAGTTCAAGGCCAGCCTGGATTATAGAATAAGACCCTGTCTCAAAAAAGAGGCTGGAGATGTAGCCAGGTGAGTGGTAGAACACCCCTCGGTTCCATCCCCAGGTTCACACACACACATACACACTTCACCTCACCTCTGCACAAAAGGAAATCCTGTGGCGTATGATGCCGTCTACACAACACTATAGAACAACCTGGGGTGGCCAGGACTGATGAGGACGGGGCTTGAGGCAATTCTGAGGGATGACACAAAGTGAAACATCACCCGCATCAGACTGCACACTGGTGACCTTATGCATTTCACTATATGTACATCACACCCCAATTAAACACATAGAAGTTTGCAGGCTGCAATTGGGTACCTAGGGATTTACGCTACAGATATGGCATCACGGGAAAATGCTGCATTTACAAGGTAACTTCCAGTAGCATTATTTGAACTGTCAAGACTGGAAACCACCTAAATGCCCTCCCTTAGGTGACTGTTTAAATAAATAACATTAATTCCATTCAATGGAATACTATGCAGCCATATAAAAGAATGAGGAAGCTCTGCAGGCCCACAGTGCACGCTCTCAAAGGGGCACTGTTCAGGAGAAAAGGCGAGGTATGCAATGGTGTGGAAGAGTTTTATGTTTTGTATTTTTAAAAAAACCCAAGAATGTTTAAGAAAATGTCTACCCTCACTCTAGTCACTGGGATACCCTCCAACAAATCCACAGGGAAGGTTGGCAACTACTGGTTTGGAATCTTTAAGCATGTCAATGTCACGAAAGAAAAGAAAAAGCTGTCATGGCAAAGAGATGCAAAGTGTGATCCCAAGCAGGATCTTGGGAGAAAAGAAATGCAGTTGGTTATGAAGGGTGCAACTGACCGCTGAACAGATCTGAATATGGTCTGTTTGTTCAGTGATAGTGTGTCCTGTCTCACGTGGAAGTGCCGGACTGTGACAACTGAACTGCACTGTACTGACGGAGGCTGGGGCCCCAGTTCTTAGGAGACACCTGCTGAAGTTTTTGGAGGATAACTCTCCTGATGACCACAACTGTCAAATAGTTCAGGCAAAAAAGAAGAATGGTGTGCAGATTCATGAGTGTTTAGATAAAGCAAATGAGGCAGCAATGCTGACACCAGTCACTCAAGGCAAAGGGCACACTGTTTGCTGTGCTCATCTTTGCTGTTTGCTGTGCTCATCTTACAAGGTCCCTGCAGGTTAGAAAACATTCAAAATAGCAACTTGAGGAGGAAATACATAAAAAAGGGCCATTTTTTTAAGGTGGGTAGCGGAACACATATATTGCTTCTGTGTGTGTATGGTGCTGGGGATCAAACCACGGCCTTGTACATGCTGGGCAAGCGTTCTACCTCTGAGCTACACCCCAGCCAGTGCATCACCTGGGAAGGACGGGCAGGGCTGGAGCCAGTGGTTTCCTGGGGACAGTGTGGAAGAGGACTTTATTTGGCAACAGCCCCACCCAGATATAATTCACACTGCAGAGGCTTCCGGGGCTACGGATGTAGCTCAGCGTGAGTGAGGCCCTTTCCATTCCCCAGCACCGCCACCAAAACAGCAAATTCACTCCTCAGTGGTTTTCGTACACTTACACTTGTACAGCCGCCACCACAACCCACTTTAGGACACTGTCAGCTCCCCAAAAAAGGCCACATCCTTGGGCGATCACTCTCCACTGGGGCCATCTGCTCCTCACCCCCAGGCAGCCATTAGCCTCTACAGACGTGCCTTCCTGAGACCTGCATCTCAGAATCCATCCCCTCTCACCGCTCTTCCTTACGCCTGAGCAGCTCCCCACCACGTGGCCCGACACAGCACGGTGTCACGTGTCACCCGATGTCCTCTCCTGCCTGGCACAGGACATGCACTTGGCACATGCTGGGCCCTGGCTCCTTAGGGCCTTCAGTAGAGTAGCACACGCCCTGTGACCCCAGTACTGCAGCAACAGGCGCCTGGAGTCGGGTGCTGGTTTTCAGTGACCTTCTCACGATGCCCTGGCCCCATCTCACCAACCTGACAGGGCTGCCCAGCCTGTGCCCGCACAGGGGTGATGCCCAGGGCTCTGCGGGCAGGCCAGCCCTGCACAGTGACTCCCCACAGGCCACTTCCCCCGTGTCTCCTCCAAGGACACAGCCACAGCCGCCACAACACCCCCACCAAGAGTGTGTCCCTTCAGGCATCTCACACCCCAGAGCTGAGCTCCACCTGCTCCTCACATCCCACAGTCCCCTAAATCTAACACCCTTGGAGTCACCTCAACTTTTCTTTTGCCCTCAGCATATCCTACCACTCCTAAAAGATCCCTCCTGAGGCTGCTCGTGGTCTCCCCCTGCTGGGCTGTGAGCTCAGTGCAGGGCTTCTCCCAGAGGTGCCAGGGAGCCTCTGCCAGGGCCTGGCACAGCGAGGTCCTGAGGGATGAATGCCCTCCCCGTCTCCCTCCCCCATGACAGCCAGAGGGATTCCGTACAAACAGGTCAGACCATCCTGTCCCTCCACTCAAAGCCAGTCCCTGTCCCCCTTCTCAGGTGAAACCAAGTTAAGTCCTCACCACAGGCCCCAGGTACCACACTATCTGGCTCCAAGTTCTCATGCCACCTCCCGCCCTCTTCCCTGGCTCATCACTGGCCTTGCTGCTCCTTAAACACACCAGGTCCAGTCCTACCTCAGGACCTTTGCACAAGCTGTTGACAGTGCAGACATCTCCTGGCTCCTGGGATTCCCCCTTCAGCCTCTGCTTGTGTACCACATTCCCAGGGAAGCTGTTTACAGATGCAAGGCCGCCCCTTCCTGGGACTCCCCACCCTCCTTTCCTGCTGCTCTGCTATCAGTTATCACTGGTTGGTATGCTGCACCCTTCTCAGTTCGCAAAGAGTGGCCCCTGGACCAGCAGAAAGAGGTGCAGACAAGACTTGTTGGAAAAGCTCATTGTCAGGCACACCTAGGACTAAACTGGGACCTCTGGGGGCCAGAGGGCGAGCCTCTGTGTTGTAAAAAGAGTTCCCACAGCTGGTGGTGTAGGCCTGTCATCCCAGCACTCAGGAGGCTGAAGCAGGAGGATCTTGAGCTCTAGCCCCACTCAGACAACTTGTCTCACAATACAATGAAAAGGGGATAGAGAATATAACTCAGTGTGACACCTTGGGCTCAATCCCTACTAATATGAAATAAATGAATACAGAAGAGCTCCCAGATTCCAACCCACTTGGGCCTGAGGAGTACTGCGTGTTCATCTTCCTCAATGTCTATGGTACTGGGACAGGAGCTCCATGACAGCAGGGATTTGTCTTTGGTTTCCTGAGACAGCTCTTGTGCCTAAAAAAACCGCTGGGACAGAGAAGGGGCTCACCAGCCATGGTTAAATGATCACAGTGCAACTCCGCATCTTGCACCTTGTGGGAACCTGTGCATTTTCCCAGTGTGGCCTTCAGCTTCCTTCCCTGCGCTGCTCTCTGACTGCACAGCCTGTGGACTGGCTGTGTCTGCCGCCAGCACCAGACGGGGCCTCTGGTGAGCAGGGAGGGCCTGACTCTTCTCTAGCCCCCAGTTACCCTCAGAAAACGTGAGCTTAGGCCAGGGATGTAGCTCAGCCGGGCAAGCTCAAGGCCCTGAGTTCGATTCCCGGTACAAAAAAAAAAAAAATTAAGAAAGTGTGAGCTGGATAAATCCCCGCCCTCAGCTGCCTAATCCTGCCACTTCCTGTCTCAGCACCAGCTCAGCTCCTCCAGACTGGCCAGACGCCCTTGGGCTCCCACAGCGCCTCACGCGACATCTGCCATCACACATGTGCATCCCAAGCTGGGCAGTCTTAGTCTGGGAGCTCCTCAAAAACAGGGCTCAGGGTCTCACCCAAGCCAGGGCCGCAGCATCACCCAGCACGGTGCCTGGGCCTCATGAGTTCAGATTCCCAGCACATGTCACCAACTCTGCTGAGATGTCCCTTGGCATCCAGGTTCTGCTCTGGCTCCCAAAGACCAGCTCTGCGCAATGCGGGGCTGAGATCTCTCATCCTTTCCACAACCTGCCTGAATTACCTCGGCTGCCCAGGTCCAGCAAAGGCCAGGACTGGGGAAGGCAGCTCTGTACGGGTAGAGGCCTGGGTGAAGTGCAGCAAAGAGGGAGCAGACAAGGCAAGAGCAGGTTTCTGGGTGGGCTCAGGGCCTGCCTTCAGAGCGGCTCCCCAAACCTGCTTCCCCCTCAGCCTTCGTCATCTGGCTGCTGCTCACCCCACGAAGCCGGGAGTCATCCCCACTCTTCCTCCAGCTCCAACCCAATCTCCACTCAGCTTCCAGCGAGTTCTTCAAAAACCAAGGCAGTTGATGCTGCGCCCATATGCAAACCCTCCCATGGCTCCCCAGTGAACCCCGAATAAAGGTCAGGCTCCACACGGGGTTCTCAAGGGCCGACAGGATCCGCTCCCCTGTCATGTCCCCCGACTTCATCTGTATCTCTGTCTTTAGCTCCAGCTCCAAACACACCCAGCTCCAGCCTGCTTCAGGGCCTCTGCGCTTGTGGGTTCCTCCGCCCAGACCTTTCACTACACTGCAGACTTCGCGTCCCGGGCGCTGCTTCCCCCGGGAGGGGCTTCCCGTCGAGATCGCCTGAGCCTGTTTTAGGTCTCGAAGCGCTTCCGCGCTCCTGCAAGTCCTTCTCGCCTGTCTACCGTGTTCCCCGGCGCAGGGACCTCAGACTTGCTCCTGCTGCGGTCCCTGCTTGAACGGCGCCTGGGACCGAGTACTCCACAAATGTCCAGCGAACAGAGGGCTGCGCAGGCTCGCGCGGGCACCGCTCGGTCCACGCCCCGCGCACGGCGACCCCGACCCCAGGCCAGGCCCGCACGGTCCCGTCCCGGCGCTCTCCGGCCACTGGTCCCTGAGGCCCCGAGCCAAGGCGGCCCCTCCTGCAGCCACGTCCCGCCCGACCCCTCACAACCCTTCCTCGGGGCTGCGTTCCGGACTCCCCAGCCCGGTTCCCCGTCCAGCCAAGCTCCCCGCACCTCTCTTCCTCCTTACCCGCTTCAAACAGGGTTTCCCGCCACAGTGTACGCCACCGCGACCTTTGACTCCAGCGTGCGCATGCCCAGAGCCACCGCGTACAGACCGGGCTACGCTCCCTGCCTGCCTCGTGGGGCGAGGCCCCGCCCCAATTCCGCCGCCCGGAGAGGCAAGCCACGCCCTTCCCAATTGGAGCCCCGCCCCGACAAATTTTGTTGGCCCCGCCCTAGCGTGACGTAGATCCAGGGCCACGCCCCTTACCGCAGAGCCTTCCAGCTGCCCGCAACCCTGACCCTCCCATCTCTGGTTCTTCTACGCGGCGCCCCCAACCTCCAGCCACCAAGGCGGTATCAGAACAACCACCCGGCCTGATGCCAACCCTTCCCGCAGAGCTTGGCCATTACGAAACTCCCAGCCTCAGTGTCCCGTTCTGTAAATCGGACCCAGTGGACTCAGTGAAAAGGGTGACCCCCTGTAACTCTCATCTCTGCTGCGCCCTGTGCCCCGCCCCACATCCACGCGCCTCTCAGCAGCCTCCCTGCAGCCCGCCCGCTCGCCAGGCCTCTCTGCTCAACGCCGGCATCTGGGAGGACATCGCGCTTGCCCTAACGGGGCTCACACCGGCGCGTCCCCGCCAGACTGCAAGCACCGCTCCCAGACCCAACCCCTGGCTGCCGTTTCCAGTGCCAGGGAAGACGCGGCCTCACGTGAGCGTTTCCCTTTCCCGCCATAGCTCCACGCTGGCTTGGGCCGCCTCTTCCAAGCCCTTCTACTTCCCACTGGTCCCACCCATGTCCCTCTGTCTAGCAGAGATCAGAGGGCGACCTTTATTTTCTTGTTCACAGCAGGTCCCAGTGAAATAATCGCTCCATCAACGCCTGCGGGACAAGAGCCTTGTGTCCCCAGAGTGGCCAGCGCAGTGCCGCCCACAGGGGCCTGAGGGAGCGCTTGCTGACTGGACAGAAGCTCCGATCCCTCAGCGCCTCGGGCCCTCTTTGGCAAGGGCAGTGCCCGTTCGGCTTGTACCAAGAGAAGACTCTGACCCCACGGCCGCCAGGGCAGATGGCCCTGGATGCGGATGGTGTGTCACCCCGTCAGCCTGGGGGGCCGAATCCGGGAGGCGGGTGGCGCCAGTGAAGACCCTGGAAGCCCTCGCTTCACTTCTCATGCTCTGACTCAAGGCTGGCTTGTACCCTTATTTTGTTTTTGTTTTGTTTTTGTTTTTATTAAATAAAAGGAACAGAGGAGGAGGGCTACTGTGGCCTCCCAGGCCTGGGGCCCAGCCAGCCCTCACTCTGTTCAAGGTGCACTGTGTGGTGGCTGGAGGTGTAAGCTGGGCAGGGAGGGCAGTGGGAGAGGTCAGATGTCAGAGGTCAGGACTTGGACCCATCACCCTTCCTGGAAGACAGTGGGCGGGGAAGGCGACTTCTGGACCCCAACTGAGACTCATCCTGAAGGCCAAAAGGCAAAAGACAAACAGGCCTGGCCCAGGCCCCTTCCCACCCTGGAGGGAGAAGGGTGATGGCGTCCATCCATACGCTGAAGGGCGTCAGGCAAGGCTGGGGGCCGGGGCGGCCGGCCCCTTACTCATGGACATCCCAGATCTCAGACAGCAGAGGCGGCAGCTTCTTGTCCTGGAGCCGCAGGGCGAAGACCTGCTCGGAGTGCACGGAGCTCAGGGTGCGCAGGCTCACAAGCTTCATCAGCATGCGCGGGAAGCGGAGCTGGTCCTGTGGACAGAAGCGGGTGCTGCCAGCTCGAGCCCTGCCCTGCCAGGAGACCCCTCAAGGACCAGCTTGGAAAAAGGAGAGGCTGGGGAGGCCGGCTGCCAGGGAGGGGCAGGCCTGGGGCAGCTCTGCAGGGCAGACCCACCTGCGGCCTCTTGATGCGCGTGTAGGAGAGCAGCGCCTCCACGTAGGGCTGCTGCAGCGCCTCCACGCGGCTGGGCTCCTGCACGTTGGGGCGGTCAGCGGAGAAGATGTTGATGGCGATGAGCAGGGCGTACTCAGCATCGTCCAGCCCAAGCCGCCGCATGGCCCTTGAGAACTCAAAGATGGGGTTGATGAACTCCACCTGCAGGCCTGCGGCCGGACGGGAAGCTTGAAGTCAGCTCCCTCTGCCTGCGCCTGACCTCCATGCCCTGACCCCCATGTACACCAGTCAGCGGGCGAGGGAGAACAGCAGCCACAGCAAGGTTCCCGTCACTTCCGACCCCTCTGCCCCCGAGCCTGGCGTGGGGCAGGTGTCCCACAGACCCTGGCAGCACACGCGGTAAGATGAGGAGTGGGAGCGTCACTGAGCATTTCCCGCCATCCTTCAGGAAGGCAGGGAACGGGGCTTAGCCTAGGTCACATCATGCCTGGCCCCGGTGCCTGCCGCTGCTCTGGGTAAAGCTCACACTTGCTCCTGAGATGGACCTGTTCATTCATCACACTGAGCACCTGCTGTATGCCAGGCCCGGGGGCAGAGCAGTTTACAAAATGAAGGCCCAGCTCTTGGAAGACTCTGGGGTGGAGGGAGCAGATGAAAACATCAGTGAGTACCCAGCCTGTCAGGGTGACGGGCTTCAGAGACAGTGCACGGCCGGGCAATCGGGACGCTGAGGATCGTGTTCGCAGGTCCAATACCGCAGGCAGAAAATGACCAAGGAGGCAAGGAAGCAAGTTACAGGCTGCCCAAGTGTCCTGGGTGGGGCCAGATGTCTGCTGTCCCCAGACTTAGGGGTTACACAGGTCATGGGGCTTTTAGCATTCAAACTGAAGGTCCTGGGTGCACCAGACGACACAGTCACCCTTGTTCCAGGCAAGGCCACAGTAAGTCCAGAGGCCCTGGAACCAGCTTGATGGTCTGAATTCAAGTGGGAAGGCAGGTGGTCAAGGAGAAGGAGGCAGGCACAGAGGGGAGGGCAGAGAAGGAACAAGACCAGGTTTGAACGGCTTTGTGGCCCACAGTGAGGACTGGCTCTTCTCCTAGTAAGATGGGAGCCATAGAAGGTTCTAGCAGAGGAGAGGCAGCCGTGATGTTAACACCACTGGATTGCTATGGGAACGGAGGCACTGGGAGGGGAGCTGGGCAGCAGGGGTGGAGGGTCCCCAGCCTCCTTTCCAGCCCCATCTACTGCCTGGGCTTCCTGTAGTTCTGTAAAACCCTCCAGTTGCCCCCTACCTTGGGCCTTTGCCCATGCCGTAGCTCTACCCTGGAGTCCTCCATTGTAAACTCACAAGGAAAGAGCCACTGGGACTGAAGGGGGTGCTGGGAATTGGAGGATGAAGGCAGGACTAGGAGGAGATGTCTAAGGACAGCCAAAAGTGCCCCAGGGGAAAATGGCAGATGTACTGAGAAAGCCCAGTGGAGGTGCAGGCTAGGCCTCAGCCACGCTTGGTGGCAGCTGGCAGTGCTGCCCCGCCCTTCCCCAGCTTTGGCTTTGGCGGGCTATGCGATTCCCCGTGGGGTGCTGCTTCCTGACACACTCGAGAAATGACGCTTCTCTGGCTCTCAGGTTGGCTCCCGAGAGCCACACTTTGGAGGCTCCAACGGGATGAGGCAACTGAGGTCCCGAAACCTCTCCAGCCCTACCCGGCCCCCAGTGACCTGCACGGTGGAAGTCGTCCTTGCTGTAGGTGAAGTCTTTCAGGAAGGTGATGCATTCCGTCTCATGGTTGTAGCGCCGGGCCGTCTCCAGCAGCATGATCTGTGGGGGGAGTAGGGGCCCCAGCCCTTAGCTGCTGCCCTCTTCTTCCCGGCCCCAAAGGGACAGCGGCCTGCCACAGCAGTGTGTGGTGCTACGCTCCAGCTCTCTTCCGCCCGCCCCCCTCCATCTCTGACTCTCCTAGGCAGTTACAAGCACAGTGTAGCGAGCTTTGCCTGTTCACAGCCACAGGCCAGGACTTGGAGTGGAGCCCTGCATGCAGCAGGTGCTCAACACTTATTCACTGGCTCAGATATCACCCCAAGAGTTTTGGGTATATTTCTGGTAAAGTAGGCCCTTCCATCCTGATCCTCCATTGTTCTCAGCCTCAGCCCCTTTTTCCTTTGCCCCTGGGAGGCTCTGAGCATCCTGTTTAGAATCTGGATGCTCCCTTACAAATGTCATCCAGAGTACCTGTGGGACGAGGGGAGGGCGGCCAGGCAGTTACCTCGATGGTGGACGCCTTCAGGAGGGCGATCTGGTCCTCGCGGCCCAGCTGCAGGAAGCCAGGCACCTGCTTAGCGAAGTCCACAATCTCCTGAACGGAGATGATGGCCAGCTCCGTGAAGTGTGCGAAGCGCTGCTGGCGGGCATCGCGGGACTGGGGGTCTGCACCCAGGGGCCAGGGCTGGGATGCAGGAGGCCAGGGTCACTCCCGGCACCACTCCTGTGCTCTGGGGACCTCCTGCCCCCTGCAGCTCGGAGTCCTCCCACACCCCCAATCCCCGGCATGCTAGGGCAGGGGGAGGCACGGTACCGTGACTTTGGGCTGGTCGGAGAAGGAGCGCTTGTTGCACTGCAGCTGGGCCGCCACCAACTGCTGGATCATTAGTTCCTGAGCCGCTGTTAATTGGATGCCCTCACCTTCCCCAGAGCCCTGGCCCCCTGCCTCGGACCCTCCGGGGGAAGCCCCTGGGCCAGAGGTTGAGCTGCTGCTGCCCCCTGGCTCCACAGGCAATGGCTGCTGTTGCTGCTGTTGCTGCTGCTGCTGCTGCTGCTGTTGCTGCTGTTGCTTCTGAATCTTCTTCTTCCGGATCTGTTCTTCTGAGAGCACACCTGTGGGGGACACAGGCCTCAGCAGCGGCCCGGCCTGGGCAGGTGCTGGCGCTGGCAAGCCCCGCCCCACACTCACACTGCTCCCTCATCCCTGCCTCCTTGCACTTGCGCAGCCGGCACTGCTGGCACTTGCGCCGCATGAAGGCATCCATTTGGCAGGTTCCGCCGCCCCGGCAGACGTAGCGCCCGGCTCCACCGTGGACCACGCTGCGCCGGAAGAAGCCTTTGCAGCCTTCACAGCTCAGCACGTTGTAGTGGAAGCCAGAGGCCTTGTCCCCACACACGCGGCAGAGCTCATGGCCCAGCATTTTTGGAGCTGGGCCCTTCTTTCGCTTGCGCTCAGGCTCTGGTTCCTCATCTGGCTCTAGGATGACTGGGACGGGCAAACAAAGGCCATGAGGAAGGGCCCAAACGGAGACCGCAGCCACGGTGCAGGTCACGAGCCATCCCAGGGGAAGAGCCAGGGGACACAGGGTGACAGGAGAAGATGCGATCAGCCAGGGCCCGCGAGTCAAAGAGGGAAAGATGAGCAAGTCAGTAGGCTGCAGAGAACGAGTCGATGCGGGAGGCCTCCAGAACAAATGGAAGGAAATGAACAGGAGACAGGAGCCGCCCATCTCCTCAGCTGTTTCTCATCTTTCTCCCTGTCTAGACCCTTCCCCAGCTCCACACCAGCTCCCTATCCCGGACCCTGGGCCCCATCTCACCCACGATGCAGGCCGAGCTGGCCCCATCGGTGCCTGGGACATCAGGGTCCGGACCCTCAGGCCACGGCTCAGGGCCCTCCTTCTTTATAGTGGGTGAAGAGGAGGAAGTGCTGGGCTGAGGAGGGGCATTTCCTGAGAGGCAGAGGGAAGAGAGGAAGGAACAGTGAGCGTCTGCCAGCCTGGGATGGGGTTCAGTGAGGAAGAGGACCACTCACCAGGCTGGGGGGTGTCCGCGGAACTCGTGGTGGGGGAAGACATGGTGGGGTCACGAAGCAGCCTGCAGAATACAGGGGTCTGAGAGGCTTGTGGGGTGGGGAGGAGTGGGCCAGGCCCTTTTCCTTCCCCAGAGTGTTTTTACTACTGTATAGTCTTAACTTGCAGCGGGACGCAGTCACACACGCCTGCAATCCCAGCACTCAAGAGGCTGAGGCAAGATCGCTGTCAGTTCCAGGCCAGCCTGCACAGTGACTTCAAGGACATCCTGGACTACAGATTGAGGCCGTGTCTCAAAAAAAAAAACCAAAGCCCCCCAATACAAAACAGCTACTTGCCGCCCTAATTCTCATCAGCCTTGCCCCTCCTCCACGTCGCTCCTCCTCCTCCACGCCCCTCCCACCCAGGCCCCACCCACCTGCTCTGGTCCAAATACCAGCCATTCCTTCAACCACACCGTCCTCGAGTCCTCCCTCCACCCGGCTTCACACCACCTACTCTCACTGAGCCGCCACCTCACCTCTGCTGGGAAAGCCCCCCTTGTCCGATTCTGACCCCATCCCCTCCATTGTGCTCCACCCATCTGTTCCTCCTAGGCCCCGCCCCATCCCTCCCAGGGCCTGCTCCCTACATCCTTGGATCTCCTGCCCGCACTTCGCCCCGCCCCTTCTTGCCCCCTGCCCCAAGCTCCGCCCACTCCTCGCTCGGATCCTGCCCCTCTCCTCCCACCAAGCTCCGCCCCACACCTCGCTCCAGGTCCCGCCCCTCTCCGAGTGCCAGTGGGAGGCGGGGCTCATGGCTGCGCGCGGGGGTCTACTGGGCTGCCTTTGGCGGGGTCTGCTGCTCCCGTTGCCCTGGAAACATCCGGGGGAGGTGCGAGCTGCGGAGTGGAGGGAATGGAAGAGGAGCGGGAGGCTGAGTGAAGCCGGCGGACAACGCCGGGAAGCCCGGGGCCGGGCTCCTCCCGCGTCTTCCCACTCTCGAGTACACTTGCCTCCGTCCCTGGCTCTGCTTCTCCTCCGCAGCCCCTGACAGGCCACTGCTACCGGGTCCCCTCAAAAGTAACTTCTGAGGGGCTGGGCTTGTAGCTTGCCTAGCATGCGTGAAGCCCTGGGTTCGGTCCCCAGCAGCGCAAAAAAGAGGAAAAGTAACTTCGCCACTTCTTCCGGCAACCCCCGCCTTGCGTCATTTCCGGAAAAGGGTGGCCAGCAAAAGGTGACGGACTTCCGGTTCGCTTGTGTAGACTTGAAGGACTAACCCGCGCGGAAGTCGTCTGCTCACCGGGCTTATTTCTCCGGATAGCTCATCTGTTGTCCGGCAAAAAAGTTCCGGAAAGATCAGTGAATGTTGGGCTTTAGAGGAGAGGTGGACGCTACCAAGCTTTGAAGCCCTGCGCTTTGTTGCCTTTACTCGGTCTTTGCGCTTCTCTGGGCTCCTGCCAAAGGTTTAATGGTCAGAAACTTAGTGGGTACGGGATTTAGCTCAGCGGCAAAGCGCCTGCCTGGCAAGCGCAACGTCGTGAGTTCGATTCCTGGTACCGGAAGAAAAACAAAACAAAAAACAAACAAAAAAAAGAAACCTTCCTGGCAGTGGCTGCTTCTCGCACGTCTAATTTCAAGGGTGTCTGACTTCTTGTGGTGGTTGCGAATTTTCTGGTTTTGTAGGCATGCTGCATATTGGTTTTAAATAGGTTAAATTTCAAACCTGGATTCAAAACTGGTTCTGCATTTCCTTTTTTGTTTCCCCAGTGCTGGGGATGGAACCCCAGCCTCGTGCGTGCTAGGCAAGCTCTACCACGCAGCTACACCCCCAGCATTATAAAAAAAATTTTTTTTTGTTCTTGTTTTTTTTCTGGTACCAGGAATTGAACTCACGACCTTGCACTTGCCAGGCAGGTGCTGTGTTGCTGAGCTAAATCCCCAGCCCCCTATAAAAATATTTTTAAAACAAAATTTTGGTGATTCAAAGAATTAAATAATAACTTAAAAGCCTTGTCTCCAGCTACAAGAGAGGTAAAATAATAGCTTTCCAAGAAAAATCAGAATATTTGAACAAACAAGATGAAAATTATCCCAAAGTTTCCCCCAGGGGTAAGCAGATCTTTGTTCAGCATGCTATATGCTTTTGTTTTGTAGTCTGTTGTTTTTTTAGTTCTAAGGCTCAAACCCACACAGTCTGCATATACTCACCTGTACAGCTGACCTCCAACCCTTCTCCATGCATGCTTTAAAGTATTTTTTATGTATATGTATGGACATATGTATGAGAGATCCCCGGCAGGCCTTGTCTATTCTTTTTCTCCCCTCTTCTCTCTCCCACTGAGAACTGAGCCCAGGGAGTGCTGAGCTACATCCTCAAACCTTATGCATTTATTTTTACCAGGTACTGAACCTGTTACCAGCTGGCGGATCCTAGTGGGAGGCTTCTGAACGTCTTGCTGTCCTGAACAAAGAGGCAGCCAAGACAACAGAAAAGGTAGCGGGATGCGTGTGTAGTGAAGGTGGAAACGAAGTTTGACCTACAGAATGAGAGCGTCAGTGAGCGGACTCATAGCGGCTGTGATGATAAAGGAAAGGGATCTCCTGTGTCTAGAGTCCCTGGACAGCTCCCTCGTGCAAGCAAGGCATCAGGAGGGCTGTCTTAGGAACTCACTGGCTGGAGCCAGGTTTCAACTGTTCTATGGAAAGCGTCCTGGAATTTGGGAGAGGATTGTGTATGGGTCTACCACTGGTGGGTGGATTGGGATTACTGCCGCATTAATGAGGTAGGAGGTGTTATACCATCCAAAAGGGGTCTTCTCCTGAAGGCTGTACTATGAGGAGAATGGGAATATTGCATGGGGGACTTACAAGGCCCCAGAAGGTCATGTTTGATAAACCTGACCATGAGAGACTGGAGGCAAAAATTTACAGGCCTCTTTTCTGATTGGATATCAGTTTTGGTTGGGAAATTGGCCAGGTTCTTTTAATATTGTAAGTACTGGCATTGATGAATTTGCCCTGGTATAATGGAATACCAGGGATGGCAAACCTTTCAGTTTCCAATGATAATAATCCGCTGGCTGTGGCATGCGTGGCATAGGTTCACCACCACTGCATGATACCATGCAGCAGCATCTACCCTCTGACTAATTAGGTTTGGGAGGCCTGATACAGTCTGAACAGGTAAAATCCATTTTGCCCTTGCATGGAACTGGAGAATCACTCCCCAGTTTTACTAGCACTATAATATCTTCCTAGTAAGGGAGCAGGACACCGTAGGACAATTAAAAACTCATGGTTGAAGCTGGGTATGGGGCATGCTTGAAATCCCATCTCACTCTGGAGACTGAAGCAAAAGGATCACCATGAGTTCAAGGCCAGCTTGAACTACACAGTGAGACACTGTCTCAAAAAAAAAAAAAAAAATCTCATGATTGAACACCGACCTTTGAATTGATGTGTCAGAGCAGGAGTAAAGAAGCTCTGACTAGGGACCCCATGCACTCCAGTTATGGCTGCAAATCTACAGCAGTTTTCCAGGGAAGAAGTCAAAACAGAGTAACCAGCCTGTATCTAAAAGGAATCGAATTTACTTATATCCAGAGTCCCCCGGGCTCCTCGCAGGAGCTGGAGATGCTGTGGAGGGAACCTTGCAGGTTCTCCCGGCCCCTTCTGTCCT
>NW_004955559.1:741443-742506 GCF_000276665.1 Chinchilla lanigera
TGCAGGGGTTGTGCATGGAAAGAAGCCTCCACCTGACCTCAGCTTTTTTGTTTGTTTGGGGGTTTTTTAGGTACTGGGAATCAAACTCAGGACCTTGGACTTGCCAGGCAGGCACTTATGCCACTGAGCTACATCCCCAGGAGTCCCTGACATCAGCTTTTCTCTCTTGTCTTTGTTTTCTAAATCCCCTCGCCATTTTTCCCCAGGACCACCGAGAACATGATGGATCTCGGCAAATTGGCTCCCAAACAGGGACACTCCCGGTAAGGAGAATTGTCAGGAGGGCTGCTGCTCACAAAATTGTGCGCACAATCCAGGGAAGAGAAGTTCGTTAGTAGGTCAACATTCAGCACAGGAGTGTTGTATTGGCAATTATTAGGTGTAAAGATTGGCGCATGGAGGTCTACTGACCTTAAAGAAAAAACGGGACTCAAAAAAGGAGAAAGGGATTGAATTACTAGGAGTTAAAATGAGACAAATAGAGTCTCAAGAATCACAGAGGAATATGTGTGTAGAAGTGTTTTTTTCATGTTTGACTCCTGCACGTCCTTTTTTGGATTTTGGTTAGAGGGGTTTTACAACCACAGGGTTTGGTTTGGAACACTGCTTTAAAATCAAACCTCAAGAGCTGGGGATATAGCTCAGCGGCACAAGCACCTGCCTGGCAAGCGCAAGGTCCTGAGTTTGATTCCTGATACCAAAAATTAAATAAAAGCAAATCAAACCTCAAGCAGGAAAAGGAGGGCGGAACAAAGGTACCACCGATAGAGCTTGAACCCTCTAGCCTTACTCAATCTAATAAGAAAGGAATGGTGGGGGACAAAAGGGACTTTTCCCGACCAGAGAGGTGTTTCCTTGCAAATTCCATTTCGTGACACTCCATGATTTTACCTGAGCCACAGGTGGCCTTTTCAGCTTAGATTTTGCTGCATCACATATTGGAACTTCCACTGCTCAGGGAATAGAGGCATTTTCTCTCACTCCCTTACAGTTGGCACTAAAAGAAGCCAGATGGGCAGGAGAGTCCGTGAAGGGTTTTCAATATGTCTACCCTGGGCTGGGC
>NW_004955559.1:766291-781943 GCF_000276665.1 Chinchilla lanigera
TGCTTATGTTGTAGCATGTGTCAGTACTTCATTTCTGTTTGCAACTAAACTTTTAACCATTCATCAGTCGATGAACACTTGGGCTGTTTCCCTTGTTGGCCGTGTACAGAGGTCTTGTGAACTCTCCCTCACTTCTGTCGGGTGCACAGCTTGGAGTGGGATCACTGGGTCATACGGAGTCAGATTTTTCCCAAGGGAAAAGGGGACCAAGGGAGGGAAGGAGAGGGAGGGAGAGAAGGGAAGGAGAATGAGAAAAGGAATTAAGATGTGTTATGTACGTGCACCAAGTTCCCACAAGGGACAGACAAGCAAAAAAACTTGCAATCCTCCTGCCTCAGCCTCCCAGAGCACAGGGATGATACACATGTGCCGCCATACCTGAATTACTATGTATTTTTATTTTTGTGTGGTACTGGGAATTGAGCCCAGGATCTCAAACTGAGGTACCTCCCTGCCTTTTACTTTAAATTAATCGATTATTTATTCATTTTTGCCAGGGATCTCACTTAGTTGTTCCCCCTGGCTTTGGACTTGAAAACCCCCTTGCCCTTCCTGAGGTCCTTGGCTGCCTGGAACGTCGTGACTGTGAAGAGCTGGAATGTTGGAGATGGAGCGCTGAAATTATCTTAGGCTACTTTAGTCATTTTTTAAAAATTAAATGTATTTCTTTGTTTTTGCAGCATTGGAGACTAAATCCAGGGCTACATCCTCAGCCCTTTTTCATTTTATTTTTATTTTTACTTTGAGACAAGTTCTCGCTATGTTGCCCTAGTTGGGCTCAAAGTTGAGATCCTCCTGCCTCAGCTTCCCAGAGTGCTGGGAGGAAGGCAGCGAGCGAGGCGCATTTCAAGCCATGGGAACCTTGAGGCACAAGCGGACGCCTGAAGGAAACAGCGCGGTTCTCCGAGTTCAGCCCGGGAACCGGCCCGAGAGGCTGGGGGAAATAGACTCAGTGTGCCCCCGTGTGGCCGGATGGTAATTTGCAGGCTTGCAACTCGAGCACATTTGAGAGGCCCAGACCCAGGGTTCAGGCCCCTCAAACAGCCAGGTGGGGAGGGTTAGTACGAGATCTACGGTGTCCAAGGAATTGCCCAGCAAAGGGATGCTGCAGAGCTTTTTCAGCCCAGCGTGGTGGCACATGCCTATAATCCCAGCACCACTCAGGAGGCTGAGGCAGGAGGATCCCACAAGTTCAAGGCCATCCTGGACCACAGAGTGAGACCCTGACTCAAATAAATAAATAAATAAAAATAAGAAGCAAGCAAAGTTTTCAGCACAGCCAGTGTGAGGCAAGCCAGCCAGTGCCAAGGTCCTGAAGTAGGAGCGGTGAGGAGCAGAGGGACAGCACATGGACCTGGAGGAGCTGATGGGGTATGGGGCGACCTCAGGAGGGGGTAGAGCTGGGCACAGGGCCTTTCCAAGTTCCCCAGCCATCTGTGACCTGCAAAAGGCCACTCCTCCGCTCCATCCTGATCAGAGCCTCCCCATCCCGCAGCCCAGGCTGCCCTCCTCCTGCCTCAGCCTGCAGAGTGCTGGGATGACAGGCTTGCGCCACCACACCCAGCTCCCACACCGCGGTTTTCATATGCATTTCCTTGCTGCAGTGTGGTGATCGGACCACAGGTACTACAATTACAACGCAGAGGTGGGGGAGGGGTTGATGTTACACGTGTGGGCAGAGGACGAGAGAGTTAATTCCTTATTTTCCCAAGTGGGAAGCCAAAGGTCAAAGTTAATAAAATGGACAAATCAAGAAATAGCAATACAAGCAGGCTGCCCAGGAAGCTGAGGCAAGAGGATCACAAGTTCAAGACCAGCCTGCGGAACTTATTGAGATGCTGTTTCAAAACAAAAAATAAAAAGGGCTAGGGATGCAGCTCGGTGTGAAGGCCCTGGGTTCACCCCCAGCATGAGGTGTGCGGTGTGTGTGTGTGTGTGTGTGTGTGTGTTAATGCAAATACCTTACTCAAGACTGGTGACAAGGCCAAAAGTAGACGCTAAAGGAAATGAAAGTAGCTGGGTGTGTTGGCACCCGCCTGTCATCTCAGCACTGGGGAGGCTGAGGCAGGAGGATCATTGTAAGTTTGAGGCCAGCCTGGGCTACAAAGTGAGTCCAGGCCAGTGTGAACTACAAAGCAAGACACTGTCTCAAAAATAGCCGCCCCCAGCAAAAAGGAAGTGAAAATTACTATCTCTTGGGAGGAGAAAAATAGCAGGAGGAGGGTAAGGCTAGCTTTTTAAAAAAATCATCTTGCAGAGACTTATGATTCATTAAAGAGTAGTGGGGTGTGTGTGTGTGTGCAAAAGATTAAACAAATTCCAGAGGAAAGAGGTGCAAGTGGAAAAAATTGCTCAGCAGTATCAGTGATGAGAACAGGTCATTTTTTTTTTTTTTTTTTTGTGGTACCGGGAATCGAACTCAGGACCTTGAGCTTGCCAGCCAGGCGGTTGTGCCGCTGAGCTATATCCCCAACCCCCCAGGATGTTCGAATAACAAGGAAAAAGCACGGTTTTACCCTTTGGATAAAAACAGTATGTTGCTGAAGGACAGAAACATGGGTGGCTGTGGCAGGAACAAAATTCAGCAAGATATGTTAATTGCAGAATTGACACACACTCACTATGGAGCTCAGCCTGGCCTCAAACTTACAGAGATTCTCCTGCTTCAGCCTCCCATTTGCAGGGATTACAGGCATGGGCCACTATGCCCAGCTCCCAACTAGATCTCCAACACATGTTAATATCTGAGTCGCTTAATCAGAAAGAAGGGGACAGGCACATCAAGGGACAGTGACACTAGGAATTATTTTCACATTTTCTGGATGCTGGTGGGATTAGGGTATGTATGCATTTGTGCTTCCGTCAGAGGTCCTGGCCCAGCAGACCGGTAGACACGTATAGTTCCAGGTACTTCAAAGGCTGAGGCAGGAGGATCCCTTGAGCTCAGGAGTTCAAGGCCAGCCTGGGCAACATAGCCAGACCCTGTCTCAAAATATAAAAAGGGCTGAGCAGGCAGCTCAGTGAGAAGGCCCTGGGTTCAACGCCCAGTACCCGGAGAAAAAGAAGTTACCCCCCAACCCCCCCCTCCCCCGCGCGCGCCCAGCACGGCCACCCACACAGCGTCCTCTCCCTTCCCCCAGGGCCTTCCCAACCCCGGCTCCAGCGCGAAGAGAACTTGTGGTTAATGAGTCTCAGAAAAGTGGTGTGAAAAAAAAAAGAAAGTGGTGTGAAAGTTAAAAGCGATGGAGATTAAAGGAAGGGGTGGGGCCGGAGACTCACGCTATCTCCACCCCGGCCCCACGAACGCGGGGCGCGGAGCCCGGGACCCCCGCGGAAGCTCCTGGGGATCCTCCAAAAACACTGAGCGCGCGGCTCCCAGGACGTCGTCCTCCCCACTCCCCATGTCACCCTGAAGCCGGGACTGGGCGTGGGCAGGGCGGAGTCCGGGGGTGGGGAAAGGGCCCCGGGGAGCCTGGGCCCACAGAGATGTCGCCGCTACCGCTGTGGCCGCTGCTGCTGACCCTGCTCACCGCGGAGCCCTCGGGGGCCACCCTGATCCGGTATGGGGACCCCGCGGTCACCTCGGCCCTGAGAAAGGCTCTGCGCCTCTCGCTCTTGAAGTCCGGGTCTCGCTTCAATACTGTAAACCCCGGACCCCGCACCCCGGGATCCTGCCTCCTCTCTCTTCCGGCCCAGATCTCTAAGCTAGGACCTCACCCCTGAGGGGTTCCGTGCGGTCTATGGGGAGTCCTGAACTCTGTGTGTGTGCGCGCGCCTGCGTCTGAATGTGTGTGTGTGCGTGTGTGTGTGTGCGCGTGTGTTGATAGGACCCAGGGGCGCTCTACCACTGAGCCACATCTCCAGACTTTTATTTTTTATTTAGAGACAGGTCTCATTAAGTTGCCCGGGTGGCCTTGAATTTGCAATCCTCCGGCCTCAGCCTCCCCTGTAGCTGGGATCCCAGGCGTAAGCCCCATCCGGGTTATGGCTGTACTTTTAATTCCAACATCCCTCAGTGCTGAAACCCAAGACTGGAGACCCCTCCCTCCCCATGACACATTTTTAGGGCCCCACCCTGAATTTCTGATGATCTGGTTTTGGGGTCTCTGGCCAAGTGAACCCTACTCCACTTCTCGGATATCCAGATCCGTGACGCTTAAACCAGTACTCCTGCAGCTGATTTATACTCTCCAAAACACTAGGGTCCCCCGCCCCCCGACGCACGCGCACACACACACACACACACACGCACAGGGAACAAAGCATTATCTAAGCAGTATCAATTACTGAGCTACATCCCCCGCCTCACCTTTTTTTGTGGTACCGGGAATTGAACTCAGGACCTTGCGCTTACCACGCAGACACTTACACCACTGAGCTATATCCCCGACCCTACATCCCCTTTTTAATTCTTATTTGAAGACAGAGTCTCGCTACATTGCCCCGGGGGGACTCAGGCTTGCGATCCTCTTGCCTCAGCCTCCCACGGAGCTGGAATCACAGGCCTGTGCCCCTGAAGGGGGAGGGGTCCTCCAGGAAGCGTTTTCCCCACTTCACATTCTTAGCCTCTCAAGACTGAGGCGGGGGGGAGGGGAGAGGCCCGCGGGAGGGGCGGGGCGGAACCCAAAAACTATTCCCTCACCCCGCCGTGCACGCCGACCTGCTAGGTCCTCGGTAATTTCCAAGTCAGCGCCAGGAGCCGCGGGTCTTGAAACTTAGCCCCAGGTCCAAAGGCTTCAGCCTGACAGGAACTGCTAGCGCCCCCTGCTGGAACCCTCTCCGCATGCAGGTGCCACCCGTTCCTGCGGATAAACGCGCGCCCAGCCCGGCTTGGTCCTTTGCGTGTTGTCCTGGGCTGCTCCGGAGCCTCACTGACAAAGTTCAGAGGCGAAGGAGACTGCAGGACCTGCGAAGTCTTTAAGAAAGCTTTGCGCTGCACTCCGCAAAGTGGTTCGGCCTCGTGCGCAGGTGTTTTTTTGTTTTGGTTTGGGTTTTTTTGGCACTGGGAGTCGAACTCCGGACCTTGTGCTTGCCAGGCAGGCACTTAGGCCACTGAGCTATATCCCCAGCCCTCGCGCTCAGGTTTTGAGACCGCACCCCTGGCATAGCTACTTCTTTTTCTCTCTTTCCTTTTTGATACTGGACATTGATAACAAAGCCTTTGTGCTGACCTACATCCCCATCCACTGTTTCTTTTAAATTTTGAGACGGTCTCACTAAATTGCTGAATTTCGCAGGCTGGGATTAAATTGTGATCCTCGTGTCTCAGCCTCCCAGAGTGCTGGGATTACAGGCCAGAGTCACCACACGTGGCTTCTTGTTGTTTTCCTCCTTTTGAGTGGTGCAGACAGAGTTCTTGGAAGTTTCTAGTAACCCCTGTTAGTCTCCAGTGTCGCTTTATCATTAAAAAGAAAAAAAGAATATTTACATACAGAACCCCCTAGCTCCTCCCCATTTTGCTGTACTGGGTATTGAACCCAAGGCTTTCACACTGAACCACACCCTCGGATTTTTTTTTTTTTTTTTTTTTTGAGAAAGGGTCTCACTGTGTAGTTCAGGCTGACCTAGAACTCGCAGCAATCCTCCTGCCTCAGCCTTCTGAGTTTACAGGCATGTGGCACTGCACCCTGCAAGATGGATATCTACTCTTAATGACTTACCTGGGAGGCAATGAAAGAATTACCCAATCACAGGACTGAGAAAAATTAAATTTGCAATTAAAAGTAAAGGTGTGGGTTAGGAGTGTAGCTTAATGGTAGACCTGTGATTAGCATGTGTTCCATTCTCAGCACTACAAAAAAAGCTGTGTATTATTTTCAGGTATTGGACACATATTTGCAAAATTATCTTCCAAGGCAAGTTTGTACTAATCTATGCCCCCTCTTTCATGTTGGGTGTTTTCAGCTCTTTGCCAGTTTGCAGGGTAAAGCAAGGTTTCTTGCCCCTGTCATTTGTATCACTTTTGATGACTGTTGGGGTAGAGCATCCTTTTTGTTGTTGTTGTTTGTTTGTTTGTTTGTTTGAGACAAGTTTTCGCTATGCAGTTCAGGCTGGCCTTGAGCTCACTTTGTAGCCCAGGCTGGTCTCAAACTCACAAAGATCTTCCTGCCTCAGCCTCCCACGTGCTGGGATTACCGGCATGCGCCCCCATGCCTGGGGAGCATCCTGAATGTGTTTAGAAACTTTGTGTCTCTTTCGCCAACTACCTGCTCTTGTCCTTTGCCCATTCTCCTCTGAGTGTCAAGAATTGTGAAGGTAACTTCCCCGGTTTCACGGCTGCTCAAAGAAGATGTGAGATCTCCAGGTCAGAGACAAAGGGCAGGTTGTTATTCCCAGCAACAGTATTCACAATGGTAACAGCATTTATGTCCTATTTCTCAGCCCATCTGCACGGGACAGAAGAGGCCCAGATGGTGCCTTTACCTGCAGAGAAGGCATTATAGGAGAGGAATTCTTGAGTTTAGGGACCTCAGATTGCTTATTATTATTACTGTTGTTGTTATCATTATTATTTAGTGGTACTACAGATTGAACGGAGGACATTTCACACCATCCCGTTTTTTTGTTTTTGTTTTTGTTTTTTTTTAATTTTAAGACAGGGCCTTACTAATTTGCTAAATTGCAATTCAGGCTCAAACTTGCAGTTCTCTTGCTTTAACCTCCCAGAGTGCCGGATTACAGGCGTGCAATGGACCAGAACCTGTTTGCCCTTTGCTCCAAAGGGAGACACTACCCATCTCCCAGGACTCCTCCCATGACAAAGGCCTTGAGAAGATCACTGGGACACGGGCAGCCTCTGCCTTTGCAGAAATGTTAACAGACGGATGGGGGATGTCTCACAACACTGGATTATCCAATTCTCATTTATTTGTTACTCTGAATGTCAGGAATAGTAACTGTATGATCACAATGTATAATTACATACTGAACCCAGAGCCTTTGCACTGAACTACATCCCCAGCCCTTTAAAAAAAAAAAATATTTAAGACAGTATCTTACGAAGTTACTAAATTACCCAGGATGAGTTCCTGGATAATTTAACTTGTGATTCTCCTGCCTCATCCTCCCAGCCTGGCTTCACAATTTTTTGTCCTTTTATTTACAGCTCTGTGTGTTGGGGGGGAGTAGAGAAGTTTAAATTTTTAGCTTCTCACTCATCAATATTTTCCCCTTGGGCCAGGTGTGGTGGTGTACATCTGTAATCCCAGCACTGGGGAGGCTGAGGCAGGAGGATTGTTGGGAGTTCGAGACCAGCCTGGGCTACAAAGTGAGCTCAGGGCCAGCCAGAACTGCATACTGAGACCCTGTCTCAACAATTTTTTTTCCCCTCTTGGTTAAGTTTCCTGGCTAACTTGGTTAAATATCTCCTTGGTCACTATGCTGAGAGTGTCTCCCTCTTCCCAGTATTATTTGACCATCTCACTTGCTTCCAGTACTCTTATAATTTTACATTTCATGTGAAATCTTTAATACATATGCAATGGATGTATTTTAGTGTAAAGAGTGAGGTCACACACAAAAAAGCGAAGTCGCGATTTGGCGCTTACCCCGCTCCTCAAAGGTGGGAGGAGTCCCCAACACCATGAGGGACGCACACAAGGGCCGACCATCCTAGATGTCCGGCAAGGGCTGAATTTTCGGGAGGGTCTCTGGAACCCTCTGAGAACGCCAATTCCTTGGGGGTGGCTTATTTTAAGGCATTTGGATATTGGCACGTCTTTGGGATGGTCCGTCCCGGACAGTTTGCGCTTGCGAAGTCTCAGGATACTTGTCACCTTGGTTCACAAGTTCCTGGGAGGTTGTTACTGTAGAGATTTCGGTCATCGCTGCGTCGCACGGGCTCAGAGGCCTCCCATCTGCCCTCGTGTGCTCGTTGGGACTGCGTGAGAGGAGGTCCCCGGGGAGGGCGGCTTCCTAACTGTCAGCACCCGTCTCTCAGGGTCCCGCTTCGCCGAGTCCACCGGCCGCACGGCATCCCGAACCCACTGCGGGCCTGGGGAGAGCCGGCGGAGCCTCCCGGGCTGGGGGTCCCGCCCCACGGGGACGGCCCCTTCTTCGTGCCGCTCTCCAAGTTCCTGAACGTGAGTCTCCGCCCCGCATGGCCCCACCCCGCTGCCCCAGAGCAGACTCTTGATTCCGTCTCCTTCGCTACCAGGTGCAGTACTTTGGGGAAATCGGGCTGGGAACGCCCCCACAAAACTTCTCCGTGGTCTTTGACACCGGCTCCTCCAACCTCTGGATCCCATCCAAGAGATGCCACTTCTTCAGTCTGCCCTGCTGTGAGCCGCTGGGGATGCAGGGGCGCGGGCCTCAGCTCCCGGGTTCTTTTGGGAGACCGTCCTCTTCCGACTCCCTCACCGCCAAGCAGGTGAAGGGGGCCGAAGGCACGGGGGAGACTCCCGCCTCCCTGTGACGCCCCCCTCCTCTCCGCTAGGGTTCCACCACCGTTACAATCCCAAAGCCTCCAGCTCCTTCCGGCCCAATGGGACCAAGTTCGCCATTCAATACGGGACTGGGCGGCTGAGCGGGATTCTGAGCCAGGACGAGCTGACTGTGCGTGACTTCGGCTTAGAAGACCCCAGGGTCCAGCGCTGGTGGTTTAGGGAGGGGCTTGAGAGGCGGGGCCTCCTGACAAAGGGGCGGGGCTTCTGGCAAGGGGGCGGGGCTTCTCTAGCCGAGTGTTCTTTCCTGATGTCCTCCGGTCTAGGAGTTAGGTCTCAATTCGGGGAAGTCTCAGGGATGTCTGGGCAACGTCTTCTTGTAATCAGCCCCACCTCAATCTACTCCTAGATTGGCGGAATCAACAACGTGTCAGTGACTTTTGGGGAGGCTCTGTGGGAGCCCAGCCTGGTCTTTGCTTTTGCCTCCTTTGATGGGATATTTGGGCTTGGCTTTCCCATTCTGGCCGTGGATGGAGTTCCACCCCCGCTGGATGTCCTGGTGGAGCAGGGGCTTCTGGACAAGCCCGTCTTCTCCTTCTACCTCAACAGGTACTGGGGGGGTCTCTTTACCTGAGTCCTGGCCCCATGGAGGACTTCTGCCCTCCTTCAGGAGTACCCAGTGCAGCAAGGGCCACCATCCTTTCAAGAAGTCCTCCACGAAAGAGGCAGTTTCACCCTCCATTCAGGAAAACACGTGCCTGATACAAGAGCACCTGAATGCGCTCAGAAGCCCTACAGCTTAAGTGACAACTTGAGACACGCAAAAGAAACTCACCCTCAGTTCAAAATGCTCATTTCAAAACTGAACAGGAAATTCCACACCCCACCCAACTAAATACTCAACTTGGGAACCCTCTTTTACCCTAAGCAAGCTCAAATTCAAGAACACTCACCAGAAGTCACAAATTGCCCACTGTAACCCAGGGTGCTGCCTGCCTTTTAAGAACTTCACCCTTATGCTCAGAAAAGCTCACTCACCATCCAAGACGGTCCATCACCTCGTCAGAAATACTGTTACCTTGTCATCCCACCCGCTCAGGCGGTCCTGCCTTCCTTTTAGCAGATCCGGCCCTCCTATACCTTCCAGGAAGTCCCGCCCCTCCTCCCATCACTCCCAGCCGACTCCGGAAGCCTAATACCTCTCTAGACATGGAGACACGTCTGAAACTCTCACCACCTACAGGAAGCCGCCAGGCCCTTTCCCTCTGGCCACACAGGGATCCAGAACCCCCACTGCTCCACTTTGTTCCGATGACATTCAGCTCAGGAACTCTCCCCTGGAAGGTTCCACCTTCCACAGCAAATACAGAGGTTGCTCCTCAGGTCCCCACCTCAGGATGCCTCCAAACACACTAAAGTCCTCCCCTGATGGTGTTAAAGAGAGTCACCACTTTAGCTGGGCATGGTGGCACAGGCCTGTAATCCCAGCTCTTTAGGTCAAGGCCAGCTTGGGCAACTTCCTTGAGACCCAGTCTCAAAATAAAATAATGACAAAAGGGCTGGGGAGAGAGGGTGGGAGAAATGAGAGAGAGAAGAGGGGAGAGGAGAGGAAGAGACGGGGAGAGCGCAGCATTACTCTTCCTGTCTTGCTCCCAGCCCCACATTCCACCACCCCGGCTAGTACTGAGAAAGCGCCCAGTTGGCACGACGTCCCATCCCTGGTCACCGCTGGGCTGGCAGGGAAATGCCTCCGGCACCTACAGCACTCTGCCTCTGCAGGGACTTGGCAGGAGTTGATGGAGGCGAACTGGTCCTGGGGGGCTCCGATCCGGCTCACTACATCCCGCCCCTCACCTTCCTGCCGGTCACCATCCCCGCCTACTGGCAGATCCACATGGAGCGGTGAGCGCGTGGCCGCCCAGGTCGGAGGCCGGGTCCGGGGCTCTGGAGCCCTAGGGCGCTACCTCTAACGACTACCTTCCCCCCCGCAGAGTGCTGGTGGGCACGGGGTTGACTCTCTGTGCCCAGGGCTGTGCTGCCATCCTAGACACGGGCACGTCTCTCATCACAGGACCCTCCGAGGAGATCCGGGCCCTGCACAGGGCCATCGGAGGCCTCCCCTGGCTGGCTGGCGAGGTAAGGACGCATGTCTGGTGGGGGTGGGCTGGGGAGGCAGATGGGAGTTTGACGGCAGGCAGTGGGAAGGGTTCTGGGTCTGCAGCGTGGGAAGCAGGTAGCCATGAAATACCCCAGAGCTGACAGGACCTGGGCCTGTGAGTGAGGGGGCTGGAGCATGGTGGAAGCAAGGTCACCTCCCATGATCACCCGCCTGAGGGACTCAGGGGTGGCTGGGGAGGGGTTGAGAAGGCAGGTTGATTTAGGCCTGGGTGACGGACGCCTGGGTAGCAAGCCTGTCCACACAAGGCCTGGATATTTAGCTGTGCAAAGCCGACACTGCTTTATGGCACCAGGGAGCTGGGTGAGGGATTTGAATAGAGCAAGAATTGCCTATCTTGGGGCTGGGGATTTAGCTCAGCACCTGCCTGGTAAGAGCAAGGTCGTGAGTTCGATTCCCGGTACCGGGAAAAAGAATAAACAATAACAAGAACAACAAAAAAAAGAATTGCCCATCTTTACCTGTTCCTCAGGCCAGGGATATAGCTCAGCGGCACAAGCGCTTGCCTGGCAAGCGCAAGGTCCTGAGTTCGATTCCCGGTACCAAAAAAAAAAAGAAAGTAAAATACCTGTTCCTTGTCTCCCCAGCATTTCATTCAGTGCTCGAAAATCCCAACGCTACCCCCAGTCTCCTTCCGCCTTGGGGGGCTCTGGTTTAACCTCACGGCCCAGGACTACGTCATCCAGGTGAGTGACCGTCACGATGACGTCAGAGTGACACGGCGCGACCTGGGTCTGAGAGGGAGGAGCTGGGCGCGAGCCGACCAGGGCAGGCGTAACAGACACCCTATGGCCCTGTCTTGATACTTTGCAGATTTCTCGGGGCGGATTCCCACTCTGCTTGTCCGGCTTCCAGGCTTTGGATATGCCTCCGCCTGCAGGACCCCTCTGGATCCTCGGCGACGTCTTCTTAGGGGCCTACGTAGCGGTCTTCGACCGCGGGAGCGCAAGCACCGGCCCCAGAGTGGGGCTGGCGCGCGCTCGCGTCCCGGGTGCAGAGCCGGGAGGGGGCGGGGCCGCGCAGGCGCAGTTCTCCGACTGATGCTCCTTCTAGAAGCTTGCGCGCCACGGGGCAGCGGAGATCTGGCTTCCAGAGAAATATCCGAGATTTCCATTGAACGAATCTACCTGGGTCTCTCAAGTGCATGCTTTTTGGAAGGAAAAAATCGGTGTTCGGAGGTTGCTATTTTGCAGGGCGCACAATATTGGAGCGGGGAGGGCTGTATCTTGTACTACGAATCCCATGAGGCCCCTGGCCCTCTCTGCCTCCCGGCAAAGGGGCCAGACCCGCGGAGCACGCCGGATGTTGTAGTTCGGACCGTTTCCCCGCCTTGGTCGGGCGGGCGCCGTCACAACAAGCGTGGGAGGCGACAGGTCGCGACGACAGCGACAGGTGGCAGTGGGGGGATGGTGGCTGAAATCGGTGAAAGATTTCTCAACCCTTGTTCTAAGGAGAGGGGATACCGTTTCTGCTGTTTTCATCTCCCCTTCCTCTTCTTTCCCTTTGGGATTTCAGGACCCTGGGTCCGCCATGAAGGCGGAGCTTGAAGCCCCCGGGTTAGGGGGAGCGGGGCAGCCCCTCCTCTGGCGGTGATGTCACTGCCCCTCCGCAGCCTCTCGGTGCCCGGAGCCGCCGAGGCTGGGCCACCCCTTCCCCCATCGCCAGTCCCCCATCCCCGCCTCGCCTCGACGAGGGGTGAGTACGGGGTAGGGGGCGGAGGTTCAGGTCCGCGGGCGTAAGACAACCCGAATCCCAGTTATGAAGGCGGGGACTGGGAGATGGGATCCACGAATGACAGGGAAGCGATCCCCCACGCTTCTAGGCTTTAGTGCACCGAGGTATTTGGAGGGTCTCGGGCGACCAATCGTCCTGGGCAGAGAGTCCCCATATTTTCACCTTTAGTGAGACTCCCTTTGCTGGATTTGGAACGGATGAGAATAGAGGTGGAAGTACAAGGACGGGGTCTTAGAAATCAGGGACGGGGAAGACCCATCCCCAATCGCCAGGCCCTGGGAAAGGGGGAAGGGAGGACTGGAACGGAATCCCGGAGATGACGGAGCTGGGAGTTCGCAGCTTTGAAGATTTCTGTGCTTTAGGTGTCCAGGAAAGGACAGACTGGGAGGAGCAGGTTTGGGGAAAGATTTGAAGTGGACAGGCATTCGCCTTTCCTCTCCTGGTGTCTATTGCCAAACATGGAGTCGTTGTTTCCCCCATCTGTGAGCATAGTTGGGCATTGTCCCGTAACCCAGGCTTCATCTTGTCTCCCAAAGCCCCCTCTCTCTAAGGGACAGGTGGAGACTTCGGGCTCACAGATCCCTGGCATAGCCCAGTGAGGTCTGGCAAGGCCATAAGGGGTGATGGCGTCCAAACTTCCCAGGGCCCAGGAAGTCTGGACCGTCCTATTACTACTCCCCGCTGTGGGCCTCCTCCCTCCGTGGGCTCCAATCCCAAATCTCATCCCTTCCAGCTCCGGCCTCCGCACCAAACCTCCCCTTTATCCACACCTTCTGACCTCTGCGAAAACGCTGATTTGGTCACTTGATCCCGTGCCTGTCTGCACTTAAATAGTGGAAAGCAGGGGTGGGGGTGGGATGTGAGATGCAGGGAAAGTGGCTGACTCAGGTCCTGTCCCAGCCCCTACTCCCAGCCCAGCCCCAGCTCCAGCCTCCACCCCGCCCCCAAATAGCCTGGCAGCCTCATCCACCCTTCTCCCGCCTCTCACCTCAGGACTGACTGCTTCTGCCTGGGGCACACCAGAATTTGGGGCACAGAGGGGTGGTGCCCGGGTCTTTTCTCGGTCCTGGTGGGTCCCATCAGAGGTCTGAGGGATGCCTGAGGATCGCAGACTCTGGATTGGGGTCCTGGGAAGGTCTGGGAATGAGGGCACCGCCTCCTTGAGGCCTGCAGGTCGGGCCCACTTCTGCAACTCTCCGCAGTGTCGCAGCCTGGAGTCCCGGCCAGGATGGGGGTTAGACCAAGGTGGGGGGGGCGGGGCGCCCTGAGAGAAGGGGACAGAGGCCCAGAGATAGGGGACACCCAGAAAGATACAGTCAGAGAGGGAGAGAGGTGGGAAACGGACACTCGAGGAGGGTGCAGAGAAAAAAAGGGATGAGAGACCCAGCGAGAGGGAGGTAGACAGGTGGAAAGAGCAGCGATCGGTACCCCGGAGAGAGGCAAGCGGAGGGGACGAGGCCGGCAGAGAACACGAGGAGCCAGCGACCAGGCGAACAGGCAGAGCCTGGGCGAGAATGAGGCAGAGAATCCAAGAGAGAGCGACTACGGGACAGGAAGACCACCCCGCGGTGAAAGGCACACGTGGGGGGCTAAGCAGCGAAGGGGAGACATGCCCAGGAGGGGCAGCAGTCTATGGAGGGGGAGCCAGGCCGGGATGACAGGGCAGCGGCGAGGCGGGGCAGAGGTGTGGGAGACAGGCGACTGCAGAGTGAGGGGCCTAGAGACCCCCAAGAAAGACTAGGGGGAGGGCATGAAGTCACGGGCCGGACTAGGGGAGACAGCCCTAGAGAGAAAAGGGACAGAGAGGAAGGGAGGGAAGTTCAGAGACCCACGGGAGGGCAGAGACTTAGAACAGAGGGACGCAGACTCATGGGGGTGCGAACAGAGGCGGAGACAAACCCTCAGAGATGGGGAGGAAAGGGACACCAAGAGACACAGGCACGGGAGCAGGGGTAGGGTGAGAGACGATACAAACCAGCCGCACACCTGCAGCGGGCGGCGGCAGCCGGGGAGCGAGCCTTGCGCCGGGGCGCGCGCTGACCCGCCCCCTTCGCTCCCACAGGCGCCGCCTCCCGCCGCAGCCCCCGGCGCAGCCGCTGGCCCGGTCCCCTGCGCCTGCGCATTGCTTCCCAGAGCTTCGGACCGCCCCGGGGCGGGGCTCCCGCTCGGAGGCGGGCCGCCCGGTCCTGGCCCCGCCCCCAACTCGCGTCTGGAACCCGCTCCTGGTCTCTTTGACACCTGACCTCCCCAACTCTTCATTGGTTCCGCCTGTTATCCGCTTTGGGAGCTTTGGCTGCACCCCCTTCTCTCCGCCTCCCTCCGTGCTCAATTTTCACCAGTTCTTGCCCATCCCTTGGTCCTCCCTCCGCCCCCGAAGGCCTCACGGACCCTTAGTTAGGGCCCTGGCCCAGGATCTCTCTGTACCACGTCCCTGCCCTCCGCCTAGCGCTCACTTTTCCCTCTAGCGCCCCTTTCGCCCTCCGCCCTCCCCCTCAGCCCACTGCAGACGTTTTTTCGATTCTTGGCATTCCTCATCTATCCACCTCCGTCCCGCACCATCCTTCGGGACGCTCCTTCTCTCAGCCATGCCCGGTGTAGCCAGACCTAGCTAGCTTGCAGCCTCGGGCCTTCCCTTGGCCTCAGGTCTGCCCCTTTCTCACCGCATCTCAGTCTCTTTCCCTTCGCCTTGGCCCTTTTCAGTTCGGCCTGGCCCCATTCCTTATACAGTTCCCGCCCCTGGTTCAGTCCCGCCCTCCCGGTCCCAGCCCAATCAGGGCCGTTTCTACTGTCCTCGGCTCCGATCCGTCCAATGTTAGCCTCACTCCGCCCTCTCCACCTGCCTCTCCATACCGGCTCCTGCCTGCCAGGGCTTTAAGTCCAGGTGTGCAAACTCTTCTTCTCCTCGAGTCACTTCTTAGTGCAATCCGCTCGGCTTCTCCCATCGTGGCCCTAAACTTCCCGGTCAGCCTGGCTTCCCTTTTATACCCCGCTTCTCTCAGGTCTCTCTCGCGTATCTTGCTTCGCTTTTTCCGTTCTCGGCTCAGCCCAGACAGCCTTAGCGACCCTTTGACGCCCCGCCCCACTCCCCTCCCATCGGAGTCCAATCAGCAGGCTTCATTTGTGCCCCCGCCCTCCCAATTCGGGCAGTATTAGAGACCCAGCCCCTTTTGAGGCTTTAGCCCCACCCATTCCCCCTCAGGCCAATCGGCTCCGATCCTTCGCCACGAGGCCCCGCCCCTCTATCAATCGTCTCTTCCCACCCAATCGTGTCAGTCTCTGCACCCTCCGGGCCCGCCCCTCTCCCCCATCGCCTCCTCCCACCCAATCACGTCCATCTCTCCTCCCGAGCCCCGCCCACCCC
>NW_004955559.1:782841-796680 GCF_000276665.1 Chinchilla lanigera
GGCGCGGGCGGCACGTGGTGGCGCCGCTGGCAGCCCCGCGTGTGGGCGCTCTTCGAGGACCCCTACTCGTCGCGGGCCGCCAGGGTGAGCCGCTCTCGGGGCCCCTAGCACCCCTCTTCAGGCACCCCCAGACCCTCGGGAGCGCCCCTCCTGGATGCTGTGGGTCCCCAAACTGTACCCTCCTGTCCTTCCAACACATCCTCCTCCCGCCTCAGGTCCCCAAAAGACGTCTCTCCAACCTGCAGCATCTCTGGGGTCTGTCTCAGGCCATCCTAGACCCTTAGAAAGTCCCTCCAGAACATGAACCTCAGGGGCCTTCTCTAAGCAAACCCATCCCCTCCTTTCCTAACCCCCAGAGTTTCCCAGCCCCTCCAAAGGTCTTGTCACCACCCTTGGCTACCTCCACACCGCACAGACCTCTCCCTGGCCGGTTTTTTGGAGCACTCCATCCCCACCAGTATCTCCCTTCGCAGCCTTCCTGCTGCGCCAGGTCCTGTGAGCCTGCCTCCTGCCCTGTCCTCTCCACCTCCTCTATTTTCCCTGGGCCCGGCTCCCAGGAGGCCTCTCCTCTCTCCAGATTCGGGTCTTTTGGTTATTTCCAGCCTCCACCCCCGTCAAAGTCTCCAGAAAGCCCCTGCCCTGGCCGCAGGGCCTCCTGGACCCCTCAGGTCCTCCTGACCCCTTGCTCCTCCACGGTACCAGTCTGAGTCTTGGGGTACCTTCCCTGCCACCCCCTCTGTTCCTGTTCCTTCTTTCTTACCCTATCCACTGTCGTCCCAAGGACTTTCCCCAGAAAGCTGTGTGCTTCCCCCAGCCTTTCACACCCTCCTCCAGTCCCCAGAACACTCTGGAGCTCCATGCGCTCCAGTTTCCTCCAGCATTGCTCTTCCTCGCCCCAGCTTCCCCCTTCCCTCCTTTCAACTGCACACCAACACTCAGTCCCTGGGACTCCCCCTTCCCGAAGTCCCCTTCTCCCTTTCTGGTCTGTGAAGTGACTTTGCCTCCTGCTCCAGAACTCTATCTCTCACCTCCAACATTGGGAACCTCGCTGTGGTCAACAGCCCAGAAACTCAAAATAGCTCCCTTTCTTTCTGCCCTGCCTCAGGACCTTTCCACCTCCCCGTTTTCCTTCGTCCAGCCCCACTCTCTCTTTCTCATGCTCCCCTTCCCAAAACCACAGGACTGGGCCCCGCAGCCGCTTTCCCTCTGCCACAATGATCCAAAACCCGTATTCTAGCCTTCTTTCCTGCAGCCATATCTGCCTGAAAGTCTAGGGTTCCTTCCCAAGCGCCCTCCACCTCTCCCAGAAAACTTTCTTAAGCGCTTATAACTTCCCAGGCTAAGCGGTTGCCCTCCCCCTTGGTTCCCCAAACCTCTTGCTCCTCAACTTCCTCCCAGTCCGGGAGACCCCAGAGGGAGAAAGTGTGGGAAGAGAGAGGGAAGCAGTTCAAAGTAGGGGAATTGGAAAGCGGGGGAAAGCAGACCGATCCAGGGGCCCCCTCCACCCCCCTGGAGGCCCAAACACCCAGAGGAGCCTGTCCGGGCCCCCTCCCCCCACGGTGCCTCGTCCTGGGCCGGGAAGGACGCGGAGCCGCAGTGCCGCATTCGCGCCGGGGGAGGGAGAGAGGGGGTGGGGGCCCGGAGGCACCGCAGAAAGTTTGGTCCCCGGGAAGCGCTGAGTTGGCGAGATTTGGGGTTAAGTGGGGAGGAAGAGGTGCGGAAGGGACGCGGCCCTAGATGCCCCTGAGGCCTGCTAGCGGCACCTCCCCCACGGCCCGGGGCGCCCTTCCCTCCCGTGACCCCATTGAAGGGTGCTAAAGTGAGGGGGAGGGTGGAGGTGGAGTCCTTCGGTGATGGTCTGGCTAGGGGTCCGGGACAGCTACAGAGGTCATTCATTGACTGCACAGATGCTTTTCTAGTGTCTGTGGGGTGCCAAGCACTTTACAGACTCTAAGTAAGATTGCCTGAGAGTCGGGAGCTCTGGCCTGTGCCAAGTGTAGGGTCTGGCCCTACTTTCTCCCTTCCTTGTCATCTTCCCTCCTTACAGGGACTCCATGCCCACCCATCCCTTCTGCCTTTGAGCCTCCTTGGGGAAAGGAATTAAACCGGCCCACTCTGTCAAGCCCTGCAGCTATGCGCTGTGGCGGGTGCCCACCTCTTCCCTGTGCCTTGGGAGGGAAGGAGTTAACGTCGAACTGGTCCCGCGGCCTCTGTCGGGAAGCACAGCTCTGCGGCTGCGCGCTGCCTGCTGGGCTCCAGCCGCGAAAGGGTTAAGACGGTGCCGGGACGCTGCGGCTGCGCACTGCGGCGGGAGCTGTCCGCGGTGCTGTCCGCCGCGCCCCGCCCCCTCGGCCCGGCCGGCCCGCCCCCACTGCGGTGCCGCAGCCTGCCTTGCGCCGGGCCTGGAGGGGGGCGGGGAGCACCGGGCATGCGCTCTGCGTGGCCTCTTGCCTCTTAACCCACTGCAGAGAAACCAAGAGGGTGGCAGAAGGCCCTCGGTGATCACCCCGGTGCACCCCAAGATCCAGGGTTATCTCTGCCTCCAAACTTGACCCTCACTCTTGTCTGCACTTGAGATTAAAAGTTGAGCCCCTCCACTACCCCCGTGGCTCCACTACCCATCTGATTAGAGCCCCCTTCACCCCAGCATCAATTTCTTTCCCTTTCCGAGGAACCCCCCCCCCCATATCTGATAAAACCCATTGCCTCTCCAGGAGCTGACCCCTGGCCTTCCTCCTCCTCAGACTTTGACTTCGCCCCCTCTTCTCCAAGGCTTTGTCAAACCCCAATCCGCTGTGTCACAAGAGTCCTAGTCTTCCCCCACCTCGCAGTGGCCCAGGTTTCCCCAGCCCCTAATTCTCTGACCGTGTGCCTGCCTTCTCTGAGTGTCGGGACCCTTCCTGTCCCCTTTCTGCACCTTAACCCGTCCATTTCATCCCATTCTTCAGGACCTGGACCCCGGCTTCCCCTGCTTTGGCCCCGCCCCTGTCCTGTGTTCCCTGTGCAATCTTCATCCAGCCTCTTCCTTTTCTGGGGCCTGGACACGGGCATTGAGACCCTCAGTATCCCTGATCCCACTAAGTGATGTCCCGTACCCCAGTAACAGCTCAGACCTTCTCTTTTCTTTCTTTTTTTTTTTTATTTTTACTTATACATTTATTCATTCAACACATTTCATGACATCTCCAACACACCCTCATGATATAGGGTCAGACCTTCTTACCGTGTTCTGGGCACGGGGCCAGGCCCTTTGTACGTGCACTTCATTGCATTCTTACAATCCCATGGAAAAGCTTAAGATTCAGAAAGCCTAACCTTGCCCAAGTCTGGCATGTCAAAAGCTGGATTTAAACTCAGGCTTTCCTGCTCTTAACCACCTTGTGGTTCTCCCTCCCCACTGTTTCCCTCCCCTCAACTCCAAGCTGAGCCCCAAAGCTTCTGAGGCATAGGGTGGGTGTGACCATAGTTCCCCTTGGCCGGTTCCATAGCTCGACCCTCGAAGCTGGCCAGGGGGCCCAGGGGAGAGGAGGGTGGAGCAAGGCCTACAAGGCAGAACAGGGGATGAGACTGCGGGTTCCTCTGCCCCATCTGCAAGGGCCAGGTCTTGGCTTGTCTCTGTTGCTTTTGTTGAAGCCAGATGTGATGGAACCACAGGGTCGGGACACCCGGACTCCCCCAGGATTGGGCCCTGGAGGCTGGGAAGAGGGCAGTGGAAGGGTCCTGCCCTTCTGATGGGCAGGATTCGGATTCTGATGGACGCCACACCTCAGTCACCTTTCTCTCTCTCCCGTCCTGCCTGCAGTATGTGGCCTTCGCCTCGCTCTTCTTCATCCTCATTTCCATCACCACCTTCTGCCTGGAGACCCACGAGGGCTTCATCCACATCAGCAACAAGACGGTGACGCAGGCCTCCCCGATCCCTGGGGCCCCGCCGGAGAACATCACGAACGTGGAGGTGGAGACGGAGCCCTTCCTGACCTACGTGGAGGGCGTGTGTGTGGTCTGGTTCACCTTTGAGTTCCTCATGCGAATCACCTTCTGCCCCGACAAGGTGGAGTTTCTCAAGAGCAGCCTCAACATCATCGACTGTGTCGCCATCCTGCCCTTCTACCTGGAGGTGGGCCTCTCAGGCCTCAGCTCCAAGGCCGCCAAGGACGTGCTGGGCTTTTTGCGTGTCGTCCGCTTTGTCCGAATCCTGCGCATCTTCAAGCTGACCCGACACTTCGTGGGGCTGCGGGTGCTGGGCCACACGCTCCGTGCCAGCACCAACGAGTTCCTGCTGCTCATCATCTTCCTGGCCCTGGGGGTGCTCATCTTTGCCACCATGATTTACTATGCTGAGCGCATTGGCGCCGACCCCGATGACATCCTGGGCTCCAACCACACCTACTTCAAGAACATCCCCATTGGCTTCTGGTGGGCTGTTGTCACCATGACGACCCTGGGCTATGGAGACATGTACCCCAAGACCTGGTCTGGGATGCTGGTCGGGGCGCTGTGTGCCCTGGCGGGGGTGCTGACCATCGCCATGCCTGTTCCGGTCATTGTCAACAACTTTGGCATGTACTATTCGCTGGCCATGGCCAAACAGAAGCTGCCCAAGAAGAAGAACAAGCACATCCCCCGGCCCCCCCAGCCTGGCTCGCCCAATTACTGCAAGCCTGACCCACCCCCACCTCCCCCACCCCATCCTCACCACGGCAGCGGTGGCATCAGCCCCCCGCCACCCATCACCCCGCCCTCTGTGGGGGTGACTGTGGCTGGGGCCTACCCGCCGGGGCCCCACACGCACCCTGGGCTGCTCAGGGGGGGCGCGGGGGGACTGGGGATCATGGGGCTGCCTCCTCTGCCGGCCCCCGGCGAGCCCTGCCCGCTGGCTCAGGAGGAAGTGGTTGAAATCAACAGGGCAGGTGAGGCTGGGCATGGGTGTGGGGCAGATGGAGGCCATGGGGGGTTCAGAGACGGGCTGGCTGGCCTCGGCATGGAAGAGGGGGAAGATGACAGACAGGCCAGGGAGGAGGCCCTCACAGCCACAGGGGCGTGGATTTCTCGTCTCTGTGGGGAGCAACAGACCTGAAGCCAAGCCACTCCAGGCCCATTGAGGCAGAGCCACGGCCCGTGTGGTGAGAGGAGCTCAGGGTGAGACGCAGGGTCTCACAGGGACCCTGGTGGCCCACAGGGACACCGGCTCTGCCTGAGGAAGTGCAGAGGGACAAAGGGGAAGGACAGGGGCCAAAGGGCAGCCGGGGTCAGCAGGAGAAGCCAGGAAGTCCTCGCTGTGAGACCAGAGAGGAGAGAGGTGAGGCCGAGAGGCAGGAGATAGAAAGGTGGCTGGGGCAGCAGGGTGCCCAGCAACTCTGGGGAGAGCTTCAGACAGATGTCGCTGAGAGGACGTGAGGTGGGACAGGGGAGGTTGACTCTGTGTCCCGCGTCTGTCCCAGGAGTCTGTGCCTCAGAGGCAGTGGTGTGGGAGGAGGGACGGGTGGGTGGGCCCCACCCCCAGGCCTTAAGTAGGTCAAGGAAAGGAGCTGGGCCACCCGGCCCCCATCTTGTTCCCTCAGCCACTGGCCCAGTTTCACACCCATTAAAAATAGCTCTAGTCAGAGCCTAGGGGACCCCCACCTCCCCCCCTCACCTGTCACCTTCCAGCCCTGCCCAGAGTGCCCTCTCAGCGCCCTAAGCAGCCGCTTCCTCTGCCACGTCCTCCCCCAGCCCCCAGCATCCCGCCCTGGCCAGGCCTGCTCAGGTGGCTTCCCCACAACTCCAGCCCCCAGCTGCACCTTCCTGCATCCTGCCCCAGCCCCCAGCACCCTTCCACCCCACCCGCCTTTCCCCACCCCCCTGTGCCCAGCCCGGGCACCAGCTGCTCAGGACCCTCCCCTGCCCGCCCGACCCCCCAGGACCCTGCCCTGGAATCTTCTCTCCCAGCACCCAGCCTCCTTCAAAGCGCCTTACGCTCTTCTCTGTGTCTCTGTCTGAACCCCTGGGGACGCAGATCCCCGTCCCAATGGCGATCCTGCTGCAGCCGCGCTGGCCCACGAGGACTGCCCCGCCATTGACCAGCCCGCCATGTCCCCAGAGGACAAAAGTCCCATCACCCCTGGAAGCCGGGGCCGCTACAGCCGGGATCGCGCCTGCTTCCTCCTCACCGACTACGCCCCTTCCCCTGACGGCTCCATCCGAAAAGGTGAGGTGCCCTCCATGGGACTCTCTCTCTCTCCCCTGCCCAGGGGAGGGAGGAGAGGGTGGGGGTGGAGGCGCCCGGCTTCCCTTCCCCCTACCCAACCCCAAACTGCCTCCCTCCCAAATCTCCTACCCCAGGCTTCCTCCCCACTGACCCTTCACCTGTCTTTATTCCATGTCCATCCCCCGTCCCCCTTGGCCTCCTCCCCACCCCAGCCACTGGTGCTCCCCCACTGCTCCCCCAAGACTGGCGTAAGCCAGGCCCCCCAAGCTTCTTGCCCGACCTCAACGCCAACGCCGCAGCCTGGATATCCCCCTAGTGGACGAACCCCCTTCCCCCGGGGTAAGTAGCCCCCTCTGCTCCCTCCCGACTCCTCCTCCGTCTCGACTAACCCCTCCCACAACATGCAGCCCCCACTGACCGAGACTCCGCTCCCTCACCTCACCGTGAACAGCTGCACCCCTTCCTGACGCTGACCCCCAGTGCCCGCGGACTCACCCTGTCCTCACCAACCTCCCGAACTAACCCCGCCCTCCCTCCACACCCCGTCCTCACGACTGGTCCCCATCACCATCTGTCCCTGCTCCTCCCGAGTTTGCATTCAGTTAGTAAAGGGGGGTGTGCACCGACGCTTCTGGGTGCAGGATGCGGTGAGGCAGGTGCTGCTGGGAGTTAGGAGCTGAGCATGGGGTTCCATCTGGGCACACCCCGTCCCCCAGGAGCTCCGGGGAGGCAGACAGGTCTAGAGTTACCGGTGAAGGTGACCTGTGCTTGGATGAAGGAAGAGGACTATGCAAGAAGCGGGGTGTCAGGGACAACTTCTGGCGTGCAGGATGGAGAAGCCACCTCCCCGTGATAAGAGGGACCTGTGCATGTGAAGTCTGACAGGCACTTGGCAGGGAGCGGGTCAGGGTGCGGTGAGGTGCCTGGGGAGACCAGCGGTATAAGCTGCAGCCAGGGCGTGGGGATGGGCAGGAGCGGGTGAGAAGTCAAGAGGGGAGGGGGTGGTGTGAAGAGGTCCTTAGCAATGCAAAACCCAGCACTTCTTAAGTACTAGGAAGTTAATGCTCCATGTGATCCTGGCCACACCCCATGGTGCTGGGGATTGAACCCAGGGCCTTGCACCTGTAAGTACTCTACCACTGAGCTACAACCCCACCCTGTACATTTTTTTTTTTTTTTTGAGAAAGTTTCTAGGTTCTCACTGTAGTTTAGGTTGGCCTCAAACTCATGGCAGTCTTCCTGTTTCAGCCTCCCAAATTTTATAATTATAGGCATGGGCCACCACATCCAGCTTTTAAAAATATTTTTTTGAAACAAGGTCTCACCAAGTTGCCCAGGCTGAGCTCAGACTCAATCCTCCTACTTCAGCCTCCTTTAGCTAGGATTACAGATGTGTGCCACCACGCCGCGTAGTAATGAGGCCACAGCTGCAGGCAGTAGGGATTTGACTGTAAGCAAAGGAAGAACCTTCAGCTTTACATCTAGAGCACAGACTGGTAGTAGGGCTCGGAGCTTCCAGCCGGCTGTTTTTATAAATAAAACTTTATTGGGACACAGTCACATTAAGCTACAACAAAGGAGTGGAGTAATTGTGACTGAGGCCATATGGCTCCTATAGCCCAAAGGATTTACTATTTCCCGCTGTACAAGAAAAGCCTGCCAAGCTCTAATTGGAGGAAGCAGCAAGAAAAGTCCTGAGGTGCTGGAGTAGTCTGTAAAAGAAGCAGTCAGGGAAGAGGGGTACAGAGAGAGAGGGGAATAAGATCGTGGGGGTGAGGGGGGATTGATCTTAAATGTAAGGGGAAGCTCTATCTAAGCAAATGTCCATGGGCTCTTTCTGAGGGTCAGACACACCCTAAAAAGACAGCATGGAAAGGTCTCCAGAGAGGCCTCCCTAAGCCCCCAGGTCCTACACAGGCCAGGGAGGGCTTGAGCGGCCTGAGGCCACCGATCAGACTTCTGCTCCTGTCCAGAGTCCGTGCCCCGCCCCCCTTTTCGCACCCCTCCTCCTCCATGGTCATCTCATCCTCCCTCCCTCCTTGGCCCTCCCCCTGCTCGGTCCCCTCCCTGTGGCCCTGGCTTCCCACCCCCGGTCTGAGGGGCCCTGGTGGAGTGGGGGTGGGTGGAACGGAGGTGGGAATGGGGATGAGAGCTGGGGGGTCTGGTGAGGGGTGGGGCGCGGTCCCTGCTTCTCGTGCCTACGATGCCAAAATCCATTCATTGAACTCAAATAATGGCCGGAGCTGATGGGGTGACTGAATTCTCTGCCTGTGTCCAGGACCCTGACCCGTCCCTGCCCTCCCCCCCTTCACCTCTCCTCTTTCCTCCCCAGAAACCCCACCCACACCCCTGCCCTCCCGTCCTGTCCCCATCCCCTCCTCCTGCCCTGTCCCCCTCCCCCAGCCACCCCGGAAGCTCCCTCCATATTTGATGTCTCTGGCCACCCCCATTTCACTGCTCCCCTCCCCCGGAAAACACCAGCGAGGAGGAAGAGATTCCGGCGTTCTCCGTCCCCCCAACAGTGAGGCTGTGTTGGGGGGTTCCCCCACCATCCTCCTCCCTGCCCTGACTCTCTTGTATTTCTGTCCCCAGCTCTTGTCACCGCCTGAGACCTCGCGAGACCCTCGGGTCCCCCCTGCCCCTTTCCCCCAGGTTAGCAATTGGGGATGGTGGGGAGGGGGCGTCCCCAAGAGAGCAGGCCTCAGCCCCCAGGCCCTCTGTCCTCCAGTAGGACCCCCACCTGCACACACGACACAAGGCTGCAGACCTCCAGCTGTACCCCTAGGGCCTTCCCGCCACCTCAGATGCCCATTTCAGCTCTGCCGCGCCACACCGCGTCCTGCCACCCGGACATTGCCCGGAAGCTCCCGGACCCCGGGCCTCGGCCTGGCCTCGCCCCTCCCTCTGCCCTTGGAGTCCGCCTCCGACTCCCCAAGGGCGTCCCCCCTGCTTTGGCTCCGTCCAGCCCTCCTCGCCTGTCCCCGCGACAGGTGGCCCCCAGCCGCCGCTGCCGCCGCCTCAGCTGGCCCCCCAGGCCTCTCCACCGGCTGCTCCCCCACTCGCATTCCACCCAGCCCCTCCCCACGCCCCTGCCGCCCACCATCCCGCCTTGCTGCCCCCCACCTTTGGCCTCAGACGAGGGGACCACGAGGGTGGGGAGGAGGGGTGGCGGTGGGGGAGGGGCGGGAGGCTCGGTGGGCGCCGCCCGCCTGCTAATCCGGAGTCTCTCCCCCTCCCCGTGTCTGCACCTTCCTCGTGGACGCTGACTGACTGTGCGATTTGTTCACTTCTCTCTCCATCTCCTCGGTCCGCTCCGCCCGTCTCTGCCCCTTGCCTGTCTTGTCTCCCTCCCTGTCCCCGTCCTCTGTCTGTCTAACTGTCCCTCACTGCCTTTGTTTCTGGGTGTCTCTCGCCCTCTCCCCCATCTCTCCTCCCTGTGTTGGGTCCCTCCGCGGGACCCTCCCCGCACCCCATCTCCGTGCTCCCTCCCCATGTTTCCGCCCCTCCCCAGGTTACGAGAAATCCCGCAGCCTGAGCAGCATCGCGGGCCTGAGCGGGGTGTCCCTGCGCCTCGCGCCCCTTGCCACCCCCCCTGGCTCTCCCCGGGCCACCCGCCGCGCCCCCCCAACCCTGCCCTCCATCCTCTAGCGCTCCCCTCCCCCCTGTGGGGGGACTCGGGGGTGACCCGGAAGAAGGTCAAAGGAGCTGGGGGTGGGGTGGAGGGGAGAAAGGTGTTTTTTTTTAAAAAAATCAAAAAGTCATTAATAATATGCAACCGAGATGATGACGCCAGCAGACACCCCCGGGCCCCTAGCCCCCCACCTGGGCCCCCAGGATGGAAGGGGAGGGGCCAGATCCCATCCCCCACCTCACTCCCCCACAAAAAGCCTTCTCAGGTCTCCATGAGCCATAGGACACCCTCTCCCATCAAGTCGTGTAAATAAGTCCAAACGACACCAGTTCCATCTTGGGGCACCTACCCTCCACACTCTGCATGCTCCCCAGCCAGACCCCCGCTCCCAAGCCACCTCAGCGGTAATCCGCCAGGGGCTGCATGCGCGAGCTGGAGGGGAGGGGGCCGGAAGCTGTAGGGGTCGGGCTGGTCTTCAAGCCACAGGGGGGGTCCCCGGGCTTCCCGTCCTTCCCCTCAGGGCAACCACCATCCCCCCCCCCGCACACTTCTGAAGAGGAAACCACCTAGGGACGGGGAAGGTGGGGTGTCTCCCAAGCCCAAGCTTTCGGCTGAGGCACAGGGCTGGGCTGCCCACCGCCACTCCCCAGCTTTCCGGAGGATCCGGCTGGTGAATCTCACCCCCAACCCCCCTCCCCCCGGGAGCTGCTTGCCTCTGTGCTCGCTGCATGGACTCAGACCTCCCAACCTAGAGTTCCTGGGAAGATCTGGCCCTGGCCCACAAAATCCCCGCCCCTCCCCTCCATTCCCAGGACATGAGACCTGCATCTGGAATTCCTGAGCTGGGCCCTGGCACCCTGCACCCCGAATCTCCACACACTTCGGGACTTAGCCTCTGCAAACAGATGCTTCCCTGTCCCTCCCACACCCTCCAAGCTCCTCCCCGATTGCCTGGACCGTGTCCCGACTTGCACCTCCAAGCGCTGACCCCTCTCTGCAGCTCAGTTCAGCCTTTGGGATGCTCCAGGTCCCTCCCACAACTCCGACATCTCCTGGACACCCCCAGATCCTCAGGCCTGCTTCCCAAGCCCCCCCCCCCCCAACACCAGACTCGTCCATCCCAGATCCCTTGACGCTAGAACTTCCAAGGCAGGCTCTGCCTGTCTGCAATTCCAGGGAGCCAGACCCCGGCACCCCTCCTTTTGCCCTAGCCCTGGCCACAAGGCCCCTTCCCTGAGACGGTGCCCAAAGGTACCCTCTTCGTGGCCACCAGCCTCCTGGAGTGTCGCACTGGTGCCCTTGCTGGCGGGACAAGATTGCAGGCGGTCCGAGGAGGAGCACCTGTTTCAAACGTTTCCTCTTGAACGCACACATTTTGCACATCGAGCTGGTGAACCGGGTAGCGCTCCTTGGTCGGGGCATCATCGTTAAGATTCCAAGTGTTTCCATTTGAGGCGGTCCCAGAATGGTCACAGAGGCTTCGGCCGGCTGGAGGGACACTGGAAAGTCTCGGCCCGGGAAACTGCGACGGGGGCTGGCGCCCCTCACCCGGCCGCCACGCTCGCGCTCGCCCGCGGGTGGAAAGCCGTCCCTCACACCCCATCCAGGCTCAAGGATGCGCTACCTCCCCGGCCCAGAGGCCACGCCGGTCCCAGAATCCTTAGCGGACCCCCCCTTTTGGAGCTGGGGGCCGTGGAATCAGCACCCTCCCTCCCTCCGCTCCCACGGCCTCAGGGACACCCTCGCGCCCACCCAAGGGTGGGTGGGGGGCGTCACTGAGCACAATTCTCGATGCAACGATTCCTATGCAAGGGGCATTTTGAGTCCCCCCAGCCTCCCCTCGGCCCCTAAGCCCTGGTGAATCGGGGTGAGGGGCGGGGAGGGTAATGGTGGGGCAGGGTAAAGGGCTAGGGGCTCCAGACACCAGGGTACGGGGTGGGGACTGATCATATTGCCAAAGGGTTCAACTTCTTTAAACAGCCCCCAGTTTCCCCTGACCCTCACACAAAGCAGAACAGGGCGGGGAAAGGGGTGAGTCTTTCCCCCAAGGGTACTGACCCCTTCCCAGCGGCTCCCCCTGCTCGCCAATCCGCCACACGTACCCAGCTTTTTAGTTCAGCTTTAAGAAAATAACCACCATCATAAACATCTACAAAACGTGACTTACTTCCTGTCCCTCCCCATCCCCCAGGTCAACAAACAGTGTGGGATCGGGGAGGGAGAGCGAGCTGAAGGGACTGCCTCCAAGTCCCGCTCCTTTTCTCCTCGGCCGCCAGGGTGCCTGCAACTACACGCATGCGCTGCATGACGCGCGCCCCCCACTCGCATGTCGCGCCCCTCCTGCGCTCCGGGAACGCACGGACACGGGGCATGGGGCGGGGCGATCGGGGAGGAAGGAATGGCGGGGGGTCGAGCTCAGCGGCTCCCCCTCCCCAACACACACACAGCAATAAGTTTCTCTCACTCGAAAGTGGGCGGGGTGGGCCTGGCCTGTGGGGGGGGACAAGGGGCGCTCTCAGGGATGGGGGCGGGGTCCGGAGGTGTGGGAGGGGAGGTCTACAAATCGTCCAACTCTGGTGCTAACGGCGGGTCTTCTCAGTCCACCCGCAGGGCCGGGAGGGAGGGGTCGGCAGGCCCCTCCCCCCAAGCCTCCCCCACGCCCACCCAGGGTGCATGAACCGCCCAATGCAGAAGCTGCCGCATGTCACCCGCCCTCCTCAAAGAAAAGTGTCAGGCCCCCTTTCCCACCCACCCTCTCACTCCCCATCAAAATAAAAGTTTCCTTTTCATTTAAAAGTTGCCTCCTGTCTGTGGGCTGAGAAGCGGGTAAGGGGCACACAGAGGGGCTGGGACATCAGGAGTAAGAGTGGTATGAAATGGTAAGGAGTCTGGCGCGAGGGCGCAAACCAGTAATCCCAGCACTCCCGGAGGCTGAGGCAGGACGATCGCACGTTCATACCTAGCCTGGGCAACTTAGTGACTTAGCAAGATCCTGGCTCAAAGTAGAAAAGCAGGGCTGGGGTTGTAGCTCAGTGCGAAGACCCTTGGTTCAATCCCCAGTACCAGTACTGCGCCTGGGGAGTGGCAAGGGGTAGATTTTGAGTCATTGACACCCCCGCTGGGGCGAGTCCCTCTCCCAGTTCCCTCCACGACAAACGCCAAACCCGTCAGCCCTGAGACGTGTGGGAGGGAAGGGTCCGGGGAATCTGGGCCTCTACAGACAGAGAGCCGGTCCTGCCCGAGGGGCGGGTAGTGGCCCTGAGTCCCTAGCGTGGGTTGGGGCGGGACACCCAACCCACTGTACCACTGACCCCGACCTCCCTCCCTGGGTTCGAATCCTGGTTCAACTTCTTGCCAGCCCTGTGTCTCGGACAAGTGGCTCGGCCTCTGCGATCCTGCTTCTGTTACCCCAAAAGGGCGGGGGAGGAGTATGATCACCCCTCCCTTTCACTGAACGCCCAGCGCCGGGCGCTGTTCCAGGTCCTGCGGAGCAGCGACATCCTGCCTCCAAGGTGCGGAGGGCAGGGACCAACGCCACCCCATTAGCAAAACCCCAGGCGCCGTCGTGTGTTTCCGGCAAAGCCTGGACGGTTGGCTTGAGTGCAGCCACCTCCCGGCGCTCGCTGTTTAGCTGAGGGCGAGGGGCGATGCCACAAGGCTCAGTTTCCCCATCTGTACAATGGAGGGAACGCCTCGCGGCCACAGGAGACCCGCACTAAGCTGCGATCAGAACCAGCAGCCCCCGCCCCTACCCCATCAGTGCCCGCACCCCTCAGGAACACACGCAGCCGCAGCCAGGTCCACTCGGGTTGGAGTTTATTTCGCCGGCGCCTGAAGGACGCGCGGGTGGGGAGCCGCCCCCACCACCCTCTGGGCCACCCCGGCTTCAAGTGACAGGGCCCCCATCTTCGCGTCCCGTGCTGGGGCCCGCAGCGGCCCGGAGGTCTCAGGGAGCTCGGGGTGGGGTCGCCGGTGGTCGAAAATGCCAGAGGGCAGCGTCGTCTCCAAAGTGCAAGAAGCC
>NW_004955559.1:797090-805322 GCF_000276665.1 Chinchilla lanigera
AGGGGCACGGTCCGCCGCGGCCGTCGTACCGGAGCCGGTTCCTCAGCGTGGTCACCTCGCGGTTCATGGACTCGGCCGACTCGGTGACGTCCTCCAGCTCCCGCTGCAGCCTGCGGCGGCCGGCCTGGGCCCGGGACGCCTCCTCCTCCGCCTCCTCCAGCTGCCGCTTCAGCTGCTTCACCCGGAGGTTCGCTTTCTCCAGCTGGGCAGAGCGGCGGGCACGGCGGGCACCTTGGGGCGTGTCCTCCCCTGCCCCACAGCCCACCCCTCCGGGCCCCTCTCTGCCGGTCCCCCGCGTTCTGGCCGCGCTTGTGCTCCCTCGAGGACGCTCAAGCCAGCCCCCACGCTGCGCTCCACGCTGTGCACCCACGGCCGAGTGGGCCTGGCCCCTCACCCTGGCCCTCGGGCCCGGTTGCTTCCTCTGAAACGGGGCGGAGCAGACCGACTTCCCCGATGCGCCCCGCAGCCTCGGTCCTCCTCTGCCGGGAGGGGACACACGGGGTCTCGCTGCCTTTCCTAACCGTCCCGCTTTGCTTTTCTCGGAAGTCACCAAGCTTATCTCCATCCTTCAGGACCTGCGCACCTGCTGCTTCCGCCTCACTCGCTCTCACCCTTCAGGTAGCGCCTATGTGACCTCCTCAGAGGTCTTTCGACGGCGCTGATCTGAGGGGCATCCCCATCCCCGAGTCTTCCTGTCTCCTCTTCACGTCCCTCCGAGCCCTGTCCTGCTTGTGCCTAGGGTTAGTGCTTCCTTCCCCGGGCTGACATCGAGCTCCGAGAAGGCCCGGACCTCTGATTCATTCTCCTCCAAGCGCTAAGGCGTGGCACAGGGCCAAGCACCTAGCAGGCCCTCCATTGTTTGTGGAATGAATAGCAAATAAAGCTCGCCTGAGCTTTTAAGGGCACCTGGACTTGGTCCAGCCAGGTGGATCTAGGATTTGATCCAGGCTCTATCACTTACAAGCTCTGTGACTTTGCTGAAAATTGTATCTTCTAAAATTTCAGTTTTTTTAACCTGTGAAGGGGGCTAGTGATACGGTAGTATCCATTTAAAAAAAAAATTTGCAACACAGTAACTGCTCAATAACTAAAGGATAGCTGGGCATGGTGGTGCACAGCTGTCATCCCAGCACTCTGGGAGGCTGAGGCAGGAGGATTGCAAGTTTGAGCCCAGCCTGGACTACTTAGTAATTTACCAAGAACTTTTCTCTTTTTGGTTTTGGTTTTTCTCCGGTACCAGGAATCAAACTCACGACCTTGTGCTGTGCCGCTGAGCTAAATCCCCAGCCCTAACTTTTCTCAAAATAAAAATGAAAAAGGTCTGGGAAGGAAGCTCAGTGTGCAGGCCCTGGGTTCCACCCCCAGTACTTAAATAATTACAGACTCTGGGGTCAGAATCTGAATCCTGGCCCCACCTCTTTTGAGCTTCATAATTTTGAGCAAGTCACTTTACATTTCTATGCCCTTGGTTTCTTCACCTAAATAAGGGGAAATAACAGTACCTACCTCAAGTGACTCTGCTAAGATTTAAATGTGCTACCTGTCATGTCTATAGCTCAGGACCTGGGACACAGAAAGCATTCTCTGTCATCGTTTTCATCCTGGGCTCGCTTCTGAGGAAGTCCAACTCTGCCCCAGCCCAGCTGCCTCCTGGAGGCGAGGGCCTCTCCCAGAGGCCAGCTTGTACAGATGCCAGAGCCACTGCCTCTGTCTCGTGCAATGCCCCGGGCCCGGATGGGGTCTGCACCTGGCTCCAGCCCCGCACCGGCCTGCTGCTCCTTGCACCTGCAGCTCCCTGCCTCCAGAAACACCGTGTGCTACCTCCCACTGCCCGCTGTCTCCTAAAGCGCCCCCCACCCCCCAGCCCCGCTCACCTGGTCCCGGAGCTGGTCGGCCACCCTCCGCTCCTCCTCCACCTGCAGGACCACCTCCTTCAGCCGCTTCTCCGCCCTGCGCACCAGCTTGCCCGAGAGGATGCGCTCCCTGCAGGGAGCGGCAGGAGCTCAGGAGGCTGGCCTGGGGCTGTCCCCGTGGGCTCATCCGGTGGCTGTCATCCATTCTTGGACAGCCTCTGCCTTCTTTCCCACCCCCAGCTGGCTCCCACAGCCTGCTCAGCGCCAGCCAGGACGCTGATGTCCTTGGCTTCCACTATGACACTTGGTGTCCTAAAAATGTCTGCTGTGGTACTGGGCTCGGCACCAAGCACAGATCTGGCCTTCATCCTGCTTTCCTGGCTCACTGCTCCCACAGCCCTGAGAATCTCAGAAGCCACGGTCTTTCTGCACCATAACCAGATGGCTGGGTGTCCTGGCTGGCTTCAGGAGCGGGGCAAGGTGCCAGGGAAGCCCACCATGTGATCAGAGCATTGAGACGGTCAGTGCCCCCCTCTCAGGGAGGGGAGAGGAACTGAAAGTTGAGCTGATCACCAGTGGCCAATGGCAACCAGTCACACATAGTAATGAAGCTTCTGAATTCTAGAAGCCATTGCAGAAATGGCTGAGCCCAACGCTGAGGTCGTGAGTCACACAGGTGGGAATGAGCCAGGCACCCACTTAGCCTCTGAAGTGGAGGGCAGTCAGGAGACTGAGCCCTCAAGCTGTGGGGTCTGTGCTGACTTGGGTTACAGTCAGAACTGAATCATAGGACATTGATGTCTTTGGAGAACTGGGCATAGTGGTGCACTCCTGTAATTCCACCTACTCAGGAGGCTTAGACAGGAGAGTCACAAGTTCAAAGTCAGCCTGGGCAATGTAGCAAGATCATCTCTGAAAGCCAGAGAACTAAACCAGGTGGTGCACACCTGTAATTCCAGCACTCAGAAGGCTGAGGCAGGAGGATCACAAGTTAGAGCACTGCCTGTATTAGTACAGTGACATGTATTAGGCTTATAATAAATATTTTGTTAGTTTCATTAGCACAGTAGCTCTTAACCAGCAATGTTATGGGAATATTTTGGTTATTCCAGCAACTGGAGACAGAGACACCTTCAGTCCGACATTGCTGCTGCTTTTTGGATATGAATGTGGGTATGTGTGGATGTGGCACTTGGTGCAAGTGCAGCCATTTTGTGACTACAAGGAAAAGACCAAGGGAAGCACATAGATGCAACCCATCCTTTGGCTGCCTGGCTCCAACTCTTATCATATGAGAAAAATCCTTTTTGTGATAGACAGATGGAAAAAATGGTGCCAGTTCTTACCCCTTACTGTATCTATACTTTTTCAGTGTAACTGCAACTGCTCCCATCAAGGGGCAAGGCCTTTTTCCCCAGCCCCCTAAATCTGAGGTAATTGCCAGAATTGCTATGGCAGAAGCAACACAACACCAAGATTCCAAGTCTAAGCCTCAAAAGGCCTTTGGCCCTTTACTTTCCTCTTTGGTTCACTTTTTTTTTTTTTTCCCCCAGTATTGGGAATCGAACTCACAACCTTGAGTTTGCCAGGCAGGCGCTGTGCCACTGAGCTAAATCCCTAGCCCCTCCTTTCCTCTTTGGACCTGGGCTCTGCCTTGTGCCTCATCTGAGTTTGAACTAGGGGCTATCTGCTTGTCTCTGGAAAGGCCTTATACTTACTTAGGCCCAGTCAAGATCAGCAAATCCATCTAGCTGGTCCTCAGCTGAGGAAAGATGGAGGCCCACCCAGCCCAGCTGAAGAGCACTTACTAGCCAACCCCCACACTCAAGAGCAAAAATAAACATTTGTTGTTTGAAGTCACTAAGTTATCGGGTGGTTTGTTACACAGCTATAGCTGACTGCTACATTACTCTGTAAATTGTACTCAGTGAGCTCACAGTTACATGCAGCCCAAAGCAACCTCTTCCACCAACCTGCTCTCTTGCTCCAGCTGCTCCTCAGCCTGGGCTAGCTTAGACTCAAGGGTGGCAATCGTCATCTTCTGTCGGGCCCGGGCCCCCGCGTCCTCCTCACCCAGGTGTCCCCGGAGCTCCTGGATCTGTCGCTCCAGCTGCTGCCGCCCGCTCTCAGCCTTAGCTGAGAAACTGCGCTCCGCAGACAGCTCTGTGGTCAGGGTCTCTACCTGCAGTGGATGGGGGAAGACAGGTCATCACGACAGCGACTCGGAAGGAGGAAGGGGATGGTCAATCCAGGCACCTCCCAGAATTCAGTGAGCTGATGATGCAGAGCCCAGAGCCTGCCACACGCTAACCAGCTGCGAACGCTAAGCTGTGCTTTCAGTCCGCAGTGTATCACCCGACATCACTGCCAGCCCGGGGTTTTAATCTGTTGGATCATTTTCTGCTATTTTAATAACTCCACAAGACTATCGCAGACCTGCTGAAATGCTATAAATTCTACCTCTGTGAGTCAGTTCCCAGGGTTATCACACTTGTGTTTGCCAAAGGGTCACCTGGGAAGCTTGTGAGAAAAATGAAGGCCCCAGGGTCCACCCCGCACCCCGCCAGATTCTGACTCAGCAGCCGGAAGGGGGGCTCGAGCATCCCTGCAGGCCTCACTGGAGAGCGCCGCTGGGTCATTCTGAGCACCGCACCCCGGCACACAGCGGCAGCTTCGCGCAGATGTGTAAACATGAGCACTCAGATCGCAGCTCCCGTGGGTGACGCAGCTCGAGCTCAGAGCGAGGCCCTGCGCCGGGGACCCAGAAGTGAGTCAGTCTGACTCACTCCGATCTTATTTCACCCTCACTCGTACACAAGGAGAGAGTGAGGAGCATATTCTCCTGCCTTTTTTTCAACTCTCTACTGCAAAATAAAACGGTGATGTGGTAATGCAGAAAGCCAAACCCAAAACAGATGGCTCCAGGAGTTCCTAAAAGGCAGACTCTGTCGTGAACAGAAGCCTGGTCAGGAGACAAAACCTTACCGTTCCATAGAAATATACTGGAGTATTGAGGTGGAGCCATCCTAATAAGAGCCCCTTCCTGCCCCTCAAAACAGCATGTTATCCTCACTTTTAGAGCAATCACCTACATCTCTTTATACAGTTGTTATTATTAGAAACAGGGTCTCACTATGTAGGCCAGGCTGGCCTCAAACTCATGGAAATCCTCCTGCCTCAGCCTCCTGATGCTGGGATTACAGGTATGCACCACCATGCCTAGTTTATTATTTGTGTTGAAACAGGCTGGCTATGTAGCCCAGGCTGGCCTGGAACTCATGGTGATCCTCCTGCTTCAGCCTCTTGAGTACTAGGATTACAGACATGCACCACATTACTCAAAGATGATCCCCTTATAGCTCATAGTGGAATCCTACGGATCTTTTAAGTGTGTTTTACCCATGGTTCCCTCCTGTACCACGTTTTCTCCTTACCATGAACCCAATGAAGCATCTGGGCTGCTGGACCTAGAGCTACTCTCCAGCATCACATACTCTTGGCCCAGTTCTGTGCTCTGTTTCCCAAAAACTGGCCAGATCCAGGGATTTAATATTTTCTTCCTCTTTCTTTCTCTCTCTCTCTGTCTCTCTCTTTTACTTCGGACTGGGTCTTTGCAATGAGCTACATTTCCAGCCCTTTATTTATTTTTTTCTTTTGTTCTGTTTTTTTGGTTTTTTTTTTTGTCTTTTTGACACAGGGTCTGGCTCTGTAGTTCAGGCTGGCCTTGAGCTCACTTTGTAGCCCAGGCTGGTCTTGAACTTGCAGCGATCCTCCTGCCTCAGCCTCGAGAGTGCTGGGATTACAGCCATGTGCCACGGAATTCAGTTAAGTAGTTTGATCTCAAATGCCCCCTAGACACCCATGTGTGTTAAAGGCTTGGGCCACAGCTTGGCCTTATGTGAGGGAGGCTCCTCCCTTCCCTTTCCTGGCCACATGAGGTGGGCAGCTCTTCCTCCACCAGGCCCCTCTGTCCTCGCGGTCCTGCCTGGCGGCCAGCTGCCTATGGACTGAAACCTTGAACCAACACAAACCCCTCCTTTCCTTTCGGCTGCGGGAGAAGGGACGGCGACTGGCACGCGCGCACCTGCAGGACCAGCTTGCGGTACCGGTCGTTGAGCAGCTCCGCGTTGCTCTGCTCCTCCTCCAGCTCCTCCTCCAGCTGCCCCAGGCGGCCCTCCAGCTGCCGCTTCTCCTCCAGCAGGGCTGCCCTGGAGGGGACACAGCGGGTGAGGGCGGCACAGCCGAGGACACCCGGCCCTCGTCGCCCAGCCACTCACTTGCTGAGGCTGCCGTTGGCCATCTCGTCGGCCATCTCATCGCGGTCCTGCTGCGCCTGGCGCCGCGCGCGGTCCGAGGCTGCCAGTTCCTGCGGCACAGGGCGGGAGGTCCCCAGTGAGGCACGCGGGGTGGACTCGGGGCTCACCCTCGGGTCCCTCCCAGGCCCAGTCCCCGGCCTTCTTTTTTTTTTTGTCTTTTTGAGACAGGGTCTTGCTATGCAGTTCAGGCTGGCCTTGAGCTCACTTTGTAGCCCAGGCTGGTCTTGAACTCGCACGATCCTCCTGCCTCAGCCTCCAGAGTGCTGGGATTACAGGCGTGCGCCACCACGCCCGGCTTCCCCGGGCTTCTCTTCTCACCCTGTCTTCCCCAGGCAACTGAGAAGTGAGCCGCCACCGCCCTAATCCCGGCTCCCTAATCCTGGCACGAACCCACCCTGACCCCCCAGTGAGCGGCATCACTGTCCAAACTTGAATCCCAGGGTCGCAGGGCAGACTCTGTCTGGTCGCTCCTTGTCTCCCATTACCCGGTACGGCTCTCCTGTCTGCCCCACTCCGCTTCTACCCCTTCCATAGAGCCACTCTGCCCTCCCAGGCTCAGTAACCTCCCAGCGCTCCTCGGAGCCCCCACAGGTCCCCACCCTTTCAGGAAGAGGAGGAGGCGTGGTTAGCTCCGCCCACCCAGAGCACATTAGCTCGGCCCACCACATTCAAAGCCCCGCCCACCCTCCCGTTGGCCCCGCCCACTCTCATCTCACCTCCTGCAGCCGCAGCACCTCGGCTTCTAGCCCCTTGAGGCGCTTTTCACTCTCCCGGTTCTGGACAAAGATCTCCTCCCGGGAAGTGCGTGACTCCTCCACCTCCCGCCACAGCTCCTTCATCTGGACCTGGGCAGAACAAAGTGGGTGGCGGGCTCAGCCCGGCAGGGCCTCACAGGGAACCCCCAGACCTGACACCTGCGGAGCCCCGCACACCTGAGCTTCCGTGCATGCGCCGCTGGCTGTGCGACCTGGGGCTTGGTTGTCTCCTCGTAAAACACATTTTAGAGTAACCTAACCAGGGTGTGACGTGATATTCGGACCCTGCCGTGATAATGATGGCCGGGCCCTGTTCCCCACGCAGACACACTGTCCACCACATAGTGTACAGACGGGGAAACTGAGGCACTGGGCGGTCCAGGTGCCGGGACGGCAAGCCTGGGTTTCCGCAGTAACCCTGTGGCTACCCGGCCTCTCTCCCGGGTACGCTCGCATCCAGTGTAAGGGGTGTCCTCCTCGTGCTTATAATAAAAACACACGCCCAAATGTCCGCAGTCTTTACAAACGCTCTGCACACCACCGTAAGCAACGCAGAGCTGTGGATGACGATAGCGAGCTGATTATCAGTGCTAGGATGATGGTTTTCGCTTCATGTAGTGCTTTGTTGTTTGTTTTTGGGACAGAGTCTCACTGTGTAGCCCAGACTGGCCTTGGTCTCAGGGCAACCTTCCTGCCTCAGCCTCCTGAGTGCTGGGATTGCAGGTGCACCACACGCCCATTTATGGAGCTTCTGAGGAATGGGGTTTCCCCGTGGTCACGACATGATGGGCAAGTTTTACTTTTGGGGAGGAATCTCTCTATATCAGCACTGCTATACAGAAACAGGACATGAGGTACAAACAGGACATGAGGTGTTTTCAAACCTAGTATCCATGTTAAGTAAAAAGGAACAGATGAAAATCTGAACATCTAGATTTTATTTAGCTGAATATAGCTGAATATATTTAAAATGTTATTTTCTTATTTTTTCTTTTTTGCAGTCTTGGGGATTGAACTTAGGACCACTTGCAATTCTGAGACAGGGTCTTCCTAAATCGTTGCTGCCCAAACTGGGTTTAAAACTGATATCCTCCTGCCTCAGCCTCCTCGGTGCTGGGATTGCGGGTGTGCACCATCTGTACGACTTTCATAATGAGGGGGAAAAAACCCTTAGCCCATAAGCTATTTCCATATCCAGAATAAAATGATGAAACTGGACTTAAAACTGTACCATTTCTAGTAAAGGAAACGCGAGCTCAGAAGAACCGCGGCGCAGTGGGCGGCGGCGAAGGCGGGTCCCGCCCGCCC
>NW_004955559.1:805450-811266 GCF_000276665.1 Chinchilla lanigera
CCCGCCTCACCTGCATCTTGCGCAGCTGCTTCACCGCCTCCTCCCTGCCCTGCCCCGCGGCCGCCGTCTGTGCCTTCAGCTCCTCCAGCTCCGCCTCCAGCTTCTTGCGGGCGGCCACGGCCAGGGCGCGCTGCTTCCGCTCCTCGTCGCGCTCCACCTCGGCATCCCGCAGCTTCGGGCAGAGCAGGGGCCGGCAGGGTTAGGCGCTGACTCTCCTGCCTCTCACGGGTCTCTGTCCTGAGGGCCCGGCTCTCCCTTCTCACCCGTGCCTCCTCCTGCTAGGCCTCTGTCTTTCCCCTCCAGCCCATTCCCACACAGCTCCAGGAGGGTCTCTGTACATCGGGGGCTCACAGCCTTCCCTGGCTCCCCAGTGCTCCCAGCGCTGGATCAAAGGGGCAGTACAGACCCTGGGGCCTTGGATCACCCAATCGCCCTCCTAACTTCTAGCACAACCCCACACTGAGACTGCTGCTTACACAACCTCAGTGGGATCTTTCTGGCACTCAGAGCTGCCCAGGCTGGGCAATTTAGTAAATTACTAACTTGAGATCGTCCTGCCTCAGCCTTCTGGAATAGACCCAAGGTTCACGATACACAGTACATGTGTTCTGTGATTCCCTAGCAACCAGCACTGTCCCTTGCAGACCGTGTTATGTTACTGAGGTTGGCACCCGGAAGGGAGGAGCTGGGTGGCCCGAGGAGTTGCTGGACGCCGGCTGGGCTGGGGGTAAGTGCGGGTGGTGCGGAGGCTGTGCGTGAGCGGATGCGTGGGTAAGGGGCTTTGGTGTGTGGGGGGTGACGACCATCCACTGGCCAGCGGGAGGGACTCTGCTGGACTCAGCCGGCAGGGGGCGTCCACACCTGGGCGCCCCGGCCCGACCAGGCCATGTTCTGCAGCCTCCTGCCAACGTACCTGCTTGGCCAGCTGCCTCCGCCGCTCCTCGCCCGCCTCGTCACGGCCCTGCAGGTCGCGCTCGTGCTGTGCCTTCAGAGCCTGCACGGTCACCTCGAGGCGCAGCTTGGCGTCCTCGGCCGCGGTCAGCTCATCCTCCAGTTCTGTCACCTGTGCTCGAAGGTCGTTGGCTGCCTGATCTGCCACCCTGCGGGCTCGTTCCAGCTCGTGCACCTGGAGGGAATCGAGTGTGAGCAGGGGTCCCTGGGCCACCGAGGGAGGGCACGGAGGGATCCCGGCAGCGGCAGCGCAGGGCAGGCTCCGATGGGGGGCGGGGCGGAACTAACCGTTCCTCCAGGTCTCATTCGAAATCATCCTAAAACTTTTTACCAACAGCCTGTTCACGAACCCTCTTTTAAAGCGACAGCATGGCCCAAGTGGAAAATTCCACACATGACTTTAATTGAAGGGTTATAGTTAAAATGCAAGGGCACTAGAAATACTGCATGCGTTCATCTTCGGCTATCTGCATAAGGTGCATATATAATGAACTTTGTATTTAGATCTCAGTCCCACACCAAGATATATCATGATGTGTCAGCAAATTTCTGAAGTCCAAAAAAATCTGAGCTCTGAAGCCATGCGGTCCCAAGCCTTTCAGGCAGGGTGAAGCTCTTGGGCCAGTTTTGGTGTTACACCAGCCCTCGCTCGTGCTGGGTTATTTCCTAGAGTTTTGTGATTCGGGGGTGTGAGCTCGGTTCCCTGGAGCTTCATCTTGGAAATCCCACGTGGGAATGGGTTGAAGTCTTGTAACTCCCGTGTTGGTTTTTTCAGACTCACTCTTCTGGGGTTCAGCAGCTCTACCTCTATTCTGTTTCTCAGTTGAGGGGTTCCTAGAGCTTTCAAGGTGTAAATTAAAATCTCAAGTGCTCAGTAAAGTCTCAGGGACCCCCACGCACCTCTCCATAGTTGGCACCTCCTGGAGAAGTTACCACTGACCTTCAAGGCCTCTCCCTGACCCATGCACCCGGCACGGAGCCCCCCTCCAAACAAGCCCGTGACACCCATCATGCGATGTTTGCGTTTGTGTCTCTGGTGCTGGACCGTGAGTGGGGCCTGCACCTACAGATCACCGTAGCTCAAGTGGCCCTCACGAAGATTCTGGTCCGCAGCAGTGACCATTTTCAGGCCCGGAAGAGGCCCACCTGCCCATTAGTTTTGTTCACTTGGAGGGATCATACTTCCTCTTCTCTCCTACAATGGCCTTTGGAATCACTAGAGATACTTGTGTGGTTTTCCCAAAGGACAGACCTCAGCTAGCAGGGTTGCACGTCAGGGGAGTGAGGTCCTCTCCAAGCCTGGCTGAAAGCCCAACTGGATCAACTCAAACGCGCGGGGAGATAAAGCCGCTTCCTCCCTGCCCCGTGAGCACACTGTAGGGAATGAAGGAACAGCCTGCTGGGAGCTGCCTGCCCGGGCTCATCAGTGAGGTGGCCCGTGTGCTGGGACCTGGCCTCTCCACAAAGGTACTGGGAAGATGAATGCGGGAAAGGTTGCAGTGGATGGTCTTGACCCTTCAGAAGGCTGGGGCAGGAGCTGTGGGAGAGGCCTGGGACCCCCTACAGGCTGCGGAAGGAGGCAGCTTCAGACAATAGACTTTTTTTGTTTGTTTTGATATAAGATCTTGCTATGTAACCCAGGCTGGCCTTGAACTCACAGAGACCCTCCTGTCTCAGCCTCCTGAGTGCTGGGATTATTGGCGTATACCACCTTGCCTGGCAAGACAATAGAATTATGCTACCCAGGTTATTCACAGAGTATGTTTAGGATGATTCTGAATGAGACACATGTGCTCAGTAATGTCGAATGAAGGAATAAATGAATAAATGGATGAAAGACTCGGTACTGGGCTCATTGCCGCCTCCTCCTCCCCTTCTGTGAGGGAAGATAGAAGCCTGGCGGGGTGGCCAGGCGGGCCATGTTTCGTATGTATGTGTGCATGTGTGTGCAGGCATGTCCACGTAGCTGCATGCCTGTCTGGGGTGGTTCCCAGGCCGTGTGTTGTGACAAATTCTCTCCATGTTCTCGCTTCCTCTGAGCGTTCACACGTATGTGCAGTGAGGCATTTTCTTCATGCTCTGTGCACGTGTGAACATGTGTTTGGTGGAGAGTCTCCTCATGCTCCATGTGCATGGCTGTGGAGACGTATGCCCTGCAAGGGCTCTCACGTTCTGTGTGTGGCCCTGCATGTCTGGCGGAGGGTTCTCCCTGCAGCGGACATGTGCGTGAAGGCCTGTGTCTGGTGAGGAGTGTTCCTCTTGCACCGTGTGTGTGTGAACGCGTGACTTGGATGGCTGGATCTTTTCACATTCTTGTGTAGAGTGTGTGTGTGTGTGTGTGTGTGTGTGTGTGTGTGTCTCTGCGTCAAGGTGCCCACATGGGTGTCCCAGGGGTTTGATCCCTGCTCACACTCTTGCCGACGTCGTCCTTGCTGCTCAGGAGTGCCTCCAGCTCGGCCCGCAGTGCCCGGTTCTGGCGCTCCAGCTCCTCCCGGGCCTCTTGCTCCTCTTCCAGGGCGCGTGTCAATGACAGGGCCCGAGCCTCGCGCTCCCGGCCCTCAGCTTCCACCCGCTCACGTTCCTCGACTGCCCGGAGCACGGCTGCCTTCTCCTCAGCCAGAAGCTTTTATGAAGGAAGACAGAGTAGGGGAGACAGATTAGCTGAAAGGAGCATATTATGGGCCAGGGAAGAAGAAGCAGTCAGGGGAAAGAGACCGACACAGAGACTGAGGCACAAGGGGGATTAAAGTTGTAGCCACCTCCCTCACCAGCTCAACTCCACATGCCCCAAAGTGTTTCTTTCTTCTGGGACAGTGGTAGGAAAAATATATATTTTTTTTGTTTTTGTTTTTGTCTCTTTTTTTGAGACAGGGTCTTGCTCTGCAGTTCAGGCTAGCCTTGAGCTCACTTTGTGGCCCAGGCTGGTCTCAAACTCGCAAGGATCCTCCTGCCTCAGCCTCCCGAGTGCTGAGATTAGAGGTGTGCGCCACCATGCCCGGCAAAAAATATATATGTATATTTAAAAAATATACTTCAACCTTTACTGTCTTCTTTTTTGCAGGGAGGATATGAGGAAATGAACTCAGGATCTCATGCTTGCCAGGCAGGCGCTGTGCCACTGAGCTATATCCCTGGCCCCTACTGTCTTCTTTAAAGGACACAATAACTGGCAAGCAGTTAAACTTATAAGACATGCCGAGAAGGAAGACAACAGGATGTAGAGTCAAGAGAAAAACCAGTCCATAAAAACAGACCCACAGATGACCTCTATATTTGAATGATCTTCAAGGACTTCAACTATGATGAGCAAATGTCAGAACAGGATGGATATAATGGGAGAAGAAGTTATTATTCAGGAGGACTTGAAACTGTAAAATAGAATCATATCAAAATGCCTGATAGACCTGGTATCTGAATGTGGTATCTGAAATAAAAGAAGTCACTGGATAGAGATAAGGGCAGACTGGAGACAGAACAATCAGCGGTCTTAATAGGCCAAGAGAAATTATCCAAATAGAACAAAGAAAGAAAAAAATATTGTAGACCAGTGTGGTAACATATGCCTGTAATCCCAGCACTTGGGGGGCTGAGGCAGGAGGATCACCGTGAGTTCAAGGCAAGCTTGAACTGCATGGCAAAACTGTCTCAAAAACCAAACAAAACAAAAACTGGGGGGAAAAAAAGATGGTGTAAATTTAACATAGCTTTAATAACCTTCAAGAGGGCATGAAGCAATCAAACCTACATATATTTGGAGTTCCAGAAGAAAGATAAAGGAAGGATAAAGAAAGACATATCTGTCCTTATTCAGGGAAAATATGAAAAAATCCAATGAAATCTACTTAAAAATCTACTTGCACTATAAGTGAATTTGGCTAAACTGCAGTATGTAAATGTACAAATGCCAACTGTATTTCTACATACTAGCAATCACAAACTAAAATAAGAATGATAGCATTTAAAACAGCATTGAAACTATGAAATGTAGACTAAATCTGACAGAGGATGGGAAAGATACAAAACATTTCTGAGATAAAGAAGATCTAAGCTGGGTATGTTGGGACACACTTGTAATCCCAACACTCTGGGAGGCTAAGGCAAAAGGAATGCAAGTTTGAGCCCAAGCTGGGCAACTTTGTGAGACATAGTCTCAAAAAAATAAAAATGAACTTTTAAAAAAGGGCTGAGAATGTAGCCCAGGGCAAAGGCCCTGGATTCAATTCCTAGTACTGCTGAAAAAAGTTAGTTTGGAATCATGAAAGCATCACATATAAAAATTAAGATGGATCATAGAGCTAAGTATAAACCCAAACCTGGAAAACTTCTACAAAGAGGCAGAAGAGAAAACCTTTGTAGCCTTGATGTAGGCAATGATCTCATATATACAATACCAAAAGGTAAACTATGGATAAATTAGACTTCATTAAAATTAAAGCCAGGCATGGTGGCGCACGCCTGTAATCCCAGCACTTGGGCGGCTGAGGCAGGAGGACTGTCGTGAGTTCGAGACCAGCCTGAGCTACAAAGTGAGCTCAAGGCCAACCTGACCTGCATAGCGAGACCCTGTCTGAAAAAAGACAATAAATAAATAAATAAATAAAATTTAAAACTTCTGCTCTCTAAAAATCTTATCAAGAGAATGAAAAAGTAAGACATAGACTGGCCAAATATGTTGGGAAAACATATATCTGACAAAGAACTTTTATTATAACATATAGGAAACTCTCAGAATTCAACAATAAGAAAGTAACAATCTGATTTAAAAACAAATGTTGAAAGATTTGAAGAGAAATTTCACCTAAAAAGATATATGGAGCTGGGCATGGTGGCACACGCCTGTAATGCCAGCACTTGGGAGGCTGAAG
>NW_004955559.1:811666-848346 GCF_000276665.1 Chinchilla lanigera
AAAAAAAAAAGTTAATAGATATACACAAAGTGTGGTTTGCTTCAACAGGAATACTATTCAAAATAGAAAATGAATGGATTACTGATACATGCAAAATTATCAATAAATCTCCAATTATCCTGAGTCAGAGATGTCAATCAAAAAGGATATTTGCATGAAAATATATACAAAATTATAAAATATATAAAATATATTATATATCATTATATATTATTTATGTATTACAAATATATATTATTGTATGTTATATATATTATAATATTATAAAATATATATAAAATTCTAGAGGATGAAAAAAATTAGTGGAGCTTTGATCATTTGTGGGTATTAAGCAATGAATACTACATAAAATGTATGTATTTGGAGCCCAAGAAGAAGGAGAAAAAGTAGACCAAAAAATATTTGAAGAAATAACAACTGAGAATTTCCACACTTGATAAAACAACTCCCACTGCAGCCTGTCAACCTGTAGTTGTAGGAAGCGCAACAAAGAAAAAGCAGGATAAATGCAAAACCCCACGCTGTGCGCATTACAGCAAAAGAGCGCATAACCAGAGATGAAGAGATGAAATTTTTCACAGTACCAGAGGTTGAACCCAGGGTGTTTGCCATGTTACACCCTTTTTATCTTTTCTTTTCTTTTCTTTTTTTTGGTACCAGGAATCGAACTTAGGATCTTGGTTTGCCAGGCAGGTGCTGTGCCACTGAGCTATATCCCCACCCCGCTTTTTCAATCTTGAGGTAGGGTTCATTAAGGAACCGTGTTGCCCAGGCTGGGCTCACATTTGTGCTGGGGTTACAGGTGTGCACCAGCAAGCCTGGCAAGAGATGATTTTTAAATTAGCTACGAAAACAGACCACATTCCCTACAGGCAAAGGGTGGTTTGAATGACTGCTAACTTTTCAACAGAAACAATGGCAGCCAGAAGTGATGGAATAACATCTTGAAAGTGCTGAGAATGAAATAGTCCACCTAGAATTTTATATCCAGTGGAAATGCCTGTCAGTTATGCAGATGAAATAGTAACACACACTCCCTGCACTTTTTAGATGAATAAAACACAGCACAGAGGGGTTGGCCATTTGTCCACATCACACAGCCAGAAAGGGAGTGTGCTGGGATCTAACCTCAGGATCACCCAGCTCACCTATCCTCTGTGATTTTCTTCTGCCCTCAGATGGCCAAATGTCTGATGCTGTTCCCATTTTCTAGGTAGGTGCCAGAGCTTCTGTATCAAATGCCCCTCAAAGGCTCATATGCTGTAAAGGCTTGGCCCCCGGTCCTCAGCACCACCGGGCTGTGCAACTGTGAACCCTCTATGAGGTGGGGCCTCAACTGAGAGAAGTGTTACACAGCACTCTGGGAGGCTGAGGCAGGAGGATCACAAGTTCAAGGCCAGCCTAAGGAGACCCTGTCTTAGAATTAAAAAAGAGCTGGGGATGTAGCTCAGAGGGAAAGCCCTGGGTTCAGTCCCCAATACCAAAAAGTTGTTGTTCCCAATTTCTAGATAGGTAAACTGAGGCTGAGACTGGAAGAGCGACTTGCTAGAGGTACCCAGTGAGTCAACAGGCCAAGCGTGTCCTATTGTATGGAGGCAACCACAAATTTGTCGTGCTGTGAGATCGCACACCGCCAGTGCCTACAATGATGGGGAAGCACAGGCTGGCCTGACTGTCCCTCTGGGTAAACTGAGGCACCCACCTGGTCAAACTTGCGCTGCTTCTTGTCCAGTGTGCTCACGAGCTGCCGTTGCTGCTCCAGGTCCACGGTGACGTCGTCCAGCTCTTGCTGCAGGCGGCGGCGGCCCCGCTCCAGCCGCTCCACAGCCTCTGTCTTCTCTGCCAGGCGCTGGGCCAGGGCCTCCGCCTCCCTGGCAGCACGGCGCCGGGCCTCCTCCCCTGCCTCCAGCGCCCCAGCCTCCTCCTCCTGGCGCCGCCGCCACTCTGACAGCTGGAGAAAGGACAGTGACAGTGGCGAGTGACCCCAGGCATGAGCTCCTGGTGCCATTTCCCACATGGGGAAGCTGAGGCCTGGGGGAAAACGTCACTCCTCGGAGCTCTTCTGCCTCCGAGTGGAGCTGAGCTTGTGAGTACTATGAGCCCAGTTCTTTCAGGGAATTAAACTGACTCCTGCTAGGGCCCAGATTTGAATCAAACCTTAGCTTTTCTGGGGATAGGGGCGCAGTATGAATGAGACAGAGTCCTTTAGTCGCTAGACTCCACCACAGAGGCTAAGGTAGAAGAATTCTAGGAGACATGGGAGTCCACAGGAGGGCTTCACAATGTTTTGAACATTCAGGAGAGACTTCCCGTGGGAGGGGCCTTTTGAGCTGGGTCTTGAAGTATGCACAGGAGTTTGCAAGGACCAGCCAACTCAGGCAGAGACACGGACTTTACCCAGGAGCACTGGGGCACCACAGACCACTTCAGGGGTGTGTGTGTCAAGGAAGCTATCCCGGTGGGGCTGTGCAGGGAATGAGTGGGCCGAACTATACGTCTGTGGGGACCAGGACAGGTGTGGGCACGCACCTGGACCTGGGCCGCCTGCAGCTCGCGGCCTGCACGCTCCCTGGCGGCGGCTTCCTCTTCCATCTGCTCGCGCAACCCCGCTGCCTCGGCCTCCAGTGCGCGCACGCGCGAACCCAAGGCCAGCTTCGCCCGGGTCTCCTCCTGAAGCAGCTCCTGTGGGTGGGTGAGTAGGGTCAGGCTTTGGGTCGGGGGCGTGCGGGGGTGCATAGAGGCGCGTGCTGGCCTGCGGGGTTTACCTGGGCGTCGTGCAGCTGCCCCTCGGTGCTGCTCAGCTCCTTGCCCAGCCGGATGGCTCTGGACTCGGCCTCGCTCAGCGCCCCGGAAACGGTCTCCAGCTCAGCCTGGGGAGAGAGGAGCGTGAAGCCCTCCGCGGCACCTCCGCCCATGCGCACCGCCTTGCATCCACCCACCCGGAATAAGAGGACAAAATGCGGCTGGTGAAAGGGGAGGAGTGAGGTGGCACAGGCCGAACATCCCAGCACGCTTGGAAGCTGAGGCAGGGGGATCTCAAATTCAGACCCAGCCTAGCCAATGTAGCAATTTAGTGAGACCCTGTCTGAAAACAAAAAAATAAACTAGGGCTGGGGATGTGACAGCGGGGAGGCCCTGGGTCTGAGCCTCGGGCAGCCGGGGGGTTTCTTCCTTTGAGTGATCACAGCACGCATGATGCAGTCCTAGTGGTTCCACGCGCTGATGCTGCCCTTTGTAATCCACCCAGGAATTATTCCAAGGCCAGGGCGCCCGGGTCAGCACCTCGGCGAGGTGGTTGACGCACCCCAAGCAGAAGCCGAGAGAGCTTGGCCCTTCCGCCCCACCCCCCGCACCCGCGGGGCACTGCTGACCTGTGCTCGCTGCAGCTTCTCCGCGGCCTCCACACGCGCCCGCTCCCCGTCGCCAGCCCGGCCCTGCACCTCCTGCAGCTGCGACTCCAGACGCCGGCGCTTCTGCTCGCCCTCCTGGCGCGAGGTCTGCAAGCTGCTCAGCTCCGTCCGCAGCTCAGACACCTCGGCCTCCAGCGCCAGCCGCATCTTCTCCCACGCGCCTTTGCCCTGGGGGGTGGCACCGGTGAGCGAGGGTGAAGAGCTGACCCTGCGCCTGCCCCAGGGCCTTTGCCTGGGCAGGAGCGCACCTCCCCTGGGCCGCGTGCGCATCCTCCCCTCCCTGGACTTCCACCCCGGGTCGCGGCTCCAGGGCCGCCCTCTCCTGTTCAGCCCTTGGTCTCAGGGCTCCTGCTACCCCAGGACAGCGCTACGCTCGCTCCCTGCGGGGTCCCAACCCACCCGTCGGGCCTGCTCCAGCTGCTCCATCAGCTCCCCCAGCGCCTGGCCGTGCCGCTGCCTCAGCTCCTGCACCGCCACCTCGTGAAGCCGCGTCTCCTCCTCCAGCGCCTTCTTCAGCTCCGTCACCTCCTGTTCCCTCTTGGTCCTTTCATTGGCAAAGGATGAGGGGAACAGAATTTCAGAAGAGAGAACAGAGAGACTTGGGGGAGCTGGTTGTGGCTCCTTTTCTTGTTTGCTCCAAAGATGGGGACCTCATTATACTTTCTTAAGGGATCTGGGAAGTGGTACTACAGGGGACTTTGGCTTTAAGTTGAACTCCTATGCATCCTTCCAAGCCTTACTGGAAAGGCCCCTCCTCAAGGAAATCTTCCAGACCTCTCACAGCCTTGATTTAGGAGTCTTCATTTATTATTCAAAATGCCGTGTTATTCCACTCGAGTAAAGCACCCACTACTCTGTACAGGACCTGTCCTTGCCAGAATCTGCCTCCTCCAAGGATCTCAGGGCAATGTCTGGGTCTCACTCATCTCTATTCTCTGGCCGGAGCCCAGAGCCGGTGCCCAAGAAACAACTTTTTATGACTAAACCTTCAAGTGGAGGCCTCCCCAGCTCCGCCCTCTTCCCCTGCTCCACCCTCCCCCGCCCCGCCCCGCCCCTCCTTGGCCGCCAGGCGACCCTCCCGCAGGCTCTGGGCCTCACCGCAGCTCTTGCTGCGCATTCGTGGAGTCCAGCGTGTCCTCCAGCTCCCCGCGCAGCGCCTCCAGCTCCTCGCCCAGGTCGCGGCGCTGCTTCTCGGCCTTGGCCCTGGCCACGCGCTCGGCCTCCAGGTCCTCCTGGGCCTCGGCCAGGCCGGCCTGCGCCTCCCGCAGGGACTTGAGCAGCTGGGCCCGGGCCCCGCCCTCCTCCTCGGCCCTGTGGGCACAAGGACGGAGGAGTCAGCGTGCGAGCCGGCAAAGAGACCCAAATGTGCGCGGGCTTGGGAGGCGGCCGGTCCCATGTTCAAACCCCAGCTCTGCCACTGGGCACGCAATGCCAGTCCTCGAAGCCTGTTTCCCTAGCTACGAAAAGGGAATGACACCCACAGTTGTCATGGGTGACACAGAGCTCCTGCCACACGCATGTCCTTTCCTCGTGCTGATTCTGTGAATGATGAAGCCAAGTGAGGAAACTGAGGCAGAATGGGAACAACTTGATGCGGTCTAATGGGGTGATGAGAATGTTCTGAATTCGATGGAGGCGATGTTTCCTGACACCACGGACTAAATCCACCGGAGAGTGCACTTCAGCACGGTTGATTTTTGTTTTTGGTATTTTGAGACAAGGTCTCACTGTGTAGTCTAGGCTGGCCTCAGTTGCACAGTGATCCTCCTACCTCAGCCTCCTGAGTGCTGGGATTACAGGGGCGTGTGTTCTCACAGGAGCGTGCACACACTCTGGATTCTAGGATGTGCTCTTTTTCACATTTTAACATCTCCTAAGTGAAACTGCACCCTTAATGGCAGGGCTCTTAGACTGGAAGCACAGTGCAGAGGAAGCACTGTAAACTCCAGGTGCCGCGCTGGGCATGCAGCAGGCACTTAATAAGTGCGCGTGTGTGTCCTGAGACTGATTAGGGGTCCACTTTCCAGTCCCGGCGAATGCGCAGTGGCCCCTTCTCCCTGCACCTGTGCTCCTAGCCCTGCGACCACGGGGCTCACGCGCCTCCGTCCACTTCTTCCGGGGTTGGCTCGGGACTCGTGTCACCCGCGTGCCACCTACGGGGCCGAGGCCGAGTGCCCGCACCTGACCAGCGCTGCCTGCAGCTCCTCCTCCTTGCGGCCCAGCTGGGCCCGCAGCTCCTCGGCGCGCTGCTGCTGCTCGGCCATCTGCTCCTGCAGCTCCGAGCTTTCCCCGTCCAGCCGCCGCTTCAGCTTCTCCAACTCCTGGCGCCCCTTCTCCTCCTTCCGCAGGCGGTCTGCGGGGCGTGGCCAGGGTGAGCCGGGGCGTGGCCAGGGTGAGCTGGACAGGGCTCCACCGCCTCCCTCCTCCAGCCTGCCCGCCCCGCAGAGCACCCCACTGTCCCCCAGAGCTCGTCCGCCCTGCCCAACAGCTGTGCCTCCTCCCTCGGGCTGCCTCCTCCCCTTCTAAATTAACAGCGAGGGGCAGAGGGGCACAAGGTGTCTGAGGTGGACAGTGGCCCAGTCAGATGGGAAGCGACGGTAACCCAAGACACTAGGGGCGAGAGAGGGTTGGGCTTGAGCGCTAGCATCCCTCAAAGCGTTGGAGGCGTCTTTCCCATTCCATTTAGCAGACGCCACCAGGGGACCCCACAGCCCGCGCGTGCGGCTTCCTGGACGCAGGGCGCTCACCCTCCATGTCTGCAATAGTGGCCTCGTATTTGAGCCGCAGCTTGTTCAGGCTTTTGATCTTCTCCTCTTCCTCTGCCGCCTGGGAGGAGAACTCGGCCAGGCGCTCCTCCAGCAGCCGCCGCTCCTGCGGTGCCACCACGCAGGGCCATCAGGAGCCAGGCAGGAGTCGCTCTGCGCGTGGCTTCCAATCCCATCCCCCGGGGCCTCCCTGCGCATAGCCTACACTTGAATGGCAGGGCCGGCAGCCCTGTTCTCTGCAGTTCACCTCTGTCCCACTGAGGGCCCCTGAGGCTGACTGCAATCATTGCTGTCATAAACAACGCCGCAACTGCCATGGTCACCCTCGCCCTTCTGTGCACTCCTGCGGGAGATGGGGACCCTGGACACCACTCAGTATGCACCATGGACCGCCAGCTGCAGAGGTGAGCTGATTACAGCTGCAGATCCTCTGCAGACGGGCTGAATCCGAATCTGCATTTTTTTTGAGTCAGGGTCTCACTGTGTAGTTCAGGCTGGTTTCGAACACATGTCGATCCTCCTGCCTCAGCCTCCCTTAGTGCTGGGTTTACAGATATGAGCCACCACATCCGGCATGCATATATTTTTAAAAATGATATAAGGGTTGAACCCAGGGCCTTTGCACTGAGCTACAGCCTCAGCCCTTTCTAAAATTAATTATTTTGAGACAAGGACTTACTAAGTGACTAAGTTGCCCAGGCTGAGCTCAAACTTAAGATGCTCCTGCCTCGGCCTCCCCTGTGAGGTGGACACCTGCTCATGCTCTGCCCCTTTCTCTGTTGGCTGCTTGGCATGTGCTTGTTGGTTTCTGGGCGTCACTCTCCCACGTGCACCCCAATTTTTATCCATGGGGCTTCCTGTCACCCCTCCAACCCCCCGAAGTACCCAGCCCCTCACCTTGCCCAGCTTGGCATTCTGGTCTTCCAGGAGCAGCAGGTCCTCCTCAAACTTTTTCAGCTTTGCCTCAGTGGTCACCTTCTCCAGCTGTAGCTTCTGCCTCGCCCCCTCCTCAGCCTCCAAGTGGGTCTCCAGCTCCTGCAGCAGGAGGAGGGAGGACGGGACTCAGGGTTGGGGGCTGGGCTTGACAGAAAGACCAGGGGAGGGGCAGGGGCCGGCTGGGGGCCGGCAGGTCCATTCCCTGAGCCCTGGGCAGGGCTGGGGGGAACCAGACCTCACCAGTCTACCTTTGCACTCATTGGCTGCATAGGCATTTATTAAGTGCCCAGTGTATACCAGGCAATGCTCTAGACCCTGAGCCCCTGAGGGTGCAGGAGTCCCTGTCCTGGGGGAATGACATTCTGTATGTGTTGGCGGGATGGAGATGCTACATGATACATATAACGAACACATCATAGAGACAGGAAGGGACCGAGATGGCGGCCACATGTACAGCTGGTGACCCCTGAGAGCTATTTTTCCATCCCTGCTGGACCACAGAATCATTAGGACAAGAGAATCACGTCTTCCTGCACCACCGGGTCACCTCAGCCTCCCATCCCCGCCCAGCCTGTTCCCTGGGTCTCTGCTTCTCGAGCTAGGCTTGGGGCAGCCCTGTGGACCCTCGAGGCCTGGTGTCTGGCTGCCTCGTGCTGCGTTTGTGTGATGAGCTTCGGTCGTTCCCATTGCTCAGGGGTCACTTGTTCTGCTATCTCCACACGTTAGGGCACGGCCCTCCCTCACCCACGGGGCAGAGGGAGGTGGCCAAAATGCCACAGAGCTCTTGAAATGCGGCCAGTGTGACTGAAGAATTGAGTTTCCTGTTTTATTTTATGTTTAATTTTTCTTTTTGGTACAAGGAATCGAACTCAGGACCTTGTGCTTGCCAGGCAGGCGCTTATTATGTATTTAAAATTTAAGACTAGAAAAAAGAAAGACTAGATACTCACTGGGAAACTTTGAAGTCAGTGTGGAACAACTTGAGAATGTGAATCTCCGTGTGTGTGTGTGTGTGTGTGTGTGTGTGTATCTTCATGTAAAGCGGTTAGACTCAGGGCCTTCATGCTGAGCTAAATCCCCAGCCCTTTACTTATTTTTGTATTTTGAGACAGGGCCTCATGAAGTTGTTCACACTGAACTCAAACTTAACGATCCTCCTGTCTCAGCCTCCCAGAGTGGTGGGGTTACTGATATGCACCACCAAGCCTGGGTGTGAATCTAGTTTCTAAACTGTAGATATAAAATAAAAAGAGATCCAAATATTTCCAAGAAAGCCCAGCATCTGAATTGAGATGTGTGTTAAGTGTAAAATACACACTAGATTTTGAAGAGGAACCACCAGCACACAGCTTGGCTGCAAATACAGCCAGGGGGCAGAGAAGCCGAGGACCACGGCGCTCCCTCGAACCTCCGGATCCATCCATTCTAGAGTCTCCCATTATTTGAACCAAAACAAAAAAGAGTTCTTAAGTTATTAGAGCTATGTTTTGTATAAATTCATGACCAAAAGAGACAAGGTTTGCAGACACCCAGGCGGGAGGGGCAGACCGGGCTCGGGCCGCACCTGTATGTGCAGCTGCAGCCTCTTCTTCTCGGCCTGCAGCTGGCGGCTGCACTCCTCCTCCTCGCCCATGCGGGCCTCCAGCTCGGTCACCACCAGCTCCAGCTCCTGCTTGCGGGTCGCCAGCCGCCCGCGCGTTTCCTCCGCCTCGGCGCATAGCTCGGCCTCCGCCCGCAACTGCTCCGCCAGGCGAGCGCGCTCCTCCTCCAGCTGCGGCGTGGGAGGGCAGGCTCAGCCAGCTGCGCTCCCAGGGTGGCCTTCCAGGGTCACCAGGTCCCGAGTGCCTCCGAGTGTCTCCGCCCGGGCTCCTCCTCCCAGTCCCCCAGCCCCAGCGCGCTCCATTCTAACCCTCTCCCACCTGGACACCGTGCTCTAGAAAACCCCATCTCCCATCTCATTTAATACTCCTACGCTTAGAGATCTAACTGAACCAAAATAATTCAGAAAAATGCCTTTACCTCTGGGCTCTGCCATGCCCCCACGCCCACGCCCCCACCTCCTGGTCCCACCCTTACCCCTTGCAGCCCGCTTACTGGGCTCCACTCTAGGCCCCGCCCACACAAGCCCCGCCCACACACCAAGCCTCACCTCCGCCACAAGGCCCGGCAGGCTCCACCCTTCGGTGCCCTATCCCAAAAGGCTCCACCCCCAGCGAGGCCCCGCCCCCCGAGGCCCCGCCCTCGCCGGGCTCCATCCCGCCCGGTACCTGCGCCACGCGGTCCTGCAGCTCCCCCACTTGGCGTGCACTCTGCTGCTGCAGCTCCTGCACCTTCTGCAGCTCCTGGGCACGAGCCTGCAGCACCTCGTCCTGCCGCGTCACCTGCAGCAGCGGCTTCACCTAGGGGGAGGGGAGGGGTGGAGCAAGCTCTCTAGTGGCTCCTGCAGCCCGGGCCAAGCACTCCCGGAGACGCACTCCTCCACCTTCTCGCTGGGCAGATGGCCACTGCCCTACCAGTTCCTACGCACAGGGGCGGGGGCTTCCGGTTGACTGAGCTGCCCCTTGGAAAAAGCCCCCAAACTGACCAGCGCATGGCAAGCACCACTGTGTGTTTAAAGAAAAATATTGGGGAGTGACTCTCCAGGGTCTCTGCACTGAGCTATATTCAGATTGATTGATTGACGGATTGATTAAGAAGGGTCTACTTAAGTCCCTAAGTTGCCCAGGCTGGCCTTAACCTTGCCATCCTTCTGCCTCAGCCTCCCAGAGGGCTGGGATTACAGGTGTGCTCCACCCCGCCAGGCTCTGTTCCACCGTTTCCCACCCGGCTCTACACAAATCTACCTGTTTTTTTTTTTCTGGTACCGGAAATCGAACTCAGGACCTTGCGCGTGCGCCTCTGAGCTATATCCCCCGCCCTACCTGGTTCTTTTCCACTCTACCCAATAAAACCCTGATAAAACCCCGGCGGGCGAGCTCGGTGGGCTCGAGGGCCGGCAGCACTTCTGGCAGATGCAGGAATGAGGGCGTCGGGCCAAGTCCACCAGGCACAGCACGGACGGCGGACGCTCCCGTCTGCTCTCCCCGTACTCCCTGCCCCGCACCTCCCACCCACCCTGTCTTGTCCTGTGTCCTCTGCAGGTCACACATGTTCCCTGTGCGCGCAGAAGCCTTCCCGAGCGCTGCAGGCCCAGCCCTCAGCCCTGCCCGGACGCCTCACCTTGATGAAGAGCCGCCACCACTGCCAGTGCCTGAGCTTGAGGTAGGCCGCGCAGTTCCTCTGCATCACCCGCAGCGCGCTCTGCTGCTGCTGGCGCCTCTGGAAGGCCCTGTGGACAGCGGTAGCTGTGAGGACGCCCCTGCCCATGGTTAAAGGCCCACCGCATGCGGGCGCCATTCCGTCCAGGTGGGCCTTGCCCTTCCGCCCCGCCCCGCCCCGAACACTCGCGCTCCTGCTCTTGGCTGCCGCTGCTCCAGCTCAGCCCCCTCCTCACCCATTAGAGCCCTTGCCTCCTCCCAACCCTCCATGGCTCCCCAGTGCCCTGGACAATGTCCCCAGCCCTCAACCTGCTGTTTGGGGTGTCCTTCCTGCAACCCTCTTTCTTAGCGGCTTCTATGGGGGGGCAGAGACTTGTACAATCTTTCTGCAGCCCCAGCCGTGCCAGGCTGCACACCACAGGGCCTTGGCACAGGCTGCCTCTGCTGCCTGGCCACCGTGCCTGCTCGCCTTTGTCCTCCTGGGTTCAGTGTGGCCTGAGCCTCCCTGCTGCACCCTGGTGACCCTCATCAGGACGCATCGCAGCCTGGACCGGGACTCTGTGCCCTCTGTGTCCCCTCCAGCTGGGTGTGTGTGCCCCCGCCAGGGTGTGGCCACGCGGGCCACCTCGCGGCTTGGCCTGCTTTCCCAGGCCCCCTCTGCTCTCGCATGGCGGCTCCTGGTCATCTCGGCCACCCGATCACTCAGCCCAGGGCCTGGCCCCAGAACCGGGGACAGTGGAGCCGAAAGCCTGGGTTCCCTGCAGCTCCGCTTGGGCACTGTCAGCCCTCCCGCCATAGTGGAGGCCTGGGGGCCATCCGTCACCCTCAACCTGACCCAGCTGAGTCCAGAGGGCCCCAGACGACGGCGCAGTCCCCACCTGCGCGCCAGGTAGCCCCGAGCAGCCGCTTGGAAGGACACAATGATGTCCGTGACCTTCAGGTCCCGTTCTTCTTCCAGCTGGGCCAGGACCCCCGCCCGGAAGAAGATCTTGCTCTGGCCCACGCGGTACAGGTTGGGGTCCAGCTCCAGGGCCTGGATCTGTGAGGGCGGGGGAGGCGGTGACGAGGGGGCAGGTTGCCGGTCCCCGCACCTGTGCGCGTGCGCGCGCCCCTTGGCTCACCATCTTCTCGCAGGCCTGCTTCCCGTCCATGAAGCCCTTGGGGATGGCGTTGGGCGTCAGGATCTCGTACCTGCGGCGTGGGGAGGTGGGCGGTCAGGGTTACAGGGACGGGCGAGCACCAGAGTCCCAAGACTTGAAGGGCTAGCAATAATGCTAAGCGGTCCTTTGCTCATTTTTTATACCGATCACATTAAAGTATTTTTTTGTTTGTTTGTTTGTTTTTTCTTTTTCTTCGGTACCGGGAATCGAACTCAAGACCTCGCGCTTGCCAGGCAGGTGCTGTGCCGCAGAGCTAAATCCCCAGCCCCCACATTAAAGTATTTTGGATGCAGTGGGTTCGATAAGACAGCTTGTTAAGAGGTGGCTACTAGAAAATTTTCAGTTATATATGTGACTCTTTCCTTTCCACTTTTTAACATTCCTTTCTCTTCCTCTCTCTCTCCCTCCCTTCCTTCCTTTCATTGGGGATCGGAACCAGGGCCTTCACACTGAGCTGCATTCTCAGCGTTTTATTTTTTTAAGTTCTAAATAGCGCAGCCTGGGTTCCAATGTGCGCTTCTCTTGCCTCCGCCTCCCCGAGTGCTGAGATTCCAGGCCACGGCGCCTGGCTTCGTTTTCTGGCGTTAGAGAACGCCAGCGCCAGATGGCTGGTGGGAAGTATCTTTTCGTTACATTTGCCATTTTACTTGCTTATTAGACTTTGATAGTTTCTGTTCTTTTCTGCTTCATTTTCAAAATGCAACTTGCAACACACTAAAGGCGGGGGGCGGGGTCCTGTTTAAGGCTTTGGGGATCCCGTCCTCTCTCAGAGCTTTCTCTCGGGGAATTTCGTTCCCCCCCGCCCCCCATCATCACAGGGGGAAATGAGGCTCCGCAGAGTGAGAGGCCCACGTCCGCGCTCACCGCTGCCGGAACTCCTGGAAGAGGATGCGGTTGGGGAAGCCCTGGCGGCAGATGCGGATGCCCTCGAGGACGCCGTTGCAGCGCAGCTGGTCCAGCACCAGCCGCGGCTCCAGCTTCCCGGCCTGCGGGGCGAGGGGAGTGCGGGTCACAGGCGGCCACGCGGGGGCGCCACCTCCACAAGCCTAACGGGGCCCAGAGCCACTACGCCCCACTGAGTGATACTAAGCCAGAAACCGCCGCCCGTTTCCTGACCACATGCAAGCCACCCGCACCTAACCGTGTGGCCTGACTTCCGCCCCACATTCCTCCTCTGTCGGGCTGGCTCTGATCTTCCCAACAAGACTCTCCTGGAGTCCTGAGAGGCCACACATAGGCAGCACCCCAGTCATCCTCTCCTTTGTGCTTTCCAGGCTCTGACTGGCCACTGGGCCTTTGCACAAGCTGTTCCCTATGTGAGAAGCCACATATCCTTTGGAGCTTAGCCATCTGCTCCTCTGGGGAGCCCCCCTGGACTTTACTGGTCAGGTGGGACCGTTTGGGACACTTTATGATCCCTACAAAACCCCCTGAACATGCATTTTGAGGGATTGGCTGACAGTCTGTGCTTCCCAGAACTTGGAAGACTTAAATCACATGAATGGATGCATTTCCCAACAGGACAGGGAGCCTGAATGGACACAGCCTGCTCAAGAGGCAAGAAGCAGACTCAGCCCAGCAGGCCTGGCGGCTCTGCCCTGCACCCCCCACGGGCTGCTCACCCTCTTCTCGTGGTTGGGGACGATGCAGCGGACGAAGCTGGGGTTGGTGTTGCTGAGCGTGGCCATCAGGCGGCTCAGGGACTCCTTGTAGAGCTGCCCCACCGTCCGGAACATGCCGCGGCGCGGGCGGCCACCCGGCGGGCCTTCCCCGAGGCTGCTCACCTGCTCCAGCCCTACGATGCCCTCCACTGCAGGAGGACAGACGCGGGGTCAGCTTGGAGAGCCCGGCCGGCTGAGGCCGAAAGCCTCACTCTCCAGGCCTCGGCCTGTACACACACATAGGGCATGCACCACGCGGACTGGGAAGGGGGCGTCCACCCCTTGGACAGCGAGTGGACCGAGGCTGGTGGGGCGTGTCGAGCGCCAGGGTCAGCTGTGTGCACCCCCAGCCCCACTCGGACACGAGCTCTGCTCTCCTTACCGACAGTGACAGTGACAGTGACGACAACTGCTCACTACCTCTGCCAGGGCTTTGCTCAGGACGCTGGTTCTAAGGACTCTTCCCATCTTACAGGGGAGGAAACTGAGGCACAGAGGGGCCCCAGATGGAACCACAGGAAAACCATAGAGCGGGGCCCCGTATGCACCACAGTTGCAGTGGGGCAGCAGCCCAGCCTGACTTCCGGGTGACTCTGGGGTCACTGCTGCTTCTGCTAGTGAAAACCGCCCCAGGCCTCCTGCCAATTTTGTGTCCCCAGCGCTGACAACTTCCTCGGGAACCTCACATCCTGCAAAACTCAGCCCACCCCGGGGCCAACTGGCTAATCCAGCTTTCGGCCAGGGCCTCGTGTGTGGTAGGGGCTCAGAAACCTGGCTTTTTCCTCCCTAAGTTCAACTGTTTTCTCCACTCCCCTGCTTTTGGTTATTTTCAAAATAATAATCGTTAATGCAGTTCTCAGAGTGCAGAGAAGGGGTAAAGTTCTGAGTTCAGATCCCAGCTCTGCTACTTACTGGCTGTGTGACCCGAGGCAACTCATTTAACATGTCTGTGCCTCAGTTGCCCCATTCGCATGCTGGGGGTAAGAGTCCTAAATCTCCCTCACTGGGTGGGTGGCAGGATTCTGGGTGTCGATGGTAAGAGGGCTTTCCGGGGGTGAGTGGCACATAATAAATGCTCAAGAAACGCCAGCGGATACAGCGAAAGACTTGGAGCTGTTGGGGGCCAGCAGGAGGCGGAGGAAGAGTGAGGGACCTCCGCAGGGACAGAAGAGGGGACAGAGGTCCGAGCCAGGCTCCCAGCCCACAGCCCACCCTCCTCGCCCAAAGACCTCACCGTCGCCGCAGAGACACCCACCCCCTGGCAGGCAAGAGGCAGAGCGGCAGCTCCCTGTGGATCCGGGGAGCGGCAGAGGAAAGGAACCCAGGAAAGAGGCCTGCGTGGGGTCCCCGTGTTCTGGGGAGGGAGAGCAGATGTGGGGAGATGGCAGGGAGATGGCGGGGAGATGCATGAAAAGAGAGGAGGGAGAAGGTGGAGAGAAAGAGAAGAGGCGCATTAGACAACAGCACAGGGCAAAGCAGCTGGAGGCCTGGACGCTGGCCACGAACTTCTCACGTCCCATTTACCTTTGTATCTACCCACTGAGGGCATCAGTGTAGACCAAGAGAGGGAACATCCGCTGTGAGAACGGCACAAGAGAAAAATAACCTCTCCCCCTACAGGCCGAGTCTGTGTCAGCTGTTATCAGATACCCCTTTCGCTCTGGCTGCCAGGAAGCTCAAGAACTGAAGATCCTAGCGGATTTATTTGTTCTGTCTCTCCGAGGAGAGCTTATCTCATTTCCTCTTTCTCCTGGGTTGCCACCATGCTGGTTGCCCACCTCTGTGACCTGGGTCGAGATGGATGCCCAAATGGTCCCAATTCCCTCCTGGTCCCTGTGACTTGGAGCACCCCGAATCTGGGCAGACTTTGGGACCACTCTACTTTAGGAGAAACTTTATGCCAGCTCCACGCCTGATTCAGGAGGCTTTGCAGCCTGCATGGGCAGGACACAGGCTGGATCACCGGGACAATCATGTCCGGGACCGGGCTGCACATTTTAAAAATGTAGGTAGATTTTCCAAGATGATTCTCATAGCAGAATCTGGTTCTGTACTGGACACCAAATGCTGCTTTCCAATTCCTCTGGGATAAACACTTCAAGTTTCTCTCTGGCATCAGCTCAAGAAATCAAAGTGTCCCATGTGCGCCTGTGTCCAGGGAGCTTATTGTGTTTTCTTGCCTAATTGCATGGGCCGGTGCCGCTACCTCTATCCTTTTGAGGTTGATAAAAAATTACAGCAAATTCACAGATGCTGGAAAACTGGCCCTAAGGAACAAAACCAAGATGCTGGTGGTTTTATAAAACTGCTTCTCTAACTGCCCTGGGGCTGCAGGTGGCAGACTGGGCTCAGCGAAGGTCAGAGACCCATGCCCGCCATGAAGGTGCCTGGCGGCCCTGCCTACCTCTCTCCCTGGATCAGGAAACCCTCACAAGATTTGTCTCCGCCCACGGCTCCTCTCCTCCTCCCTAGGACAGGATACCAACTTGGGAAGGAGCAAAGAAAGAGTCTGACAGGCCAGTGGAATCTCCATTGTGAGTTCCCTTGTTACTAATTCTTTTAACTATGCCTACGAGTATGCCCACGCCTGCCTACACACAGAGGGACAAAGAGCAGGCTTCTCTCTTCCTGGAGATTCCTGCATCCAGCCGCTCACTGTGTCTGCAGGGTCTGCAGCCATGGCTCGAGTGCACTGCTGATTGAAAATATTTGGGGAAAATAACCCTGGAACTGTACTGAACAGGTACAGACTTTCTTTCCTTGTGATTATTCTCTAAACAATGCAGTGTAACGGCCATTTACATGGCATTTACATTGTATTAGGGATTATGAGTAACCCAGGGATGATTTAAAACATATGGGAGGAGGTGTGCAGATTCTACACGAATGCTATGTGCCCTCCTCCAGGACTGGGCACTGAACCCAGGGCTTTTGCACTGAGCTACACCCCAGCCTTTGTTTTTATTTCTTATTTTGAGACCGGGTGTTGCCAACTCACTAGCGCTGGCTCAATTTTTTTTTCTGTTTTGTTTTTGTTTGTTTTTGTTTTGAGACAGGCTCTCGCTAAGTAGTGCGGGCTGGGCTTGAACTCACTTACGCAGCCCAGGCTGGCCTCCAACTCACGGCCATCCTCCTGCCTCAGTGTGCGCCACCATGCCTGGCCGGGCTCAAACTTTCAATTCTCCTGCCTCAGCCTCCTAGAGTGCTGGAATCACAGCCTCGTGCTACCACACCTGGCTGCTGTAGCATTTTATAGAACTTGAGCGTCTTTTGTATGAAGTACCCTTGGTATCTGAGGAGGATCCTGGAACCGATCTCTGGCAGGTCTTTTTTTGGGTTTTTTTGTTTGTTTTTTGTTTTTTTCTGGCAGATCTTGAGGGACAGCTGCACTTGGTTCTTTTTCTGGTCTGATTGCACGGCCCTTGTTTCTAAGACAGTGATGGACCACAGGCAGATAGGGCATCCTGTCTTGTTCTGATCAGAAGGAGGAATTTTATCCCTGAACTCTATGCTATTGTTTTGTTTTTGTTTGTTTTGTTTTACTTTTGAGATAGGGTCTTAGTATATAGCCCAGGCTGGCTTTCAACTCCCAGTCATCCTCCTGCCTCAGCCTCCTAAGTGCCGGGATTGCAGTGTACCACCATGCCCGGCTCAATGCTGGTTGAAGGCATTAACCAGTCCATCCTCCCGTCGGTCTATAACCGGAAGTGCGACCTGCGCGGCTGCCCACTCTGGGTCCGAGCAGACAACATGGCCGAGACCTCATCCTCTGGGACAAGGGTGTGTCTGCTCTGGTCTGGGACAAGTGCTGCACGCAGGCCCAGGGCCAGGCGGGGAAGGGTCCTCACCGTCTTTCCAGATCTCAGCGGTCAGCCGGTCTGTGCTCTGGTGCAGCAAGGCTGCCACGTTGTCATTCAGCGGGTCCATATTCTTCATCAGCCACTCGTTGGCCTTGTAGTCGACCTGAGCGAAGCCAGATGGAGGATGGGGTTACTAGGGGTGGCTGAGCCTTCCCGCAGGGGGAGCACCACGGCGGGACTGCGGGCGCCACCTGGTGTCGGTATTGGAAACTGCAACCCGCCTGTGCTCACCTCGCCCGCCCTCCTGGCCCCGCCCCCGCCCCGTCGGCCCCGCCCCGTCTCCCGACCCCGCCCTTCCCCTTTCTGGCCCCGCCCACTCCCGGCCCCGCCCTACCTTGCCCGCGTAGTGCAGGACGCTGAAGTCAGCCTGGTCCCGCAGGTGCCTGGGGCGCTGGAACTTGGGGTGGCCGCCCTGCTCCTGGGCCACCTTCTCCACGAACGATTTGTCCGTGGCCTTCGGGAACCAGCACTCCTCATCCAGCAGGGCCAGAAGCCCGGGAGGGTTGGCCTGGCGGCCCACAGGAGGGGAAGCGAAGGTCAGATCCCCAAGGACGGGGCTCTTAGGTCAGCTCGCAGGGCGACCTCGCCGCGGCCCGAGCCGCGCGTAACCAGTGCCTGCAGCCCCCGGGGCTCACCGGGCGCTCGATGAGGTCGATGCAGGGCTGCAGGTCGAGGCCGAAGTCCAGGAAGGTCCACGGGATGCCCTCGCGCTGGTACTCCTCCTGCTCCAGCACGAACATGGTGTGGTTGAACAGCTGCTGCAGCTTCTCGTTGGTGTAGTTGATGCACAGCTGCTCAAAGGAGTTCAGCTGCAGGGAGGGAGGTGTGAGGCAGACGCAAGGCACAGCAGGGGGACGGACAGGGGCGGACACGGGGCGGGGGCAGGGGACAGATGGTCCCCGGCGCAGACCTGGAAGATCTCGAAGCCGGCGATGTCTAGGATGCCCAGGAAGGAGGCGCCCTGGCGGGGGCTGCGGTCCAGAGCACGGTTGAGGCGCAGGACCAGCCAGCGGAAGAGGCGCTCGTAGGTGGCCTTGGCCAGAGCCTCCAGCGCGAAGTCGGCCTGCGGGGGCGGCGCACGTGAGGCCTCCGGTGGGGACCCGGCACTGCCCCCCTTGCCCGCCATCTTCCTGGCAGTCAGCAACGATGACACGAGCAGCTGACGGCTGCCAACGCCCACTGTGTGCTCTCAGATCGTCCCCACCCCCGGGCCGCTTCCCACAGCTCCGGGACTCAGGAGCCAGATAAGCTCAGCTCGAATCCCAGCTCTGCCATCCAGATGCGGCGTGACCCCGGGCCCGTGAACACACCTCTCTGGGCCTCAGGTTCCCCATCTGTGAAAGTGGGGATCAACAATAATCACCCAGCTAAGAGGGGAACCGAGGTCAACGTGACCCCAGGCTCATCTTGCTCCACAGTGTCATCTTCATCCTGATACCTCAACACCCAGCCCAGGGCCTCCTCACGTCTCCCACCCTGCAGTAGCCAAGAGGATCTTTATACACAAGACAAGTGGCACGAAGTCACTCCCTGATCTCCCACTGCGCTCTGAAGAAAACTCACCTCCTTACTTCAGCCCCTAAGACCTTGCATGATCCGTCCCCTGCTGGCATCTCTTAGCTTCACCGACCTCCCTGTCAGTCCCAACTCACAGAGCTTGCTCCAGCTCTAGGGCTTTTGCATTGCTGTTCCCTCATTCATTTTAGTGTGAAGCGGCTCCAGCCGCCTGAAGACCCGGGACCACGCCCCCCAGCCGCCTACCTGCTCCTTGGTCTGGGCTTTCTGCACGTAATCCCGGCCAACCTTGATTCGGGGTGTGAGCAGGGCTCGGGAGAAGTCGGTCACCCCTAGCCCCAGGAGGCGGCAGAGCTTCTGCGCAGCTGTGAGAGGAGAGGTAGCACATCCGGTCAGCACCGGAAGTGGCCTTGGCCACATGCAGGGGAGAGGCTGCGCTCCCCTGTGGCCCGCTAATTCTCCTCACAGGAACCAGAGACACAGTAATTGGCCGCAATAATTGTGCACGTGAGCTGAGGCCGTGCTACAAGGATGTTCACCGCAGTGAGCTTTATCATGCAGTAAACCAGGAAGTAAGCGGGATGCTCAACAACTGGGGATTGCAAAGGAGCAACGAACACAACTCTTTGGTAAATGCAGGAACATAAGGTGTTTCTAAGTAAGCCCTTTTTATTTTTCTAAATGCGTCAACACTTTTACCAGAAAAGAAGGGGGGGAAATTATGTCAGCAATTATTTCATGAAACAGAATGAAGTGTGTAATTTTAAATTCAGTAAAAATTTTAATTTAATTCTAAATTTATCTAAAATAAAAGAATTATGGACTATATGTCTGTGTGTGCATGTTTGTTTGTGTGTTTGTTGTGGCACTAGGGATCGAACCTAGGGCCTCTACACTGAGCTACATTCCCTGCCCTTTTTTTTTTCACTGCTTATTTTGAGACAGGGTCTTGCTAAGTTGCCGGGGTTGCCCAGGCTGGGCTCAAACTTGTAATCTTCCTGCCTCAGCCTCCCAGAGTGCTGGGATTATAGGAACGGGCCACCACGCCTGGCTTCAACTACAGCTTATTTTTATAGGGAAAAACTGCAGACAAATGCCTGGACATGAAGAAGCTAAGGAGGTGTTTGTGGAGGAGAAGGGAGAGATTTGTGGGAGGTGTGTTTCTTCCTTCTGCTCTGACTTAACCCATAATAAAGAAATGTTTTCAAGCATCTGTTACTTGCAGAGTTGCAGAACAGTTACTACAAATTCTCAGCACCAGCAGAGAAGAAAACACCTAGAGGGACAATGCAAAGTCACTGGGTCCTCAACTCTAATGCTATAGAATGACTTCATATCCTCTATGAAGCATTTCAGAGCTAAGTGACTTGAAAATACAGCAGGAGATAAATGCTCTGGGGAATACTATGCAGCCACTAACAGGGTGTTGTTCTTACACTCCCAGCCCGTGGTTGCCCTTTGGCATCTAGTGAAGCCCATGGACTGTTTGTTCCTCTCCTTAATGTCTGAAAACAAAATACACGGGGTTTCACAGGAGATGGATGCTAGTGACCCATGGACCGCTGATGAAGAAATCCCTGCAGAGTTCTAGCTACCAACCTGGGAAGTTAACCCCAATGCACAAAGGAAAAAGCAAGGTTTGCAAGGTCTAACCCTAAAATTGTAACACAGATAACTGAGCGGAACGGGGTGGGTGTGACCAGAGCTCCAAAACCACTTGTACCCCTGGGGGAGGGGCTGTCCTACCTCCTTCAAAAAATCGAGCTGTGGGATTTTCTCACAGGACGGAAGGTCTCACGCTCCCCCGGGCTGCAGACCCAGGCACTGCAGTTTCTGAGACAGTGGCGTCTGCAAGGAGACAGCCTTGCCCAGGGAGCGACACCGCCAGGGTGCGCGGTGCTTCTTTCTCGGGTGTGCGGTGGTGGGCAACGTCACGTTTATGTTTATGTGTCCTGCCTCGGTCTCTCCTTCCAGCTCGTACTGGTTTTATCACATGGGCATTTGGTTAAAAAAATTTTTTTTTGTCTTTTTGAGACAGGGTCTCGCTATGCAGTTCAGGCTGGCCTTGAGCTCACTTTGTAGCCCAGGCTGGTCTCGAACTCGCAACAATCCTCCTGCCTCAGCCTCCCGAGTGCTGGGATTACAGGCGAGCGCCACCACTCCCGACTGGTTAAAAAATTTTTAAAGGGACTACTGACTATAATTCTGTTTTTGAAAACCAGAAAAAAAGAAAAGAAAAAGAAAAAGAGGTGGGCGTGTTGGTGCATGCCTGTAATCCCAGCACTCAGGAGGTTGAGGCAAAAGGATAGCCAGGAGTCCCAGGCCAGTGAGACCTTTTCTCAAAAAATAACAGTAAGGGAGAGAGAGAGAAAGAGAGAGGGAGGGGATATGCAGAGGCCTGAGGAGGGAGCTTACACCAAATGTGGGCAGCCGCCCTGCTAACTTCCCTTTATGGCGCTGGGTTGTGGAAAATCAGAACCAAAAGAAGGGCGAGGAGAAACTGATTCTGGAGGATCAGCAAGGTCAGGAAGTTCCTGGGTGGGGCCTGGTGGTGTGGTGGGCGTGGCCAATCACACTGTGGGCGTGGCCTGGCCCATTGGGGGCGGGGCCTGGCAGCGCGGGGCGGGGCAGCCGTACCTGTGTTGTCCGGCATGGTGGCCTGGTCTGTGTTGCGCTCGCTCTTGAGGACCACGTTGCCGAACTGCAGCACCGCGGACACCATCCGCAGCATGGCTGTGGGCGGCAGGGCGAGAGGTCAGCAGCTCTGACCCGGATGTAGACTTAATCAGCCCCTTAAACGTTTAACCTAAAAACCCTAAGGCGAATTGTGCCCCCCCCACCCCAAAACCCATCTGTGGCCCTGGGGGGCCCTGGGCCAGGCTTTCGGCCGCACTCAGGATCCGAGGTTTGCTTTATTCCTATTGCCTTGTCTGTCCCACGAAGTGGTGCTTCTAGGATTGGAAAGGGCTTCAGGAAGGATCGAGGACGGTCTATAGTGACAGGGACAGTCTCTAAATACTGAGTGAAAAGTGTTAGGGGCAGAGCGGCACACACAGCTCCCTGGTATCTGCGTGGGAGAGGGAGGGTTTTGGTTTTTGGTTTCCAGTGCTTGGGATTGAACCCTGGGCCTTCACACTGAGCTACCTCTCCAGCCCCTTTAAAAATGTTTTTTTATTTTTGAGCCAGGTGTGGTGGCACACGCCTGTAATCCCAGCACTCTGGAGGCTGAGGCAGGAGGGGCGTAATGAGTTCAAGGCCAGCCTGGGCTACATAGTGAGTTGAAGGCCAGAGTGGGCTACATAGGAGACTTTGTCTCAGAAAAATTTAACAGTCCCTAAAACTGCTAAATGGCCCAGGCTAGGCTAAAACTCATGATCCTCCTGCCTCAGCCTCCCAGAGTACTGGGATCACAGGTGTGTGCCACTGCATAAAATATGTAAAGTACAGTTGATTCGCATGACTTGCTCCGGTTATGGTCACCGTGAGCACTAAGTGAGTGAATATGCACTATCACTGCTGGGGGAAATACAGGGTCAGGGTCCTGGGAGCCTCGGGTCGTACATTTTCATCGACCAATCAAATACATCACTTTGCCTCACGCGTTTCTCTTTGCAGACACCTGCTGTCTACAGTACATTGCTGGCCCATGTCTCGGTGTTTACAGCCAACACAGCGTAACTCACGTCTGACTGAAGTTCATCTCATACGCTCCCGGCTCTTCCAACACGGGCCCTTCAGGGACATGTTAGTGAAATCAACAGAAAAGCACAAACACGTGGAAGTGTGCTCGTGTACCAGGAGCCAGGCACAGCCCGAGAGCGGAGAGAAGCCGGCCCGGCGCCACCTCCCTGGGCCACCTGAACTTTCTCCAGCTCTGCGCATGACTGCAACTGAAGCAGCCGCAGCGCCGACTTGGGGTGGCAAAGAAATCTGGGGAGGAGGCGAATTTGCAAATGCAGGAGCCGTGCGGAAGGAGGTCAGGCACAGGCGGCTGCCCCTCCGCAGAGCTGCAGCAGGCGCGGGGAGCGTGGCCCCGTCCTCAGCACAGGCTCGGGCACCTGTGGGGGTGGGTGTCGGCAGAACTGGGCTGGGGGGACCCCACGCTGACATCCTGCGCCACCAGGACCTGCTCCCCAAAAGTCCGGCCCCACTGGACATTGCAGTCCGAGAAATCATGGCTTGTTACTCGCTGGGCCTAATTTGCAACTGTTTTACCTAGAAACACAAAAGTGTTTTGTGCTTGGTTTTGAAAAGGAAATTTTCCAGAAGGGCAGCCACCCCTGTAATCCCAGGGAAGAGTGCCGTGGATTTTGTTCAGAACTTTATCAAGATATGGCCGCCGTTCCAGAACATTCTCAGGTTCCTCTGCGTCTGGCCGCGTTTGTGGTCTGTTTACCCAGTGAGGCGACGCTCACACACACGGCCACGTCCTCTTTGCCTCCTCTAGTTCTGACACCCTTCCTAACAACTCAGCGAGTTAGCCCTGCCTCGGGTCCCCATTTCACAGATGAGGAAACTGAGGCAGGAAATCTACTTGCCCAAGATCATCCAACTCACAAGCCGGCAGAGCTGCGGCTCAGACCAGCGTGGTTCCGGCTGAAGCCTGTGCTTTCAGCACCCAAGCCGGCCCTGTCCTCCTTTTAGGTGTAAATTTTGAATGGAAGTATGCCCTAAAAATATGGCAAGTGTTTAAATTTAAAAACATTATTAGAATAAAAGACACATTGCCATTAATTCCCCTCAAAATACTCCCCTTTCATCCCCAACACACATATCCCATGGTTCTCGCCACTTTCTGAAGCAGCTGGCCTTGAACTCATGGCAATTCTCCTGCCTCAGCCTCCCAAGTGGTGGGACTACAGGTGTGCACCACCACACCTGGCTGCCCTGATGTCTTCCATCGATTCAAAATGTCTACCTTTCGCGGTCATTGCGACGCTGGGGCAGGTCCAGAAGCTGCACAGTGCCAGATCCAGTAACTCAGCTGGATGAGGACACAGCGCACCATTCGTCATAGACCTGCTTTTGAAGGTGGCACTGAGCAGCCGCATTCACCATATTTTATCACATCCATAAAGATATTAGAGAGGATTTCCAGAGCTGCTTCGGGAAGTGCCAGGATGATGGGATAGGTGTGTTCCACGTGAAGAGGAGCATTTTAAGGGGATCCATGGGAATGTGTCTTTTATTGCTTTATATATATATATATTTATTTTTGTCTTTTTTTGAGACAGGGTCTCGCTGTGCAGTTCGGGCTGGCCTTGAGCTCACTTTGTAGCCCAGGCTGGTCTCTAACTTGGCAACGATCCTCCTGCCTCAGCCTCCCGAGTCCTGGGATTACAGGCGTGCGCCACCACACTCGACTGTCATAAATATTTTAAAATTTAAACACGCACCGTATATTTTGATCGCACCTTGTACGCACGCAAGCACAGCACACACACAGAAGACACAATGATCGTAGGCTCCCTGCTCAGGGAAGCTGACAGAGTGGATACACCACACCCTGGGACAGTCCTCGAGAGCCCCTGCTGGCCACCCTGCTCCGCAGACGGGTTTCGCAACACCGCGCGGAGCGGGCGGGGTGCTCAGAAACTGCGCGCGCAGGCTGCCTGGTTCCGTCCGCGCCACGCCTCCCGGAGCCCAGCGGTAGCAGGCGGAGGAGGGGCCGCGTTTAGGGGCTGCTGACCACGGAGGGGAGATGGGGGCTCCAGCGCGATGCGGGTAGGACATTAGTGCCAGAGCAGAGCTGGCTTAGAGAGAGGGGCACGGGGAGGGGGCGCCTTCTGCCGCAGCCCAGCCAGACGCGGAGCTGGGTCCAACCCCAAGGAAACGCAGAGAAACACAGGCTCCCTGCGAGAGAGAGCCGAGGACCACCTCGGGTGATAAGGACGGACTCCACACAGGTCCACATGGAGGGGAGCAGAGAGATTAAGTGAGATGTGAAGTCCTCGCCAGGGGAGAGGCGGGGTGGGGGGAGGGAGAGAGACAGAGAGGAGTGTGTGTGTGTGTGTGTGTGTGTGTGTGCGTGTGTGTGTGTGTGTGTGTGTGTGTGACTAAGGATTTTTTTTTGGCAAAAGGACACTACTGGGACAAGTGACATAAGGCCTGTGGGTTAGATGACGGGCCCTGTGCCAGCACCAGCTTCCTGGCCACGTTCCTGCTGTGTGGCTGGGAAGAGGGTGTTCTTAGAAAATGCACACTACCCGCTCAGGGGTAGCTGGATAAGGGGCCTGCCCCAGCTCCCGGGGCCTCAGTTTTATCTCATGTAGCTAGTGGGACTTTGAATGATTTTTTTTTTTTTTTTTTTTTTTTTTTGCAGTACTGGGGACTGAATCCAGCACCTACACACTGAGCTACGTCCCCAGCCTGTTCTTTCATTTTTCATTTTGAGACAGGGTCTTGCTAAGTCACTAAGTTGCCCAGATTGGGCTCAAACTTTCGATCCTCCTGCCTCAGCCTCCCAGAGTGCTCGGAGGACAGGCACGCACCACCAAGCCCAGGTGAATGAAGGATCTAGAGGTGGGAAGGCAGTCGTGGGTTATCTGGGAGGGCTCTAAGTGCCATCACAAGCACGCCGATGGTGGGGGAGGCAGATTTCACAAATACACACACACACACACACATACACACACACACACACACACACACACACACACGCCATGTGGGAAAAAGTGACAGCCATATGCTCTGAAGTTGGAATAAGGGGCGCAGGAGCAGGGCAACTCTGGAAGCTGGGAGAGGCCAGATTCTCCCTGGAGACTCCAGAAGAACCGGCCCTTCCCCGCCTCGCTCTCAGACTACCGGGCTGACATTGGACTTCCGGCCTCCAGGATGGGGCTGTGCAACAAATACTAATTCTCCTTCTCCATCTCCAGCGGCACCACAGCTCCTTGGGGAGCCGTCTCCCCCTCGCTCCCCTCCTGTTCTCCCCAAGCTGTGCTCTCCGCATACGACAAGAGCCCCACGAATGTGTCCGCAGGGGACGCAGCCTGCCTGTGACGGGTAAAGATCCTTCCCGCGGTCCCGCTGCTCGCGGAGATGAACCTAAGCCCTAGCAGGGTCTTCCGCACCCTGCTCCTCCGCTCCCCCAGCCCCGGTACCCGCTCCAGCTGCCAACGAGCCTCCTTCCAGTCCCGCCCTGCACTCCTTCCGGCTGCCAGGCCTGGCCCCGGGTGTTCCCTCTGCTAGATGTGCTCCCGCCCCCTACCCGGTGACTTTCTGCCAACCCGCAGGGCTCAGCCCAGCACCACCCGCTGGAGGGCTTGTCCTGACCCGCGCCAGCCCACGCCCGGGCCGGGTGGCCCTGGCACCTCAGCGCCATGGACCTCTGCCTGCCACCTCCGCAGCCCCAGACTGAATTCATCCGTGTGGCCAGATGCGCCTGGGTGTCCCTGCCTTGTCCTGTCACCTCTGTGCCTGCGGGGGTCTGGCTAGAAAGTCCTCCTGCAGCTAATAAATCAGTGCCTCAGTGGCTGAATGGCAGAGCTACCCAGATGGGGACGCACTGGACGGCTCGCTGAGTGACCCGGACACGCTGCAGGACCTTCTGGGCCTCAGTTTTCCACTGGGCTCAGTGGTCTCTGGTGCTGTCCTCTCAGAGCTGGGACAGGGACATATCAGAGCCCCAGGAATGTTGAGAGGGTTCCAGGGGCACTGGGGCCTCTTCCCAGCCAGCCTGGGTCCCGCGGCCCCTCCCGGGCTGGAGTGGATGGAGGACTCGGCTGGTATGTCAAGTAGCTCCTCTGGAGGGCACCAGCCAGTGCGCAATGGAATGCGGGCAGGGACCTGGCTTAGGCAGCCCAGAACCCTCACGGGGTCTCCAGGGGAGCCCTCGGGGCAGGAATGCGTGGGGCATGGGCTCTGATCTCAGCCAGCCTAGGGGAACCCAAGTCCATGGGAAGGACAAACACTGTCCCCAGGGCCTCAGTGTTCTCCTCTGTGAAATGGGCTCCAGCAAGGCTCCCTTGGGTCTGCACCATCCAATACAGCAACCAACATCACACCATTCAGAATAGCAGCCACTGACCACCTTTCAACTAAATCTAAAGTACACAAAATTAAGTAGAACTTACAGTTTAATCCCCCATGGCATGTGCTCAGGCCCCTGACCCGGGGTCTGCTACCATCTCCTTTCACAGAGTGGGAAGAACTAGGGTTCACGCCCAGAGAGATCTCCCTGGCCAAGGAGCAGACAGTGGGTAAGAGGGAGAGCTAGGTCTTGAACCCAGGTCCTCTGGCTCCACACTGAGGTTTCACCATGACACTGTCTCTCCAGCGACTGGAAACAGTGTCAGGGATGCTGTGTGTTTGGCTCAGAGCTGTTGTCTCAGGGCCTGAAGTGGTGCCCAGCACACAGAAGGTGCAGAAACGTGTTTGTGAATAACTCATCTCCTCAAATTCACGCTTGAGAGAATGACTATTACAGTCCCATTTCTCAGATGAAGAACTGAGGCTCAGAAGCAAATGCTGGCAATACTGGCTAATTTCCAGCAAAGAGGAGGCTGGGATTCTTACTGTGGGCTTTGACTCTGGGCTGTGAAATGGGGGTGAGATCATAGCGCCTTCAGGGACCTCTGTGAGCATCACAGACAGTTCCTAGGCAGGGCCTGGGACACAGGAGGAGTCTAGTAAGTGCCATTATTATTCCTGGGTTGTTAGGGTCCCAAGGGCCGGGCTGGGGTGGATCTGCTGTGTCCCCTGCACACATCTGGTTCTTGCAGAAACACCAGCGATGTGAGGAACGAATGAGCCAAAAACTATATTATAAATACACCAGTGATGAGGGAGTGGTGGCACACACGCTGTCATCCCAGCACTGGGGAGGCTGAGGCAGGAGGATCGCCTCGAGTTTGAGGCCAGCCTGAACTACACAGTGAGACCCTGCCTCAAAAAACAAAACCACAAACAAACAATATAAATACATATCCTGAATGAGGACATTAAAAAATCCAGACTCGAGGAAGGGTTCCACAGCTACAAGACTGTGGGAACTGCTGAATATGCCAACCTCCCAGGGTCTCCTGCAGCACAAAGCAAAGGTTTCCAAAGCTTTAGGTGGGCTGGAAAACCTGTTGATGGCCCTAGAGTCATGCTGACACTTCCACTGATTCAGGGCTATGGTTATCATTCACACAGCACCCTGAAACACAGCCAAAGTCACTGGAGACAAGACTTACAGTCACACCCTAACTCTCCCTGGACACTCTGCGGAAGCAGCCTCAGCACCTGCACTTGTTTTTTCTGGTATAGGGACTGAACCAAGGCCCTTATACACATGAGGCTAGTGTGGTGTCACTGAGCTACAACCCTAGCCCGCTTGCCTGCCTGCCTGCCTGCCTGCCTTCCTTCCTTCCTTCCTTCCTTCATTCCTTCCTTCCCTTCCTTCCTTGCCTGCCTGCCTGCCTGCCTGCCTTTTCTCTCTACAATACTAGAAGTTGAACATACAGGCTGGGCTTGAATTTGAAATCCTCCTGCCTCAGCCTCCCGAGTGCTGGGAACACAGGTGTGCATCACCATGCATGGTGTAGCTTCTCATTTTTATCACTAGCAAGCGGAACATCAGTTTGGAGGTTAGAGGATGCCTTCCTTTGTACAAAAAAAAAAAAAAAAAAAAAAAAAAAATCTTGCCCCTCAATATCTGTGGGGTCCATATCTTTGCATCAACCGGCTTTGGACTGAGACTCTTAGGAAAAAATTGGGCTGTCCTGAGCATGTGCAGCCCTTCCCCACCCTTACCCCTAAGCAACAGTAATAATTTGCATATCATTCACATTGTGTTAGGTGCTATAAATCACCCAGAGATGCTTCAGAGTACTCCGACGGCTGTGCACGTCACATGCAAACACCACCTGTTTTATTTAAGGGGCCTGGGCACCCATGGCTCTTGGTGTTCGAGGGGAGACCTTGAGCCGATTTCCGGGGACCAGGGGTGGCTGCCCCTGCCTTTCCTCATCCGTCCAAAATCTACCCGGAAGGAGAAGAGCGGGAACCAGGCACAGGGGCTGGGGGACTGGCTCCTCAGCGTAACCTTTGCCCACGTTTACCACGTGTCTCTCAAGCAGACTTACTGCGAAATTTCTGTCTGTGAAATGCAAAAGCCTGAGCTCTGTCTGCACGCACCACACAGCAAGCAGGGGCAGAGGGTCACAGGGCAGGGCCTGGGGGCTGGGCTGGAAGCCCCTCCCGGACACAGACAGGATCTGGAGCTGTTGGCAGACGCCAGCTGCAGAGATAGAGCCCGGCAGGGCAGGCTGGGGATTGCACAACCCTGGCTGGGAAGTCGGAAGGTGCAGCAACCTGTGCCCCTGTGTCATGCGCCTGGGAGGCCACAGCTCCAGGTTCAGGCGGGAGCCGACCACAGCGCCGCACCTCCTGTGCCGCCAGGGCCAGCGCAGGGCAGGACCCAGACTCGAGGTCTGGACCCCGCGACCACCCCACGATCTCTCTCCGAGGCTCAGCGGAAGCACACAGTCCGTGTAAAACCCCCACATTCTGCCACCTCGAGGAAGACGGAGGCCACTTGTATGCACCTGCTTCAGGCTGGTATGCTGAAGCCCAACCCCAGGGCCTCAGATCTTGGCCTCTGTGGAAACAGCTTCTCGCAGATAGGATGAGATCACAGGGGAAGCCCTTACTCTCGTATGACCCCCACCACACACAGTCTTGCTATACAGCCCAACTGGGCTCAAACTCAAGATCCTCCTGCCTCAGCCTCTTGAGTGCTAGGATTACAGAAGTGACCTCCACATCTGGCTTGGGGGTCAGAAGGGCAGATATCGCTGAGGTATCGTGGACACACAGAGGCAGACAGCACCTGAGACTTCTACGTGCCAAGGGGTGCCGGGGATTAGCAGCAAGCTCAAGCCAGGGACAAGAAGGGGACAGGCCCTCGAAGAGGAACCGGCTTTGTCCAACCCCTGGTCCCAGATGTCCGGGAACCCCGAGACAACCAATTTCTCTTTAGGACACTAGGATTCTGCCACCTTGCTATGGTCAGCAGAGCAAACATAAGGGGCTGAACTGAACCATCATCAAAACACCCTGTTCAGGAGAAAGAAGGGCAAAGAGCTCAGGGTGCTAAACTGAGTATTTAACTCCATGCTGCCAGTGCAAACCATCCACTGCAGACCTGGGTGCTCCTCAGCCCTGCAGGGCTCCCCAACACCAGCGGGACGGTGCCAGCGCCTGTGCCCACCTGCCTGTCCGACTCCTCACCCACCGGAAGCATCAGCCCCTCAAGCGCTCACTTTTCTGGATTCTGTGTTCATCAGCTGGGGTTCTCCCTGCTTGCACCTCCCCGGCCCCAGGGCAGGGATATCGGCCACCTCCTTCCTGCCCCCCAGCAATCGCCTGAGCAGAGAGACCAAGGCCCCGACGGCCAGCGCACGGTGCCCACTCACAGGTGATCTCCTCCGGGGCGAAGCCCAGCACACGCAGGGACTCCAGCGTCTCCTGAAACAGCTCCCGCTCCTGGCTGGGGGTGGACGCCGGCCCATTGGTCAGGAAGCGGTAGTGGGAGGAGGGCTCCAGGAGGAGGTCGGCTGTGGGAAGGAGCAGGCCAAGGTCAGGCTGGCCGTGGACTCAGACCCTCTGAGGATGACCCTGGATGAGTCCTTTTCCCTGCCCACTAAGTGGGGTCCTTCCCTCCCGGGTCACCAGCGACCAGCACCGGGGGACATGTGTTTTCTTTTTTGTTGTTGTTTTCTTGTAGTACTGGGGATGGAACCCAGGGCCTTTGCACTGAGCGACATCTCCAGCTCTTTTTATTTTTCTGAGACACGTTTGCTCAGGCTGGGCTCAAATTTGAGATCCTCCTGCCTCAGCCTCCCAGAGTGCTGGGATCACAGCCATGCACCACCATGCCCAGCTGACCTGTGTTTCCAAAGCCACTGAGAGTGAGCACCTGAATGACAAGTGGCCCTGTGGCGGCAGGAAGCAGAAAGAGGCACAAGCTACAGGATAGGAAGAGCCAAAGAAAAGGAAAGAGCAAGGGGCATCTCTCTGGGCAGCCAGGGGGCAGAAGCAGGAGCTGGGGCCGGGGCGGCTGCAGGCAGGAGTGGAGGTGCGGGAGCGGGACCGAAGGGCAACACACACCGGGGACATCGGAGTCAGGAGGCGGCGGCGGCAGCCACGGAGCCACTGTGCAACCCGGGCGGGGCGAGCAGAAGGTGCAGGAAGGAGGAGCTCAGAAGCGAGAGGAGTGGGCGCCGGGGCCGGGGCAGCGCGTGGGCGGGGACAGAGCTGGAAGCAAAGGGCAGCGGAGACGACAGAGGCCACTTCCCAGCGCGGGGCCTCGGGAGCCGCCCTCCTGCCCTCCCGCCGGGCTCCCTCGCCGGCGAGGACGCTGACCTCTGAGCTGCTCCCCCGCGCCCCCCAGCAGCTGGTAGAAGATGTGGAAGCTGCACTCGTCCTTGGCCTGGCGGATGGCGCGCGACTTCTCCAGCAGGTCTGCGGACCGCGAGTCAAGGAGCATGCGCGGGGCAGGGCGCCCACCCCGCCCCTCCGACTCCGGCCTCCGCTGGGGGCAATTTGTGCTGGCTGCTGGTGTTACATAGGGGGACCCAGGAGGAAGGAGCCAGCAAAGAGTGGCGAGGAGGGGCACAGCCCCTGAGCCTCAGTTTCCTCCCCTGTTCAATGGGGTGACGGCAGCATCCACCTCAGTCACGGGGGGCTGGGGCCGCAGGGACACACGCAGGGTGCTCGGGATGGTGCGGCCACTGCTGCAGGGCTGGTGGTGACACTGATACGGGGTCCAGGCACAAGAGGCCGTGCTCCCCATCCAAGGGCATCCCGGAGCCCTCGGGCTGGCCATCAAGCCCTACCTCCGTCACTGGCTGGGAGACAGCTGTGCCCAGCAGGGGCAGCGCACAGCCGGGAGTGCGCAGGAGAAGACATGGGCTCAGAAAGCGGGGCGGGAAGAGCCTGCGCTCCCGGACCCGGGGCCGCGGGGGAGGAGCTGGGCGCTGGGAGGCGCCAAGCAGCTGCGGACGCTGGCAGTGGAGGCAAGAGGCCTGGGGCTGCAGGGGACGTGGCACCTGGGGACCGCTGACCCATGGGACCGGCTGTGCCCCGGCTGTGCCCCGGCTGTGCCCAGTTCTTTATGTCCTGAGTGGCCTTTGGAGACCCTCCTCCCTGGGTGAACAACATCCCCTAGGACGGGCATGTGCTTGATTGACACAGTTACCATTAGGACTGAAGGCTGCCACTCGGTAATAACATTAACACCCATGGACTGCTAGTCTGTGTGGGTCCCCAGCTGCTAGCACCACAGCCTGTTCTGCGGCCTGTAGGCAGGCGAGAGGCTCACGCAGCCCTCCCAGGCGCTCTCAGCAGCTCCTGCATTGCTCGTCCTTCGGCAGAGGGAGAAACTGAGGCAGAAGGCCCCCAAGTCCCGTGCCTAAAGTCTCAAAGCCGCAGGGCTGGGACTCGAACCCAGGCATCTGTGGTTTCCTGAGTGGGCTCTTAACTCCTCTGCTGCTGTCTCACCCATGAATGCCTGTGAAGGTCAAGTGCTTCTGGGCAGGAGCAACACAGCCACCTGAGGCCGGTCCTGAGAGGCCTGGCCGCTTCCAGGGCCCTCACCTCGCTGACTACCTACGCTTTTCCCGGCTTGATCACAGCCTCGAGCACGACAGGCCGAGACCCCAGCTTCTCCTAGCAAGTCCCTGAAAATGGTGGTCGCGGGGACCCTGAGCCAGCGCCTCACAGCAAGGCAGGGAGGCCATTTTACAACAGTGGCAGCGGTGTGCCCGTCTCAGGGTGCTGCACTGGATACCGGCACAGCCCAGGGCTCTGTTTCCTGGAGGCGCCAGATGCAAAGGGCCACCTCCTCCCTGTCCCCCATCCGGGTCCCACGGGCCCCTCAGGCCCTGAGAGGATACAGGTCTCGATGTTGGCGCCCACGATGTACCCGGTAACATCGAAGTTGATGCGGATGAATTTGCCCTGGAGGGGGACATGGGAGCTTCAGCGGAGGACCTGAACCCAGAGCCTACAACCCTCGCCACCCCACGGCCCGCGGCCTCTGACACCCTTCCCTGCGACTGGAGCCCCCACCCCACTTGAGTCCCAGCAAGGGGTCTCCGAAAATTCCAAGGTCCAGGCCCAGCCTCCTCCCTCAGACCTGTCCCCTACGCCCTTCCCCGCGTCACTGACACTGGCCTCTCCCTCCCCAGCACTCACGAAGCGGGAGGAGTTGTCGTTCTTCACCGTCTTGGCGTTGCCGAAGGCCTCTAGGACCGGGTTGGCCTGGAGAAGCTGCCGCTCCAGCTCCCCCTGCCGGGCATGGGAGACGGGACCTGGTGAGACCGGCTCCCCTGCACCCGCCCGCCCAGGCTGGCCTGAGAGGGGCCTTTGTGTGTTGCGGGGGGACGACTTCCCACATCCGGGTCCTGCCCATCCATCTATTGTCGGGAGACCAGGAAACGTCTCCAAGCATATGGGTGAATGGAAAACAAGCACAAAAACAAGCCGCACAATCCCTACAGTGTGTTCTCATGAGCAAAAACTAGAGAAAGAAGCACCACAAAACAAGACTCTTAATTTTACACATATATACATGTTGGTAAAGACATGGAAACAGGCCTTCAAGGACACGTTCCAAGCTGCCAACAGCACGAGGCACCTTAAGAAAGGGGACCGAGGAAAGGGGATTTCACTTTGTCTGATTCTGTCGTCATTACATACATGTGTAATCTTGTATTATTGTAAAAACAAACTCTTTTCTAAATTTTTGAAACAGATCCTTGCTATGTAGCTCAAGCTGGCCTCAAACTCATGGCAATCTTCCTGTCTCAGCCTCCCAAGTGCTTGGATTACAGGCGTGCACCACCACACCTGGCTAAAATCTTTCATTAATAGAAAAGTGCTTCAGACCATCTGGCTCATAGAGATAAATGGTGGTTTCCTTCCCTAAGCACATAACTTCAAGGTGGGAAGCTCTAACTCCCGTCAGCCCTATCAGGGCCAGAGCCAGGCACATAGTAGGTGCTCAATAAACAGCAGCCCATGGGTGCATCCTCCCAGACTACATTTTGGTCGTGCTGGGTGTCTTTGTGGAAGGGACGAACACATGCAAAATGAGAGGCGTGTGGCTTGGCACACAGAAGGGTCCAAACACAGGTTTCCCCCAGCTCAGCCCGGGGCAGTGTGCGCACAGTAGGGCTTCACCACACAGCAGCACAGCCTTGGTGTGCACACAGCAGGACGTCATTAGGGGCAGCGGGGACCCTGGCTGGTTTCTCCCACAGGCCATGGGCTGTGTGGCTGGGGCAGCAAGACGGGGGTGGGGGGCTCCCTCCTACTCACATAAGACATGGTGCTGGCGGAGGCCTGGGGACGTCACAGGACACGAGAGAGGGACCGGACACGGCACATGGAACGTGGACAGACACATGGTGAACAGGCGGCCAGGCAGGCCAGGGTCTCGGGCAGAGGGGCTGGGAACCAGGAGTCTGGGGACCACACACAGGTTCCGACCCCGCCATGCCCCTTCCTGGCGTGTGACCCCTCGGAGTCGCCTGGCAGGGCTTGAGGCTTCCTTGTTGCCCCTGATGGGGGGCAGGGACCCTCCCACATGGCTAGGTGAGCTCAGAATGGGAGGTGTGCTGGACGTAACCAGGTATCGCACCCACCCACCCACGACCAGGCCATAGGAAAGGGGGCGTCTGTGGGGTGCTGGGCACCATTCCAGGCCCCGTGAGGCCAAGAACTGGCCCTGACCTCTCTATGTCACCTGCCCCTGGTCCCAGCCGGGCACACAGTAGATGCTTGGGTGGCCAAGGTACAGGGTGGGGAGAGAGACAGAGACAGACAGAGACAGAGAGAGACAAAGACAGAGACAGAGAGAGACTTAGGAGCCCGGGGCGGCAGGCGCTGCTGTGGCTGGCCCGGGGTGTCCCCAGCAGGTGGCTTACGGGGACGCCTGGCTCCTTCCTGCCCTTCGGGGACGACGCCACATGTGCCAGGTACTGGATGACCTTCTTGGTATTTTCTGTCTTGCCGGCTCCAGACTCCCCGCTGTGGGGGACAGGGGGTCATGGGGCGCTGCTGAGGCTGGGAGCCCCCGCACTGCCCCTCCAAGCACAGCCATGTGGAGCCGGGACCCCTCCGCCTCCAGGAAGCCCCCAGGGAACTCACGTGCAGAGGATGGACTGATCCTCACGGTCTGCGGGGACAGAAAAGGGGCCGTGTCACTTGGGGGTCTCCCTTACCCTCCCAGAGTCCCAAGGGGCAGGACGAAACTGGGTCTGGAAGCAACATCCCTGCATTCTGACACCCCTCCCCTCCCCAACTAGCGCTCCGCTTGCTGTGTGCCCGGGAAGGCCGCTGGCCCTCTCTGATGCCTCGTTTGTCAAATGCAGAAGACAGACTCCAGTGAAACAACAGCATTCATTCAACAACCTCCATTCGGGGCCCCACTGTGCGCCTTTTAAAGACACTGAGGTCAGGGACCCCAGAATTCAGCCCCAGATTCAAGACATTGCCCCAGCACACAGCCTGGCCTGCACCCTGTTCCAGGGGGCACTGACCACCTACTAAGCGCCAGGTGCCTGTGCCGTGGGGTCGGCGGGGTCACTCTCAGAAGCTAACCCTGAGACCTATGGGCCCCTGAGGTCCACACAGCCAGGACAGAAAGGCGCCAGGGCCACAGGGGCGACTTGGGGGTGAGGCAGCAAACTTCCTGAAGAGGGGGACATTTCTGACAGGGAGAGGCACCCCAGCAGAGGTGCAGGGCAAAGGGCAGAGGCCAGAGGTGGGACTGTGTCCTAGGCTGAGAGATAGAGGAGGTGGGGTGCAGGACGAGGCGCTGGGGGACAGAGGTGCTGGACAGATGGGCTTTGGAGCCACAGCAGGGGGGCCTCTGGGTGGTTTTAAAGAAGGGAATAAGGCTGAGTGTGGTGTGCACACCCATGATCCCAGCACTGGGAGGCTGAGGCAGGAGGATGGCTGGAGCTCGAGGCCAGCCTGGGCAGCATAGGGAGACCCTTGACTCAGAAAAAACAAAACCAACCACAGCACTCACATCACAGTGTGCAACACAGAACAAGAAGGTCACATCAGCCCCTCCCAAAGGGCGCTGCGTTTAAACCCCACCCCAGCCCCCCAGGACGGCCACGGCGAAGGCTGCCCCCCTCGGGGCCTGGTTTCCCCTCTAGAAATGAGAGAACCCATTTCCTGGGCTGCCTGGGGCTCAGTGATGGAGCCCAGAAAAGTCGAGGGAGCGGCCATGAGGGTAGAGGAACTGCTGCTTGTTGGGGACCCCCATGGCGCCTCCAGGACGCAGCTAGGACAGAAGGGACAGAACAGCAGGGGGATGCAGGGGACCACAGACGCCACTGCACGACCGCAGGGACAGCAGGGCATGGGGCCGTCTCTATGCAGGCCACACACTGGCCAGGGATGAGGCTAACATGCCTCAAAGGACCGAATGGACCCTGTCGGCACTCAGACCAAGCCCATAATCCCGGCACTCAGGAGGCTGAGGCAGGAGGATCGCCTGTGAGTTCAAGGCCAGCCTGGGCTATATATTAAGACCCTGTCTCAAAATTAAAAATAGTGTGAAACAGAGAGAAAAGTGGAAAATCCCAAACCACGTGGAGGGCTGGGGATATAGCTCAGTGGCACAAGTGCCTGCCTAGCAAGCACAAGGTCATGAGTTCGATTCCCAGTACCAAAACCAAAAAAAATAAAAACAAACCATGTAGAGATTGGTGGGTCCAGGAGAAATCTCATAGGAAACAAATCCGTGCTGGGCAGAGTAGGGCTCGGCCTCACTACAGTGTTTATTTACTCCTAAGACACCATAATACAAAGCGCAGAGTCCGATTATAGCTAGGAATTACCATAAAAACAAACAAAGAGCCAATAGAACCAGACAGGGTGACCTTTCACCATCTGTAAACTTCTAAAGCAAACGTAATACATCATCTGCCAGGACACATACACTGCACATGTATAGGACAGGGTTTCTCAAATGATCTAAGCTCCTAAGACGGACGCGCTTGTGCAGTACACAACCTGACCAGCTGTACATAGAGGCCTAGGCTCTCTCTTAATGTGTATTGCCTTATCACAGGCCTTTCTTTTTTTTTTTTTTTTTTTTTTTTCTTTTT
>NW_004955559.1:848472-853053 GCF_000276665.1 Chinchilla lanigera
GCTGAGCTAAATCCCCAGCCCCCAGGCCTAGGCTCTCTCTGAAGGACTGCGTTTCACCCCAGGACAGTGTGGGTCGGGTATAACATTCAACAATCAATGTTGGATGAATGAACAGCCTAGGAACTCCTGTCCCGAGGGAAAGTAACACCACTTGTTGAGCAGTTGTGAGGAGGAAGGGTGTGGTGATGACCCAGAGCTGCGCCCACCCTGATGGCCCCCGAGGACTCTCACGGAAATGCCCAGCCGGTGCTCCAGCCCCGACCCGGCTCCCGGCCGCCCCCACCCCACCCAGACTCACCTTGGAGCATGCTCCTGTAGGCCCCCTCCGTCACCGCGTACACGTGGGGTGGCACCTCGTGGCGCTTCTTACCCCGGTACATCTCCACAATGGCCTCCGTGTAGATGGGCAGCTGCTTGTAGGGGTTGATGACCACACAGAACAGGCCGGAGTAGGTCTACACCAGGCAAGAGGGAAGACAGCCTCAGCACAGGGCCCCTGTACGGCTGCACAGGTTGCACACTGCACAAGGGGGTTCTGCACGGACACAGTGTAGATGGGAAGGATGAGGATTCACCATGGGGTGGCGGGGAGAACGCGGCCTCTGCAGCTGCCAGACGGGGCCAGCGATCTCTGTAGCTGCTGGTAGACGAGCAGGGTGGACCACCCAAGGTGGGTCCAAGCACTCAAGCTCGGGGAGGCTGCAGAGAACTGCACAGGCTGAGCAGCCGCCAGCCCTGAGGGGCAGGGGGAGACTGTGACGCCTGCCGCGACATTGCGCGGGGTGTGTGCGGTGCTCGTGGCCTCTGGTGTGACAAGGACGTCAGGGCCAGACCTGTGGTCCCTGGTGACCCGGAGTCACAGGTCCTGCTCAGACGGCCCTGCATGGTGCCGCCTTCTCGTCAGAAAGGGTGCTGTCCGGCTCTTAGGGGCAGGCAAGGCCTTGGACTGAGCTGCGTCCCCAGCCCTTTCTTTATTTCTCACTTTCAGACACGGTCTGACTAAGTCATTGCTGCCCAGGCTGGACTTGAACTTAGGGCCCTCCTGCCTCAGCCTCAGTGCTGGGATGGCAGGCTTTCAACACCACATCAGGAAAGCAGCTGGTTACCTACAGGGCTGGCTTTGGGGCTGCTTTCTGCACCCAGACAGCTCCGCCTCGGGTCCGGCTCAGGGGGGGCGTGGCCACGCAGGGGCCAACCCCCAGCCAGGGAGGGCGATGGACAGCAGAGGAGTGGCACAACCGGTTTGCTGGGTGTTGTCTGGGCCTGGCAGCGGCTCCCTCCCGAGCCGGGCGCCCTCCAGGGCGGGGCGACCGGGCCGCATTCCCTGGGAGGGTATTTCATGCGGCTGGCGCCCGGCCCCTTCTCCTGGCTGGCGGGGAGCCCCCCACGCCACCTTCCCGCCAGCCACACCCCGTTCCCAGGGCAACACCCCGGATGGAAATCGGAGCTGGCCAGCAAGACCAGGACCAGGGGAGAGGGTCTGGGATGCCCGTGCGGCAGAGTACGGCCGGGGCTGGCCCTCGAGGGGCTCCGAAGGCCACCCGACCCGCTCAGCCAGCGGCTCTCCCCCGCCTGGATTCCTCCCAGGGACCCAGGAGGCCACTGCGCCTCATCACAAAGGCCTGGGATTAAGGGAGGTGATGAGGGGAGCCCGGCCCAGGCGGCCGCCAGACTCGGCCAAGCCGCTCACTTTACCACCGCCGCCTGGGAGCCAGGCCCTCCCCACGCTCCCCGGCCACCGATTCGGGGCAGGCACCAGATGCGGCCCTTTTCCAGCTGCTCGTCACTTTGTGTAAAGGGTTTGCTTTATTTCTACCTCGCTTCCCCTGCCTGGGGTGAAAGGCTTCAATCCTCAATGGGCTCCCCGCCTCCGCCCCGCCCCACCTGGGGCGACCCAGTGAGGTGACTGAGACCCTCAGCACCTGAAGTTCAAACAGGCTCCCAGCTGCAGAAACTGGGTCTCTGGAGCCCGAGGCACCCCACCTCCCACGGAGTAATACTGCTTTCCCTACCACCAGTTAGTCAGTCGACAAACACACATTAAACCTGGGTTCTAAGACAAGCAGAGCAGAGCTTGAATCACATGGCTGACACTTTGCAGCTGAGTGGCCGAGCAAGCAACCTTTCTGAGTCTCACTGTCTGAGTCTAATGTGGACAGGAGTAGCTTCCTGAACGGTCTTCCTAGTGCAGTGGCCAGGACCAGGATCCGGTGTCAGGACAACCCGGGTTCAAATTAAGCTGAGCCAGTTTTTGTCTTCAGGGTTTTGTCCAAGTCTGTCTGTCTGTCTTTCTTTCTTTCTTTCCTTTTTCTTCCTTCCTTTCTTTTTTTCCTTTGCTTTTTTTTGAGACAGGGTCTTGCTGCTTAGTTCAGGTGGGCCTTGAACTTACTATGTAGCCCAGGCTGGCCTCAAACTCATGGTGATCCTCCAGCTTCAGCCTCCCAAGTGCTGGGATCACAGGTGTGTGCCACGACCCATCCCCTTTCTGAGGCTCTGAGTGTCACTTGCATAATGCCAGTGACAGCAGACGCCTTACAAGGCGGCTGGGAGGAAAGGTGGCTGGGAGGGTGCAGAGTACTTCTTTAACCAGACTTGGTGGTGCACACCTGTAATCCCAGCACTCTGGGAGGCTGAGGCAGGAGGATCAAAAATTACAGTCTCAGCTGGATAATTTAAGGATTAGCAAAACACTGTCTCACTAAAAAGGAGCTGGGGATGCAGCTCAGTGTAAAAGTCCTGGGTTTGATCCCCAGTATGGAAAAAATTAACAGCAGGCAACAGTAAGCACGTGTCTGGGGTGTCACTTGCCCTCCCTGGGCTTCGCTGAGGTCCAGGGCCTTGGATGGGGCAGAGGCCTCTTCCCCGCAGCTGGGAGAGGCTCGAGGGGCTAGAAGGGTCCACAGAGGTGCCGAGCCCTCCCGACAGCCTTGATCCAAAGCCACATCCGCCGCCACGCCACGTGTGCACCACGGGCCGAGAGCCAGGCTGCTCCAGTCTCTACAGCTTCGGACTGTGTCACAGCACCCTGACCGCGTCCTCCTCCTCCGCCACCTCTGCCGCAGTGAGGCCGGGCACCCGCGGTGTTTGGAGCGAGGCTCGGCCGCCCGCTGGGTCCCCTCCAGGGGAGGCCTTGTGATGCCCCGGCCACTTGACATTCCTGCGTCAGGCGGGATCAACAGTCCCGGGCTGGGCAGAGCTGAGGGCACACACACTTGGAACGGCGTCCGTCACAGTGTAAGTGTTCAACAAATATTTGCCGGCTGCCCGATTGGCCCGGTTTCCACCACGGTCGCCGACACTCCCGTCCATCTCTCTAATCTGTTCAGCGGTGCTCATCCCCCTCGCTGCCCACGAGAGCCGCCCTGGAAGCTTATTAAAGAAAAGAAAAGCTAATGCCTGTGCCACACCCCTGGGCAGCTGTGGAAATGACTCCAGGCAGGCGTGGGCGCCTCTGAAGAATTCTCCAGGTGGTTCCGCAGGGGCCTGCACAGTGTGAAGACGCCGCTCTGACAGGCCGGCGGACTGACAACTCGCCCACCTCAGAGCATCCATCACATCCTACTCCTAGGCCTGCACCCGGAGGACTCGGGTCTGCCACGTCTGCCTGGGTGACCCTGCTCAACGAACTTGACCGGTCCGTGCCTCAATTTCCCTGTCTACAGAAGGGGAACATTCTAATTTTATAATCGTGAAAAGTTATTAAGACAATGTATTTTTAAAATCTTGGAAGAAGCCAGGCCTGGTGGTGCACACCTGTAATGCCAGCTCTCAGGAGGCTGAGGCAGGAGGATCACAGTGAGTTTGAGGCTAGCGTGGGCTACATAGTGAGTTCAAGGCCAGCCTAAACTACACAGCAAGACCCAGTCTCAATAGTAAACAAATACGTACATAGATAAAATAAAGGGCTTAGGAGAGTACTTCATAAATGTTTAATAAATGCTAGTCTTTATTGTGTTTTGTTCTCTCCCAGCCTTGGTTGAGTCTTATGTAAAAGGAGGGTAATAATAGACTAAGCCTTGCCTAAGGGAGATGAAATGAGCTAACACGCGTGTGGAGTTTTCTGTTCTCACTGGTTTTCATCAGTTCCCCGGGCAAGGTGATATACACCTGTAATCCCAGCACTCTGGGAGGCTGAGGCAGGAGGATCCCAAGTTTGAATCCAGACCAGGCAATTTGGTAACTTAGTGAGATCCTGCCTCAAAACTTAAAAATTCACAAAAGGGCTGGGGATGCAGCTCAGTGCAAAGGCCCTGGGCCCAATCCCCAATACGGGCCAGATACTGAGGGTCCTAACGCAGGGCACGGACACCCCACCCGGCCCGGGGACACTCACATAAATGAGGCCGGAGTAGTAGCGCTCGCGGAGGTTGTGCAGCACGGAGGCTTCGTTCAGGCAGGTGAGCTCGGCCATGTCCTCGGCCTTGCTGAACTTGGGCGGGTTCATGCGCTGGACCTGGTCCCGCGGCAGCCGCAGCCGTCGCCCGCTCTCCGCCAGCTCCACTTCAGCCTCCTCCTCGCCCTCATCGCGCAGCGCGGCCGCCTCGAACCCGTGCAGCTCCGAGGGCACCCACACCAGGCGCC
>NW_004955559.1:853888-862891 GCF_000276665.1 Chinchilla lanigera
TTTTTTTTACTTTAAAATAGGATCATGCCAAATCACTAGGTTGCCCTGGCTGGGTTCCAACTTGTGATTCTGCTGTTTCACCCATCCAGAGTGCTGGGATTACATGACTCTGTTTTTTTTTAATGTGGTTACTAGAAAATTTTAAATTACACATCTGGCTTGCAGTGTTTATGTTGGACAGCGTTGATCTACTCCCAGGAGACAGATAAAAGGCAGATAAGTAAATTATATAGTACAGTAAGTGGTGATAAACGCCAGTGAAAGCAATACAGCAGGGAATGTGGGTGTTAAGGCTGGGGGAGTGAAGTTCTGATTGGGGTGTCCAGGGAAGGTATCTCCAATGCAGCACTTTTAAATAAAGATTGGAGGCAGGTGAAGGGAAAAAGCCACCAACCGGGGTGTTGGGAGGAAAGTGGCCTGGACAGTGCAAAGGCCCTGAGGCAGGAAGGTGCCTGAGAGTCTGGGGCATTGAGGAGGGGCCTGGTTGGCTACAGCGAAGCGGTGGAGGGGAAGAGGGTGGCAGGTAAGATAAGAGAGACCTGGTGGCCCATGCCTGTAATTCCAGCGCTTGGGAGGCTGAGGCAGGAGGATTGCTACACAATGAGTTCAAGGCCAGGCTGAATTACATGGTGAGACCCTCTCTCAAAAAAACAAAAAACAAAACCAAAAACAACCTCGAGCTTTACTCAGTGTGAGCCCCAGGAGGAAAATGATTTGATTTTTGTCATCAGATTCCCTGGCCAACCCAGTCACTCCTGCCACACACCTGCTGCCTGGGTTAATGCCTCCCTCCTGGTACCCACACGCCTCCATTTACCCTGCACCCCGAGGCCTCTCCCATGCCAGGCTCTGCCAAGGTGGGGGGGAGGGGCCTGGAGCCCGAGATGAAGCATTTGGGGCCCTGGCTCCCCCAGTCTCAGGTGGACCAGACCTCATCTCAGTTCATGCACGCAGAGCGGTGAGCTACCTACCCTGGGGTGCACTGGGCCCCTCCCTGCCCTCCAGGGGCCCTAGACAATGCGGGACAGACAGCAGTGCTGAGGGACAGACAGCAGTGGTGAGCACCGGTACCAGGTGCCCGCGTGGTTCCCTTCCTCCTGGTCCCGTGCTCTTGGGAAACGGCAGTGCGTTTCTCCCCTCCCCGAGTCCCGACAGCCAAGGCTCTCTCAGGCCTCTGGCAGGGCCTTGATACACCCACAGCCAGCTTCATTGAGGGACTTTACCCCCCACCGCGCCCCACCCACTTCCTCTCCCACGCACGGCCTTTGACCAGGAAGGTTTGGGAGCTTTTGCAATGGCCAGCCCTGAGCCTCCCTTCCCGGAGCCAGGAGCCCCGGTTCCCACGGCCATGCTCTCTACCACCCGGGAGCCCGGGTCCTAATCTCCCAGGACCCCAGAGTCTGAGGCCCAGCGCGTCCTCCCTTGGACCTGGACACAAGGACAGGCTGGCACCCTCCTCAGACCTGGGGCCTCAGCTCACAGCAGCCCCGGGACAGGTGGGCGCAGGGGCCCAGGGTTGACAGCGGCCCCGACCAGCGGGTGCCTGCAGGCCCGGCCCGGAACTGCTGGGCCCCGGGCCACCCGCCTGCCTCAGCGAGCAGGAATGCTCTGGCAGGACTCATCCCTGGTCACCAAGGCAGGTGACAGCACCTGCCCTGGGAGGGGCAGAGACGGCAGGGACCCGCCCTGGGGCAGGGGTTTCGGCTGCTGACTGCAATCTCTGACCTCAGCGCAGTGTCAGACCAGGAGTCCGGCCGGCCTCCTCCCTCAGAACGGGGGTCACACTCAGCCGCCTCCCTCAGACAGACACCCACACATTGGGCCTCTCCTCCCACAGACCCGGGGGTCCACGTCCAGCCTCCTCCTGCAGATCCCGGGTCAGTACCCCCGATTCTGAGTCCTGACCCTACCCCTTCCTTCCCTGAAGACCCGGGATTCCAGGCTGAGGGTACAGACCTTACTCAGACCTGGGGTACTTGGTCCCGAGCCTCCCTCTGGGATCTAGGAGTGGAAAACCCCATCTCCCCCATCCCCAAGAGCCTGCGTTTCAGGCCCCTCACCCCTACCCCGCGGATCCTGGGGATACCTGGGGGCGCGAGCAGGACCGGGCAGCCGAGGAGGGGGCGCGGGGATCCCCGTCCTCTCCCGGCGCTCAGGTGCGGCTCCTCCGCGGTCCAGCGCGGGGCGGGGCCACGTCGCGTCGCGGGGCGGGAGCGGGGCTCTGATGTCACCCACACCTGCAGCCCGGGAGGGGGCGGATCCCGGAGCTGCAGGGCCCTGGACAGCGACCAGCGAGGGGAGGGCGCTCAGCGGCCAGGTGGGCGGCGGCGCCAGGGGCTCCTCCTCCTCCTCCTCCACCGGCAAAGGTCACCGCCCGCGTCGCAGAGGGCTGAAGACGCCCCGGGTTCGAATCCCTGCCTGGGAACCGTGGCCCAGGAAATTAAAAGGACTTGCAGAAAGGTCTGGGGACAGGACCTGATCATTTATTTATTCTCTCTGAGTCTCAGTTTCCCAACTCTGGAAATGGGACCACACAATCCACAGAGTACCAGAGAAGATAACAGAAAGTCATTCTAGCCACCTCATTTCAGGCTCATGAGTGAAATGAGGACGAAAAGCTATGAGAGAGGGATGATCGGAACCCGCATTTCTCCAGTGGGGAAACTGAGGCACGGGAAGGCCAAGAAACGTGCTCAAGGTCACCTGTCGGGGGAGCTGGGACGCAAGCCCAGACCGTTGCTTGCCATCCTAAAGGATGGGGCTTCGGCACAACGTGTTGTAAGTGGGTCCCCAGAAATGTCACCTCCCTCTCACCAGCTGGTACCTGCAACCCAGCTCCCGGCTCTCTGCCACCCGGGTCACTCCCTTCCTCAAGGACCTGCTACAGGCTTGGTCTCCAGGGGTTATATTGCCCACCCCCTGCCGTTGCCGCCCTGCCTCTGTCCAGTCCGATCATTCCTTCCTGTAAAATGGTAAAATATAACCAATTCGACTTCATAGGAAAACGGAAGGAAATCATTTTAGTCATAAGAATAAAAGCATCAATGCCGGGCATGATGACACGTTTGTAATCCCAGCACCTGGAAGGCCGAGGCAGGAGGATTTCTGCGAGTTCGAGGACAGCCTGGGCTACAGAGTGAGACCTCAAAAAACTTAAAAAAAAAAAAAAAAGCCTCCAAGTACATCGCAGGTACTCTGATATGCGCCCTCCCACCCCTTTGTCTCTGCCAGTCACGACCCTCCTTGTGACCAGCAGTTTTCACTGGGGGAACGGACATTGTCATCCTATGGGCGGGGGCCTGCAGGCCCATGACTCAGGTATTAAACTGCCCAAGGGCCCAAAGACAGCCTCAGTTTCCCTTCTTGTGGAACAGGCCAGGTAACGTCAGCGGGGACCCCAACCCGGCCTCGCACGCAGTGGCCACTCAAGGTGGGGGGCGCGGGGCCACCCAGTCCCCCCGCCCGCCGCCGTTCCGCTGTGCGCCCAAGGTGAGTGTCCGCGTCACCGTCCCTCTCCCGTGGCTCGCGCCAGGCCCCGGGGCCCTGATCGCCGCCCCCAGGCTCCGGCCTCCCCGGGGCCAGTCTGGCACCGCGGCCCCCGGCGGGCTGCCGGCCCCGGGCACTCACCGGCGTACAGGGCCGTCCTGAGGCTTCGGCCTGGGGAGAAAGAGGGGTGGACCCACGCCACGGCCCCGCCCCCACGAGCGCACCGGGGACCAATCGGTGCCTGCTGCGGCAAGCTCCGGCCCCGCCCATGGGGGCAACGGCCGCCAATCAAGAAGAGCGGCTGGAAGGCTAGGCCAATCAGAAGTTTCCGAAGGATGCCAGCCGTGGGAAAAGAACCTGGCCGGAGAGCAGAGGCAGGCTGCGCGGTGGTGGGTGGGACCCCAGACCTGACGAGCAGCAAAAGTGACCAATGGAAAGGCGCAGGGGGCGGGCATGAGCAGGAGGCCCACCGGGACCCGGTGAATGGGCTGCTTTGTGCGCAGGGGATGAATGGGGCCCTTTGTGAGTGCCGGCGTGGGGGGTGCGGCTGGAGGCCGGAATGCCTGGGTCCCCCGGGAGCCGGCGGCGGGAGAGACAGGAGAGGCAATTCACTTTTGTGGAACGCCAACCGCGGGTCAGGCACTGTCCCGGGCTCTCTTCCCGAGGGGAGGCGTGGGCGGCGATGCCATCAGTAATAATGATCATTTATGGAGCGCCTGATGTTTGCCAACAGCTGTGCAAAGCGCGTTACCTGCATGATTTCATTTAATCCTTGCAACAAACCCCTTGCAACCGGTGCCATTAAGATCTTCATCTTGCAGATGAGGTAAACCCACGCTGAGAGGACGGCGATAATTGCCGAAAGTCTCAGAGCTGGCAGCCTGCAGGGCAGGGGTGGGGCGTCTCCCAATCCGACTCGGGAATCCGGTGCCTTTAATCACCGTGCTGCGCCCAAACGTGGGGCGATGGTTCCCAAGTCACAGATGGGAAAACTGAGTCTCGGGGGGAGAGGCAGGAAACATCCTAAGGTCACAGAGCTAAGGCTCCTCCGACCCCCCAAGTGGCTGTGTGGGCCTGGCCATTGCTGAGATCCCTGATTTATTTCTGCACCTGTCAAAATGGACTGATGGCCTTTACAAAAGTCTCCGCTCTTCTCTCTCTCTGCTAAGCCCTGCTTGGTTTTGCTCGGGACACTGGTATTGTTATTTGTATGTCAGGTCTCCCCACTAGAATATAAGTCCCAGGAAGACAAGGATCTTTGTTCAAGCATCCACTCCCAATGCCTCTATCACCTCCCACTTCTTTGCAAAACTTGTGCGTGAGGGCATCAGGGAAGAGTGTGAGCTGGGACACAGCAGAATTGCAAATAGGAAAGGCAACTCTGGAATCTATAGTCTAATCATAATCTGCCTGGTTACCAGTGATGTCATCAACCCAAGTTAGCACTAAGTCTACCTGGCAACTAGTGATGTCATCTTCCCACCAAGTGTTTAAACTTGCCTGGTAACTGGAGGCAACCTTTGTTCTGCTCAATCTATGGGGAAATTGATCACATCACTGCTTCCTTTTGCTGAGGGTTTTCTATGATCTGCATGCTGGTCTCAGCATTGGAATGGTCCCAGTATTTATTAAGCACTTAAATAATCCTAAACCCTTTATCTGTAATCGGTCTCACAATCCTCCCTGTAAGTGGAAAATACTACCATCAGACCCACTTCACAAGCGACAATACTGAGGCACAGCTGCCCACGTTTGCACATTTCCAAAGCAGCAGAGCCTGGATTTGAACCAACATTGTCTGGCATCAGACCATGACATGGAACCAGGAGAGAGGCTGAGACCCAGATAGCCAAGGCCTGGCACGGCGCTGAGTCGGCCTCTGAGCCTCCACCTGCCCTCCACCCGGGCCAGCCAGCAGCAGCCTCAGGACAAAGCCCAGCCTTGTTCCTGTGGGGACCTGGCGGGCTGTCCCTATTCAGTTGTGAGCCCTGGTGGTCAGCACTGCTCTAACCCTCTGGGGATCCCGAGGCTGCCACTTACGCCGCCCTCAAGGGAAAGCTCAGACCCTGGGCAGATGCAGCGGCGGGACCGGTGTGTGCTGAGGATCCAGGGCACAGCCCGCAGGCATGACCTGGGTGTGCAGAAGCAAGGGCAGTGCAGGAAATGTGGGGGAAAGCCAGTGAAGAGCGGAAGTGATGTACATAAATAAAACGTTGGAGTTGGAAGGGGAGAAGACAGGAGAGCCAGGATGCGGTTGCCGTGTGGACAGAAGAGAGTTTTGGAAGTACTTTTACTTTGTGGCAGGGTCTTTCTAAATCACTAAGTTGTCCGGGCTGGGCTTGAACTTAAGATCCTCCTGCCTCAGCCTCCTGAGTGCTGGGATTATAAGTGTGTGTCACCACGCCTGGCTGGAATTTTTTCAGCAAGAATAACAAATTGGGGGAACAGCTTCTGTGTCTAGTTGGGGGACAGGAGCCTGAGTCTTTACTGAGAAAAAGAGGGTGTTGATTTTCACTGTGGGGCCTGACTATAGTTCTGCCCGGGCACTTTCCCTGTGGCAAAGATGTGAACGTTCCAGCATTTTATTTTTGGTCACTGGGCTGTTGTTTTTGCACATGTGACTGAGAGCTAGAACTGGCCGTGAGACAAGAGCAAGCTGGTGGCCTCTTGTGGGTCACGATGAGTGACAGGCACAGCTCTGCCACAGCAAGTATTGGCTCAGTGCCCACTGTGAGCCAGGTATTGCTCTGGACAGGGGTCGGTGGCTTCCTAAAGGGGAAGGGGAAAGAGCTCCTGTGGCGCCTGCTCTGCCCTGCCTCTGCAGTGTGAAAGCAACCAAAAACAAGATGTAAAGGATGAGCAAGGTCTGTTCCAATAAAACTTTATTGGCACTAACGGGGACAATGTGGCCCTTGGGCTGTAGTTTTGGGACCGGACCTCTGGACTGAGAAGAGGGCAGGCACAAAGACATGGTCCTGCTCTCACCAGATCCAGATGGTGATTGACCTGTGCAGCAGGCAGTGGGAACCAGTTCACTCTGAAGTCAGGACCTCCTCCTCCCCTGCCCAGAATCCTGTTCTGGTTCCAGGCACACTCAGCACCAAAGCAGAGCCCTCACTGTGGCCCGCAAGTCTGCATCTGCACATCATCCGGCCCCTTCTAACGCCCCCCTTTCTCACTCTTTCACACTGCTAAGCTACACCAGGCTCATTGCTTCCTCCTGCCACGGGGCCTTTGCACATCCTTTCTACCCAGACTTTCTTCTCCCAATCCTCCTTTCTGTGCCATCTCAGTGAGGCCTTCCCTAAGCATCTGTTTATTCCCATGGGCTCTGATACCTCACCCCGCTCTGCACTTCATTACTGCAGAATTCTTCACCCTCCCACCTCCCAGATGTTTGTGGTCATTTTTACTATGTACTCCAATGCCCTCATTAGAAGGGCAGCTCCACGCAGGCGAGGACACGTGTTTGTCTGGTCCACTGAACAACTGTGCCCTGGGGTGGACGCTGACCACAGGATGACAGGGTATAAGAGCAGCCGGGCTAAGTGCTGAGAGGAAGGCACTGGTGCTCAGGAGAGGCAAACAACCAGCGTGTAGTTTTAGAAAAGGGGTCAGGGGCCAGGGGCCAGGCGTGGTGGCGCATGCTTATAATCTCAGCACTTGAGAGGCTGAGACAGGAGGATCGCCAGAAGTTTGAGGCCAGCCTGGACAACATAGCAAGACCCTGTTTCAAAGACCAAATAAATAAGTAAAAAATAATTTAAAAAATGAAAAAACAAGAGGGGAGTCAGGGAAGGCTCTCTGAAGAGGTGAACATTGGGTGGCTCCATATGACACGGCAGGTGGCGCTGGGGAAAGGGCATCGGCAATCAGTGCTGACGAGCAGATGAGTGATGGACAGGCGTGTGGAGTAAATGAATCAGTGGGTGAGGGGATACATAGCTGAGTGAGGGAGGAAGCCCGGGACCATGAATGGATGAAGAAGCGAGTGGATGAATGGAAGCACACAGTGGGGAGATACAGAAGTGGGCAGGTGGGCATCAGTCAACTGATGTTTAAATGATGGACAGATGGACTCACAGATACGCAGAGGGGTAGATGGGCAGATGAACATATGGATACACAGTGATGGACGAATGGTTGGATGGGTAATGGGTGGTTAGATGGATGGACAGACAGGTATACAGTGATGGATAGCTGAATGGATGGACGGTTCCATGGATGGATATACAGATACATAATGATGGCTGGATGGACAGATGGATGGCTACATGGATGGACATACAGATACACAACGATGGATGGATGGATGGTTAGATGGACGGACAAGGGGGCTGGGGATGTAGCTCAGCAGCACAAGAACGTGCCTAGCAAGTGCAAGGTCCTGAGTTTGATTCCCAGTACCAAAAAAAAGATATTTGCCGGGCATGGTGGTGCATGCCTGTAATCCCAGCACTTGGGAGGCTGAGGCGAGAGGATCATTGCAAATTTGAGACCAGCCTGGGCTACAAAGTGAGCTCAAGGTTAGCCTGAAGTGCAGAGTGAGACCCTATCTCAAAAAGACAAAAAAATAAAAATAGATGGATGGACATACGGATACACAATGATGGATGGATGGATGGACGGATGGACTTTCATCCTCCGGCCTTTGCACATGCTGTACCGTCTGTCTGTTCTGCCCTCTCCTCATCTCCGCCCTGGGTCAACTTCACAAGCCACCTCTGTGACAGGTGTGCAGAGGGCTCTCTGGCTTCACCCACTCCCCTCTGGCCCTGCCAGTTTGCCCTCTGTGCTGAGGATGCTCTGACCACAGGGAAGGGAAGGGTCAGTGTCCTGGTGCCTTCACACTCCAGTGCCCTTTGAGAGCTGAGCCTGACCCAAGCCAAGGCCGAGCCCCAGCCTGAGCAGCCCTGCATGGCCTGCAGGGTGGGATGTGCCTCCAGGGGGGTGTGGGTTGCACAGGGAGGATGCAGAGGTCTCCGGCCTGGGCTCTGGGGCAGCAGAAGTCTCCGACAGCATTGCTGCCATGGGGTCTGCGGGGCTAAGGGCCGGGCTGTGTTGTGCCCAGTGCAGGGCAGCGAGGGGCCAGGTCCGCGTGGCTGACAAGGCCCTGTTCAGTGCTGACCTTCTAGGAGTCCACGGCCCACTCTGTCCCTCTCTTTACCTGCTGTAATCACCCTGAATCCCTCTCTACCTCCCCAACCAGACTGGAGGCCCTTAGATAGGGTTTAGGTTTGACTCATCCCTTCCAGAAAGGTCAGGTCAGGGCTGGGGATTTAGCTCAGCAGCACAGCGCCTGACCGGCAAGCACAGCACAAGGTCGTGAGTTCCATCCCTGGTACCGAAACAAAACAAAACAAAACAAAAAAACAAAAAGGTCAGATCAGACTTGTGCTAGGTCCCGAGGACCTCCCCGCACAGGATTTGGAGCACAGCATGCCTCAAAGGAGATTGCTGTCTGAGAAAATGAATGAAAAGATGACTGTGATAAAAAAAGAAAAAGAAAAAAAAAAA
>NW_004955559.1:863241-873383 GCF_000276665.1 Chinchilla lanigera
CTCCTGCCTCAGCCTCCCGAGTGCTGGGATTACAGGCATGCCTCACCACACCCAGCTCCATGATTAGACTTTAAAAGATTAATTTATGTTAGGTGACTCCTCTTTTGGCAGCTTGATAAAGCTGCCCTGAAGGACAAACTCCTGAGCTCTTGTGGCAAGAAACTGAGGGTGACCACGGGGTGACAGCCACACGAGCCAGCACAAGCACCCACCCTTCCCCAGCCAAGCTTCGAGATGGAAGCACAGCACCAGCCTTCTCGCCCCTCGCACTGGAAGACCCCAAGGCAGAGACCACTCTGCTCTGATCCTTAGTTTTTCTTTTCTTTTTTATTTTTTTGAGACAAGTTCTCGATACATAGCCCAGGCTGGCCTCGAAGTTGCAGCAATCCTCCTGCCTCAGCCTCCTGAGTGCTGGGATTACAGGCGTGCACCACCACACCTGGCCTCTGATCCTTACTTTTTAAAAACTAAAACAATTTTAATTTTGCAAACTGGGAGAAAATTCAAACACTAGAGTACCATTTCCCAGGACCAGCTGCGACCTCTTCACGGCACAGCCCTCCCACCCCGGACGACATTTTGGTGTAGATGTATTTGTTATTGTTCACACTCTTTGGAAGAAGGCGCTGCTTATAGCAGGCCTTCGCTGGGAGACGGTGGCATGTGCCACTGCCGCTTTCAGTACTTTGCCCACCCAGACACCCACCCGCCGCTGAGAGACAGTGCAGAGGGAGAACTGGGGGCTGGGAGAGTTCAGGGCTGACGCCAGCTCCGGGGCGGGGGCGGGGGGCGGGGAGCGGCAGGGCTGCGATGGGAACCTGGATTTGAACATCTCAAAAACATGCTGACAACTGCTCCTGTGCTGGTATCAGGAGGCAGGGTCTGTGATATGTGTGTGTGTGTGTGTGAGAGAGAGAGAGAGAGACAGAGAGACAGAGAGACAGAGAGAGACAGAGAGAGAGAGAGGGAGAGAGAAAGAGAGACTGGGGATTGAACCAAAGGTCTTCACATTGAGCCACATCCCCAGATCACCAGCCCCCAGTTTATTTTGAGATAGGGTCCCACTAAGTCGCTAAGTTGCCCAGGCTGGCTTTGAACTTGTGCCCCTTAGGAGGCAGCTTCTTAAGAGGTGATTAAATTATCAGAGCTCCACCCTCAGGGATTAATGTAGTTCTCGCGAGAGTGGGCTAGTTAACGCGGGAACTGCTGTGCTATAAAAGCCAGCTCTACTTCACAGCCTGACTGTAGTGCTGTGTGGTTGGTGTAGCAGGAAGGCGCTCCCTGGAGGCCGGTCTCGTGGTACCTGGTTTCCTGTGACAAGCTTTCATGAGCCACCCACTCTGTTGTCTTCTGTCATAGCAGCGGATAGGGAACTAAGACACCATCACCATGTGGCAGACGACTCCTGATCGGACTCGAAGCAAAGGCCTGAGTGCCGAGCTCAGTTCTCTTTTGCCCTCACCTCCTACGTCCCGCCCATCAGCAAGTACCGTCAGCTTGACCTCCAGCAGACAGCCGGCGTCTGACTTCTCTTGCCGCCCCACCGCCACCCTCTGGCCCGCTGCTGGACCGTGTCTCTGTTTCCAATTTTCGCCGTCTGTTCCCACATGCCGATCGCAGGGACCCTGTCAGAACCCAAGTCAGCGCCCATGCCTTCCGCCCAGAGCTGTCCTGGAGGACGTGGGAATGCACCCCTTTGTTCCTTCTTTGACTTCCAGCGTCTCCCGACTCCATGCACACCAGGCCCTGGCTGCTCCCCGGATGCAGTGTGCCCCTTCCCACCCCAGGGCCCTTGCACCTGCCGTTCCTCTGCCTGCAGTGCGCCTTCTCCCAGCCTCCCGCGCCACACACAAACACACACACACACACACACCTTGTTCAGGTCTTTGCTTAAAAGCGACTTTTGCAATGAAGTCTTCTCTGTTTAATATCTCGGCCATCTGCCGGCCCCCACTCCTCTGCACCCACTCTTCTGCCTCTGTTTCCCCACAGCGTTTTTAACCTCCTAAAGATGTGTTACTGTGTGTGTTAGGGACTGTCTGGATCTTTTTGACCACAGGATAAGATTTTCTGTTCTGTCCCCGGCAATGCGGCCAGTTCCTTGCACACCGTAAGTGCTCAGGAAGTATCTGTTTCGTGATCGAAATAAACAAGCCCTTTGAGAAATTCCTCTGCAGCCTGTAGGCAGCCGGAGAAGTTTCCCCGCCACGGACTTCTATGTGCTCCTGGCATTGTCTAACACGACCGTAGTTACTGCATTGTATGGAGGGGAGAGAGGCCCCCAAAGGTGCCTTTACAAGTTTCAGTATTGGTGACTAAACCCAGGGCATTTGCACTGAGCTACATGCATAGCTGTGGAGGACCACCTGGGCGACCCTCCTTGAAAGAAGAGCAGTAATCTCCATTTTAGCTAAATCTGACCCTATCTCCACGTACTGATATGTACAGAGCTGCATAGGACTTTTCCTTATCCCTTCGGTTGGCTTTAAGCAAGGCAAATCGGTCCAGCCGAGGTGCTGATGTGTGGCCTTTGACGCAAAAGATGACAGGGCAGTGTCTCCCCCACACACCCCCCATAGCGCCCAAATAAAACATGTGAGCAGGGTGAGGTGGGATGGAGAGCCGAGCTCCACTCTGTCGGCTGGGACTGAGGCTCAAGAGAAGAGGCTGTGACTTCCCAGGGCATAAAAGATGACACATCCAAGCAGAAGCACCATCCCCAAGATCACATACTACCTCAGCTGTGTCATGCAGATTACTCCTGTGCAGATCCTTCTCTCTGCATATTGCAGAGGTGACTTCAGGCCTCCTACCTAGCCCAGCTCACAGCACTCACCTCCTTCACGCTGTTCTCACAGTCACTCATCCTCAAGCCACTCCCTTCTTCATGAATGAATAAAACTGGGTTTGGCCCTGGGTAAGGCCTTTGTCCCAGTTAGCCATCACCGTGTCTGGACTTAGGACCCCTTGGCGCCCCATAACTACGAATATGCCTGAGTGTCTTTATTCTCGTCGTGGGTTGCACTGGAAGTGGAAGATTGGAACTAGCTCACCGGAATTCCAATAACATTTCCATGGGATTACAGATACAAACTTCCTGGGCTTCGAGGAGGACCTAGAGGGGCTCTCTCTCCCTAGCCTTTTAAACATTGTTTATTTTGAGGCAAGTTCTTGCTAAGCTGCAGATTGTCTATGCTGGGCTTGAACTTGACAACCTCCTGCCCCCACCTCCCAGACTGTTGGGATCACAGGTGCGCATCACCATGCTTGGCTTAAAACATGTTTTTTGGTTTGTTTAATTAGGAAGACTTTGATTACACTAGTTGGAAAATTTCAAAGACAAGGATAGCAGTTCCCTTCCTCCTCACTTTCCCTCCCAGATGTGTTCCCCCGACAGTATTTTGCTGTGGATCCTTCCAGGAACGTTCACTATTTACATCAGGGATCTGCAGGCAAAAATCTATAAGCCACATCGGGCCCGCCGCCTGCGTCTGTCCACCGATTTCTGCTGTAACCGCCACTCCATCGCCATGTTACCTGTGGCCTCTTTAAGGACAGCAAGAGGGAGCTGAGGGGCTAAGGTGGGGGTCAAGGAGTCCGCACAGGTGAGAGTTTAACAGGCATTGCCAAGCCTCTCCCCGGTCTCCTTCTTAGGTGGAAAATGAAAAAGAGACCAAGGCGGCCGAGTATTTATTACCCAGCGGTCCACAGGCGGCCCCGCCCTGGGCAGGGTTCCCTGCCCTCCTGACCTCCGGGTGCCCCTCGGACGCTGGGCCCTGGGCAACAGGTGATCGCCCCAACCTGCCTCTGCCTGCCGAGGGCTGCCAAGGCTCTCAGGACGTTTACCCCGGACCCGGCCCGGCCACTTCCCAGCGGGCACCGCAGGTGACAAGGGGACACCCAGGCCCGCTCTGTGGCTGGCAGTTGGGATGTGGGGACTCCCCGGGCTCTGTTATGTGGGGAAGAGATAAGCAGATGGCGGTGGGGTCCCCTCCAGCATGCTAGAAGCAGTAAACCAGAGTTCCACAATACTGTGGAGAGACCCTAAAAACATACCACCAAATGGGAAAAGTAAGAAATAAAACAGGGTCCCTGGGCATGGTGGCCCATGCCTGGCATCCCAGCACTCAGGAGGCTGAGGCAGGAGGATCGCCGTGGGCTGCATAGAGAGGCCAGCCTGGACTGCATAGAGAGACCCAAGGGTCTGTGGCCCAATTCAGAAGACATAATTCACCTTCGAAGTCAACTCAGAAGGTGGAGTTACTCACAGCAACTCCAGGTGGGCCCCCGGAGTCTGAGCACACCCAAGAAGGCACACGAGTGGGGGTGTGGGGCTTGACAGGGCCGGCAGAACAGATGGAGTGGGCAGAGAATTACAGGGAAGTGAGCAAGAGAGCAAAGCAGGGGTGCAGTCAGAGGACAGAGAGACAGGAGCGGAGCGTGTGCAAGTCTTCTGCACCAAGCTCCACCCTCCCCACCCCACTCCCCAAGGCTCTGGCTCAGAGGCTCCTGTCTCCTCAGAAGCTGTCCCCAGCCACAAGCAGTCACTGTCCCTTCTCAGTTCCTGCCAACCCCTCTGCCACTCCGTGAAGCACAATTTCCCTAGATGGAGATTCTGTCCCCGGTCGCCTCGTCAACCAGAGCAGGTATGTTCTGTAGGTTTTGAGACAGGGTCTCGCTATGGAGCCCAGGCTGGCCTTGAACTCATGGTGATCCTCCTGCCTCAGCTCCCAAATGCTGGGATGACAGGGTGAGCCACCACACCCGGCTCAGAGCAGGTACATTCTGAGCACGGGGAATGCAGTTCATGTCTCAATTTCCCTTATCTGTATAAAGGGGACGGTGATATAAGTAAGTGCATGAAACCAGATGTGATGACACACACCTGGAATCCCAGCACTCTGGGAGGCTGAGGCAGGAGGATCCCATGTTTGAGGCCAGCCTGAGCAATTTAGAGACTTACTGAAAGCCTGTCTCAAAAAATAATATTCAAAAAAATTTAAAAGGTGTGGTCAGGATGTAGCTCAGTGCAAAGGTCCTGGGTTCAATCCTAAATACTGGGGAAAAAATTAACTCATGTCCTCTTGTATGTGTAGAATTTTAAGCACATGGCAAACACTCCACAAACGTCGGGGGTTATTAATGTTATTAATACCATAACTACTATTGACATTGGTCTGGGACATTGGGAAAGGCCCCGCCCCAGTCCTCCGCCCCCAGGCAGATTTCCCTGATTGCCCCCGTGGCGCCCCGAGGTGTCGGAGGCCCACTCACCTGTCAGCTCCCCCACTGGGCCGAGGACTCCTCCAGGGCCAGGATCAGGGTCTCTTTGCCTCAGGTTCCTTGGAGCCTGGCTTAGGGCTGGTGTCCCTGGGCCTCCAGATGTGTGTGCCCATCTGCATGGAATGCGGGCGGGAGTGCAGATAAGGACGGGTGGATCATTAACGAATATATGGCAGGAGATGTGCGGTAATACCTGCCCCAGGGCGCGTCCCTGTACGCCCCTCCGTCCCCGAAGCCTGGGCGCATGCGCGTGGGTCCCTCGGATTCTGATGGAGTGGACGGACGGATCCACCGCCTCTGAATAGTCTCCTGTCAGACAATCACTGCTCTTTACCTCTATCCCTGTAGTTTTGGCCTTCTCAGAATATTACATACATAAATGGAACCAGGCAGTGTGTAGTCTTCTGAGTCTGTGTTCCTGTACTCAGCTTAACGCCTTTGAGATGCTCCATGTCACTGTCTGTCTCCGTAGGTGGAGTTTTTCATTGCTGAGTAATATTCCTTTATACAGATGTAGGACAGTTTCTCTATCCATCTTCTACCTGGAAGATGTTTGACTTGTATCCAGCTTTGGGTATGGCCATAATGAATAGAGAATAATGTTTTCACATGCATAAAACTCCTGCACACTATCATAATGAGCTATCATTGTACAGCCCCCCAAGTGACTAATTAAACAACATTGACAACAGTAAGTGTGGGTGAGGATGTGGAGCTACTGAACTCTCATATATGCTGGTGGGAATGTAAAATAGCATAGTCAGCTGGGTGTGGCAGTGCACACCCGTGATCCCAGCACTTGGTAGGCTGAGGCAAGAGGATCATGGCATATGCGAGGCCAGCCTGGGCTAGCTACACAGTGAGTTCAAAGCCAGCCTGGACTACACAGCGGGACCCTGTCTCAAAAAAACAAAATTAAATTAAATTTTAAAATTAAGTGGTACAGTCACTGCAGGGGGCAGCATATGAATCCTGAGAACAGAGCTCCTTAGGTGGGAACATTCCTTGCAGATGTATGTGAAGGGGTCAAAGTGGGCCCATTATGCTGATTTTTCGGGGGGCTCAGAGTCATCACAGGGTTCTTAGAGGAGTCAGAGAAAAACCAGGTGTGGTGACACAAGCCTGTCACCCCAGCACTCTGGGAGGCTGAGGCAGGAGGATCACAAGTTGGAGCCCAGCCTGAGCAACTTGGTGAGACGCTGTCTCAAAATAAATAAGTAAAAAAGTGCTGGCGGTATAGCTCAGTGTGAAGGCCTTGGGTTCAACACAGTACTAAGGGGGAAAAAAAAAGTCAGACCAAGCGGCGTCGGGATGAGATCAGGTCACAGTGGTAGGACGCAGACCTCCAGCCACCACTCTGCCCAGCAGGAGACGCGGGAGGCGGGCGCCGCTGCAAGCTGGAGAGGGCGCTGCCCGGCCGGTGATTCTATCCCGGCCCAGCCCGCCCCGGACTCTGCCCTTCCGAAGCAGCAAATCTGTGTTGGTGAAGTCACAGGCGGTGGAACTCTCCCAGCAGCAGAGGAGAGGGACGCTGGCCAGCGCCATGACAGCGGCAGAAAGTCGTTCTCTTGCGATTCTGGGGGCCAAGAGAGGCCGAGACCAAGGTGTCAGCAGGCTGAGCCTCCCGGGGCTGCGGTTGGTCACCTCCCTGTGTCCCTATGCAGTCGCCCCGTCCCCCGTGTCCTCCCAACCCGGCCGGTTGTGGGGGATGGGGCCGATCGCCGCCCTCCTGTAAACTCGCCTGAGAGACCCCGTTTCCAAGCATGGGCGCGTGCCCAGGAGCAGGAAGCTGGGACCCAACATCAGGGTCTGGGGGACGCAGCTGAGCCCACAGCGCTGAGCAGGGTGGCTGGTGGTAGACGGTGGGGAGGGGACGGCCCTGCCCAGGCCTGGCATCCGGGCACCTCCCCTACACCCTGGTGTCTCCGGCCCTGTTCGCTCCTGATCACCTGAAGAGGGGTTTCCGCGTGGCCAAGGGCACGCTTGGGCCCAGAGGTGTCGAGGAGCATTCCTTCCCTGCCCCTGCCTCCAGCTCTTGCTCCCCGCCTCTTCAAGGAAGATCCATCTCCCTGCTCCCTATTAGCTGTCTTTTTTTTTTTTTTCCCAGTACCGGGAATCGAACTCACGACCTTGCAGGCGCCGTGCCACTGAGCTAAATCCCCAGCCCCTATCACCTGTCTTTTATTTTGCTCTTTATTTACACTTTGAGTTTCTCATATTGGAGAAGCCACGTGATACTCAAGCTGGTGTGTCTGATTTATTTCACTTAACATTATGGTCCAGCTGCATCCATTTTCCTACAAATGGCTCAAATTTATCCTACTTAATGGCAGAGTAGTACTCCACGGTGTGTAAATACTGCCTTTTCTTTATCCATTCGTCTGCTGATGGACACACAGGCTGCTTCCCAGATTTAGCTGTTCTGAGTTGTGCTGTTATATGTGCGCTGATGTGTTTAACCCTTTTTCAAAGATACCTAGAAGGGGAGTAGCTGGGGGCTGGGGATTTAGCTCAGCGGCAAAAGCGCCTGCCTGGCAAGCGCAAGGTCGTGAGTTCGGTTCCCGGTACTGGAGAAAAACCAAAAACAAAAAAGAAGGGGAATAGCTGGGTGGAAAGGAATTTCTAGTTTTAGTTTTTTGAGGAATCTCCATACTGCTCTCCATGGTGGTGGTGATACTGGCTTGCATGACTCTCACTGTATGTACGTATTTGTGTGTAAGTCTCGTGTACTTCCAGTGTAGCTCCACATGTGTGGGACTCGGTGTTCTCTCGGTGGTCCCCGGGAGAAAACGGCGAGAGGATTTAGAAAATAAAGAAAAGAGACGAGAGCCAGGGTCACGTGGAGTTACCTCTTGCCTGATGAGCAAGAGAACTGCCCCAAAACAGTAGAGCGTTTATTTATACCCTGGAGAGGTTGGTTAAGTTTCGTCTCGCTGCCCAGCAACCAGTTAACAAGTTGCAAAGGCTTGTCCGCTCCGAGGGGCTTGTTTACTCCGAGGAGCTCCCGTGTTCTCAGGCTGTCTTCATCCTGCACGTGTAATTATTTTCCAGTTTCAGCGGCTCTCAACACAAATGCTTTGGGTTTTTTTTGTTTGTTTGTTTGTTTTGTTTTTGTTTTTTTTGGTACCGGGAATCGAACTCAGGACCTTGCACTTGCCAGACAGGCGCGTATGCCGCTGAGCTACGTCCCCAGCCCAGTTCCATGTGCTTTGAACACAGTTGCATTTATGGCGCTTTCCACGCAGCCCATGAAATCCACGTCCTCAAGAGCCACTGTGCCGCTTCTCTGGATCTTGCGGTCCGCCGCGCTGATAAAATGTCTTCGCAGGTTTGGGAATTCTGCCGCTGGGGTTACTTCCGAATGGCAGTTTTTCCGTGTTTCTATCTGCTCTCCTCCGTCCTCTGGTCTCGCCTCTCTGGATCGTCACCTCTGTCCCCTCAACCCCGCATGAGGTTGGCGCTCTTCCCCCAGAGCAGCATCCGGGTCCCAGCCTGCATCGAGCACCCACACCACCGCTTGGGGCGCAGCTGGGTCTGGTCCACTTTTCCTTCCCAGCGCACGAGCTCGGGCCCAGGGCAGTGCCGCACTGGTGCAGAGTCCTACAGGCTGCTGCCAGCATGCAGCTATCCCCGACTGTGTGGCTCTGAGCGGACGAGGCTCGTGAGTGCCTGGTGGGACTGAGATTGCCCAGCCACTGTGGAGAAACAAGTGGCCGTCTGTCAGACGTGGGGCAAAGAGTTACAATATGACCCTGCATGTTCCCAAAGTAACGGGCAGTGGGGACTGCACCGATATTTGCACCTCTACATTCATAAACAGCCTTATTCTTAAATGGCCAAAAGGTGGAAGCAGCCCAGATAATCGCTGAGAGATGGGCTGATAAACCGCACGTGGTCGGGGCCTGCAGTGGAATACTACTCAGCCTTAAAAAGGGAGGAAATTCTGACCCAGGCTACAGTGCCAGTGAACCAAGGACACTGTGCTAACTGAGAAACCCCCACCCCCATGAAGTTGTGGTTCAGAGTTCACGGCCTCAGTTGTTCATGGATTTTTCCTTAGAACTTGTTTGGGGAAACACCCCCCAAATTTCATGGAAACTGCAAATATCCTCTGCAGTTATTTTGATGGGAGGTTTGCAAGTAGCCAATCCGAGAGCGTTATTCAGTTCTCCTTGTTGCTGATTGGCTGCTGCCTGGTAACGTATCTTGGGCGGTGCACCGCATTCCTGCCTCTTAGCAGGTTGCTGTACCGCATTCTTAAAGCCCTAAGATGCCTCAGGTGCTACCAAAACACCCTGAGCCTTCTAAGGCTTGATTAGTACAGTATTTTCTTGAGTTAAATTACATAACTGCTGGAGACATAGCACATTTAGGTTAAACTTAAAAATGGGCATTACAGGCATTTTTTCTCACTGTATCTGAAATTTACGGTTTTTCACAATTCCAGGGTGGTCTAGGAACGTAACCCCTGCAAATTTCAGGGTCCACTGTAAATCAGCCACAGCAGGGCAAACACCACACGATTCTGCTTCCTCGAGGTCCCTAGAAGTCAGCCTCCTGGAGATGGGGGCGATGGCTTCCCAAGGCCCCCAAGGGACCCACGCGCATGCGCCCAGTCTTCGGGGATGGGGGGCCGCGTGCAGCTGCTCAGGGGGGCCCAGGTTCAGCTTTGCAGGGCGAGAAGAGTTCTGGAGACGGCGGAGACGGCTGCTGCCTGGCAGTGTGAGTGTATTTAGTGCTGCAGAACTGCTCCCTTAAAAATGGCTACAATGGCAAGTTTTATAATATGTCACCACAATTAAAAAATAAAGCAAAGCCCTGGAGGAGGCTGAGGCAGGAGGATTGTTGCAAGTTCAAGG
>NW_004955559.1:873858-906921 GCF_000276665.1 Chinchilla lanigera
TTTTTTGGTTTTTCTCTGGTACCGGGAACCGAACTCACGACCTTGCGCTTGCCAGGCAGGCGCTTTTGCCGCTGAGCTAAATCCCCAACCCCTAGTATTGGTTTTTTTGAGACAGGGTCTCACTACATAGCCCAGGCTGACCTAGAACTCCTGGTGATCCTCCTGCCTCAGAAACCCAAAAAATAGGGGCTGGGGATTTAGCTCAGCGGCAAAAGTGCCTGCTTGGCAAGCGCAAGGTCGTGAGTTCGGTTCCCGGTACCGGAGAAAAACCAGAAAAACCAAAAAGAAAGAAAGAAAGAAACCCAAAAAATAAAAACAAAAACTGCTGTGCTGAATTTCACAATGCTAGCGCCTCATCCTCATCGTTTATGACGAACACCCCGCCGGTGTTGACTTCCGGACCTTTACGGCGACTCCGGCTCTTGCTACTGGACACGGGGAACAGAAGAAAGAAACGGCGAGTGGAGGAGCCTCTGACATCCCAGGCCAGTTCCTTCCGCCGCGAGGACACTAGAGGGATCCCGCTGTGTCGGGGCGTCTGCCCTCGCCGCTGCGTGTGTTACAGAGCACTTCCAGCACATGGGGAGTGGGAAGGGAAGCGCCCCTGGGGTTCGCGGTGGGACTGAAGGAGCCTCCCTCCTGGGGACTCGCATCTGTGACCTTCGCGGTGCTCCCTGCGCAGGGCAGAGCTACTGGCATTTGGTTGGCAGAGGGCAGGATGCCACTAGCACCCTCCCAGTGCCCAGGCTGAACCCCCACAGCCAAGAGCTCTCTGCTCCAAGCGTCTGGGACTCTGCGGTCCCGCCTGTGAGTGTGTAGACAGCCGTGCGCTGCGGGCCGATCGTGTCACCACACACTGTGCCCTCGAGCTCCAGATTTGTCTACAGTTCCAGTTTTTGTTTTGTTTCGTTTTGTTTTGTTTTTTTGGTTTTGTGAGACAGGGTCTCACTCTGTAGCCCAGGCTGGGCTCTAACTCACAGTGATTCTCCTGCCTCAGCCTCCCAAGTGCTGGGATTTCAGCAGTGTGCCACCATGCGTCTGCACCACTTGCATTTCCTCCTTGTGGTGTGTCCATCCAGATATTTTGCCCATATTTTGATTGGGTTGTTTGTCCTTTTATAACTGAAAGAGGAATGCATGCCTTTTTTATTGGACAAATTTTTAATAGTCAAAATTGTCCCTGACAACATATTTGCTTAATTCATGCAGAAATTTCTCAATTTCCTCTCATTTTGGATTTCTTTCCCTCATCTCTCTGGGTTGCCTGTCTAGCTATCTCTGTAGGCTTTGAGGGTTTGTGCCTTTGGGTAGAAGAGGGAAATTTTTCCCTTAAGGGGAGCAGGTTTAGCTCTAGAATCCTGCTGTCTAATGTGGTAACCACTCATCATGTGAGGCTGCTTAAAATTAAATGAATTAAAATTAGATCAGATTAAATTGGTGTAATCCCAGCACTTGGGAGGCAGAGGCAGGAGGATCATAAGAGCAAGTCCTGTCTTAGCAACTCAGTAAGATCCTGTCTCAGCATAAAAAAATAAAAATGGGCTGGGAGTGGATCTCTATGCAAAGTCCTTGGATTCAAACTCAGTGCAATCTCCAATATGAGAGAGGCAGGCAGGCAGACAGGCAGGAAAATTAGAGGTGAAAATTTCAATTGCTCAGTCTCATTGGCTACATTTCAGTGACCCGCTGTTGCGTGAGGCTGGTGGCTGGCATCTTGGTTGCCTCCCCCTTTCCTTCCCCATGGAAAGTTCTAGAAGTTCCCGGGAAACCAACCTGCACCCGGTGGTCAGGTCTTCCCTGAGGCAGCGCAGGTCTATTATTATGCTAAGCATTTGTCTTTATGCTGGGGGTGAGGAAAAGAAAAAAAATCAAAGAGAGGAGAGAATGGGGGGAAAAAATCTATCCAACCGTGATAATGATAATTGTCTGGCATGCTGTAAGCACTCATTACATTTTTTTAAAAATGTATAACTACCTCTAATGAGCATTTACGGAGTGTCAGGTACTTTCTTGGCTCTCTGACAGACTTTATTTCAGAGAAACAGGGGGAGCAGGATAGACTGTTTCTCATCCAAGCTGCTCCCCCTTAGTGAACAGCATGGTAGGAGGGTTAGGGTTAGGGTTAGGGTTAGGGTTAGGGTTAGGGGGCTGGCCTCCCACTCCAACACCTCTTGGGCCAGCCACTGTGAAGCTATCTCGGAAGTGTGTCAGGCCTCGGTACTAGAAACATTCTCTGTGAACTCTACAGTAGAGCAGTTCCCCTTCTGCAGGACTTTCTTCTTCCCATCTGTGGTGAACTCCTACTCGAACTTCAACACCCTCTTTCAAGAAACCCCTTGACTTCTTCAGACAGCCCCGTGCTCACCGTGTGCTGAACCCCTGCATTTTCTACCTGTCCCTCTTCCTGGTGATGGTGCGACCATCTAGAGGGAAAAAGTTTACTTATCTTGGTCACTACATGTTAAATAGAGTCCAGCAACTCATAGGTACACTTGTTGGAGATGAGTTGGTCAAAGCTAACATCAGGGAACTCTGTGTGCGGAATACTACATTTATAGAGGAGGAACTGGGAGGACAGTGCCATGAACAAGTGGTCAAGGCTGGCATCACCAGTAATGGCGCCTTGCAACCCCAGGGCTCCAGGGCATGAGGAGGACAGGGGGCCACCTCCATGAGGATCCGTAGCCTGAATCTAACCCTAAAAAGAACACCAGGCAAACCCAACTGAAGGTCATTCTGCAGGCTAAGTGGCCCGTACTTCTCAAAAGAGTCAAGGTCACAAAGGTCAAAGAAAGGCTGAGGAGCTGTCAATGGTCAGAGAACACCAGGGGGCCCAGACTCTAATGGCAGAGTGAGATCCCGGAGCAGAGAGGACATGAGGAGGGGTCTTGGTGAACACTGAACAAGTCTGTAGATTAGCTCACAGGAAAGTGACAAGGTTAATTCATGGCTTTGATCCCCTCAAGCACTGGGGTGAACCTAGGGCATTTGTACTGACTGAGCTACAGCCCCAGCACTGCCCTCCTTTTTTTGTGAGACTGGGTCTTGCTAAGTCATCAAGTTGCTAGTCTGGGCTCAAATTTGCAATCCTCCTGCCTCAGCCTCCCAGAGTTCTGGGGTTACAGATGTGCATCACCATACTTGGCTGGTGCTGATCGTATTTAAAGTGTCAACATAGGTAAAGCATATATAGGAACTCTTTGCTCTATTTTTGCAGCTGTTTCATGTGGTCTGAAATGATTTCAAAGGGAAAAGTTATAAGAAAATTATCCACATGTGAAGAAACCTTCAGTCCCTCTCAGATCAGAAGGTTCTGACTCTGCAGGGTTGGGGTGGGCTGCTGTTGCCTCTCACAGACCATATCTCGAGCATCAAGGAAGGACTCTCTGCAATCAGTCCCCTACATTCAAATCCCTCCTGTTGAAAGACCTTGGGTGGGGGCTGGGGATTTAGCTCAGCAGCACAGCGCCTGCCTGGCAAGCGCAAGGTCGTGAGTTCGATTCCTGATTCCAGAAGAAAAACAAAAACAAAACAAACAAAAAAAGAAAGACCTTGGGTGGTTTTGCTTTGCTTTCTGGATACATCTGGAACTGAGAAGGGGGAGAACGCATGAGTTATGTGACCTGGGGATACAGCATCCTGCAACACTGAATGCCACAATCCCATGAAATAAAACTGCACTTGCAGAAGCCTCAGTGTGTGCTGCCTACATGCCAGGCTGTTCCCTTCACCTGAACACCCATCCCCACCTCCACCGGAAGTTCACCTATCAGTGCGCAAGGCTGCCATAATCAGGTACCATGGACTAGGTGCCTTAAGTGTGACATATTTCTCGTCTCACAGTTATAGAGGCTAGAAGGTTGAAAGTGCAACTGGGGGACCGGGGATACAGCTCAGCAGCACAGCGCCTGCCTCACAAGCGTGAGGTCATGAGTTCGATTCCTGGTACAAAAAAAAAACCAAAAAAAAAAAAACCAAAAAAATCAGAAAGAACACCAGTTATATTGCAGTGAGGGCCCATTCTGATTCCCTTGTCTTAGAATTGATCACCTGGACAGGTCCTAGTTCCAAATAAGATTACATCACTGTACCAGGGATTAGGAATTCAGTCTCTTTGGGAGGAGGGGCATTGTTCAACCCCATTAATACCATCTGTCAAGGCTCAACTCCTGATTCCTCCTTAAAGTGTCTCTGATTGCTTGGGCCTTGCCAATCTCTTCACGGGATCTCCATAGCCTCCCTCTCTAGACCAGAGATCTATCTAAGTATTTTTGTCTGTGTTTTGTAATTATCCTAGGATATGAGCACGCTGAGGACAGGCCCATGCCTTAGACACTCTTTCTCTCTCTGTCTGTCACTACAGTGCTTTGGTACAAAGAAAGTGCTCACTATGTTTTCAATTCTTCTTTTTTTTGGTGGGAGGGTACCAGGAATTGAACTCAGGACCTTGCACTTGCCAGGCAGGTGCTTGTGCCGCTGAGCTATATTCTCGGCCGCTATGTTTTCAGAATTACTTAATGTATTCATTCGTCATTTATTGAGCACCAACGAAGAACAAGCGGGGCGCTGGTCCTCAGGGACATAGTAGAGTGGACAGGCCAGATAACACCCCTTGCCCTCGTGGATTTTACCACCCAGTGAGGAGAGAAAGACAATAAGCAAGATGGGTAGGTCAGGTGGTGACACATACTACAATTTGGCCGCCATAAAATAGGGCTACAAACTGGGAGGCTTAGAACAATAGAAATTTATTGTCTCAGAGTTCTGGAGGCTGAAATCTGACATGAAGGTGTCAGCAGGGCTACACTCCTCTGCGACCTGTAGGAGAGAACCCTTTGTTGCCTCTTCCAGCTTCTGGTGGCTGCGGGCAACCACTGTCACACCACAGCCTGTAGCAACACCGCTGCAGTCTCTGCCTTCTCTGTCACACCGCCTTGTCCCCATGTGTCTGCGTCCTCCCGTGACATTCTCTTTTAAATAAAGGCTCCAGTTGTACTAGGTTCAGGGCCCACCCCGCTCTTGTATGACCTCATTTGAACTAATTACAACTTCAGTGACCCTATTTCCAGATAAGGCTGGAAAGAAATCAAAGTAACCAAAGTCTACACTTTCTAAAGAGAGGCCTGAGGTTGTGAGCACTTTCCCTCACACCTGCTAAAGGTTAAACCACAGACTGTCCCAGCGGACTCGGATAAACAACTGAAGTCAACAACACCCCCTTCAACACCTTTCAGCCCGGAGTAGCCTCCTTACGTAACCCATCAAAATTGGCTTCAATTTAAGATTTCTGTCTAGCTCATGAATTGCTTCCAAAAACAACCTTTCTGTAGAAATCCCCTATTAAAAAGCAAACAGGGCCGGGGATGTAGCTCAGCGGCGTAAGTGCTTGCCTGGCAAGCCTGAGGTCATGAGTTCAATTCCCGGTACCAAAAAATAAAAATAAAAAGCAAACAAACGAAATATCTCTCCTGAGCTGGCTTTGTGGGAGGCCATTCAGGGCTGTCCTGACTCAATGTCCCTGAACTACAATTTTTTTTTTTTTCTTCTGTCCTGGGGATTGAACCCAGGGCCTTCCCCCTGAGCTACATCCCCAGCCTAAAGGTTAGGATGTCAACACTTTCTGGGGGGACACACAGCTCACCCACTTACACACATGGAGGTAAAACCTGAAGCGGAGGTGAGGACCAGGAAATGGTAGGGTGAAAGGCTGCGCTCTCCGGCGGGTGGCCTGGGAAGGCCTCTGGGCAGGGGACGCATGAGTCACAGCCCCAGGGCGGCTCCTTAACGAAGCCTCCCTAGGAGTGGCAAACCTGGGTTTCACTGCCAGCCATTTAAGACACTTCCCCTGGCGCGGCTGAGGTATTTAAATTGTTTATTTTTCCCTGTTCATTTCCTGGTTTGAAAGTGGTGAGATTAAGCCGGAGTCATTGAGGGGAGAACCCGAGAATGTTTGCGAATGCTTCCGCCGTGTCTAATTCACTAAATCAGCAGCTCTGAGAAGCCTCCACAGCTGCGAGGCCCAGAAGCCACCTGAGCCCAGCTCCGGGGAGTCTGGGGGCCTCTGCCAGCGCTCAGATGGTCCCAGCCAACGCCCTGCAGCCTTGATTTAGAATCTCAGGTGCGCACAAAGAGGAGCCTACGTCACAATGGGCAGATCAGCCGATTCCCACGACCTGAGCCTCCGCGGAGGCCAGAACCCAACCTAAAAGGCCGAACAGCCTCTCCCGGCAAGGGTCACTGCAATCCTGACTTCTGATACCACAGATTAGCTTTTCCTCGTCTCATGTCTCATTACACGTCGGCACCCTCCAGTCTGGCTTCTTTCACTTCGAGCAGGTTCCACCCTGATGGTTTAGTCTCATTGTTGTAAGGCAGGGCCAGGGAACCACAGCCTGGGGGCCAGATCCATCTGCTGCCTATGTGTGGGAATAAAGTTTTATTGGAACACAGGGCACCCATTCGTTCACTGCTGCCTAAGCCTATGTGCTACAATGGCGGCAGAGACCACATGGCCCAGAAAGGTGAAAATATTTACCATCTGGCACTCAGCAGAAAAAGCTTATCCGGCCTTGCTGGATGGCATTCCATTCCACAAATATGATACCGTCATTTGTTGTCCCTTCCACAATAGATATTTTCACAGTTTGGGTTATTTTATCACGGACTACAAACATTCTATATGGGGTTGCCAAATCCTTTCTGTAAAGTGCCAGGTAGTAAATATTTTAGACTAGAAGATTACATAAAATCTTGGTCACATAATATTATTTTTCTTTCTTACAACTCTTCAAAAGTAGAAAAACCACTCCACAGCCATAGTTGCCTGTAATCCCAGGACTCAGGAAGCTGAGGCAGGAGGATGACAGCAAGTTTGAAGCCAGCATAGGCTGCTACATAGTAAGTTCCAGGCCAGCCTGAACTACACAGTGAGACCCTGCCTCAAAAAAAGTATAGAAACCATTCTTGTCCGTGCACCATATAACTACAGGGTACAAATAGATTTGGCCTCAGATACAGAGTTGGCTGATCTTTGCTTTAGTGCATGGGGTTCGGTGAACACACATGAACTATTGTCGGTTCCAGGGATGTTCACTTGTTATAACAAATGTTTCGTCATTCCCTTTTACTCTAAGAAATGACGTTTATGAGAATACAGCCTATGTACATGCACAATTTTTTAAATTAATATGAAACAAAGGAGAAATACATAGTTTATAACAAAATATGAATTCCAATGTCTAAATGTTGACAAATTGTGATAGACTATTCACAAATATTTAGTTTTTTCTCCCTTTGAACACATAACATTGCACTTCCTGTCATGTGACTTGAGTGGGCCAATGAAACAAGAGTAGGAATCTGTGTCCTTTCTCGGAAGAAGTAAGCAATTATTTCCTTTCCTCTGCTCAGTAAGTAGCAGCAAGACTCAAGTTTCATCCACCTGGGTGTCACAGGCAAGACTGTGAGGTGCTCTGGGGGGCCCTCAGCTGGCTGTGGGCATTAGCATGAGAAAGAAGCCTTTCTTTGTGTTTGATGTCATTGGGATTTGGGTGTGTTTGTTACTCAGCACAACCCATCTCATTCTGACTGCTGCAGCAGATCAGCAATTCTCGCTGTCATGTCCCTCAGGGAACACTTGGCAAGGTCTGAAGGTGACTGTGATTGTCATGACGGTGGGAAGCTCTCCTGGCACCTAAAGGGCAGAAGCCGAAATGCTGCCCAATGTCCCACAGTACACAGGACAGCAGCCCACAAGGAAGACTCCGCCGGCCCCAAATGGCACCAGGGCCAAGGCTGAGCAACTGTGCCAGAGCCTCATTCCTGACACATCAGCAGCTTCAGAAGCTTGGCAGAAATAAACAATCTCAGGCCCCACCCGAAACTTGCAAATCCTTGCTGCCTCTGAGACACATGCCCAGAGAATTTGTGCGCACGTTAAAGTGTGAGAATCACTGACCTAGATCATGCAGCAGCCAGGGTTTGCATGGCTGTTACAACTGTCACAGAAGTGACAGGTGCAAGGCAGCCTGACTTGGGGACTTAGGTGACCGACCGCAATACCACACAGCGGGCTTGGCTGGCAGGGGTGGGAGTGTCTCCCCCCTTGGGCCTTCAGATTGAGCTACCTCCCCAGCCCTTTTTACTTTGAGACAGAGTTGTTGAGTTGGTAAGTTGCCCAGGTTGGGCTAGAACTCGCGATCCTCCTTCCTCAGGCTTGCGCCCCTCCGGCGGTCAGCTCTTGAAGGCGGCCCCGCAGGGGGACGCAATATTCTTTCAACGCGGCGGCGGCAGCGCCAGGGACAAGCAATAGGAACTCAGGCGGAGCCATAAATACTCTGTGCTATGTGCAAAACGTTCGTCTTTTCTGTGGATTTGTCTACTTTTCTTCCTGTGATTTGTCCGGGTGGTGTAACCCACAGTCACGTCCGTAACTCTGAAGTGTGCAGAATAATGCATTTTCACAAAGTGAGCACAACCCCGGGGCCACCACCCAGACCCAGCTGCGGGACGCGCCCAGCCCGCCCCAAGGGCCCTCCCGAAGCCCCGCCCGGAAGCCCCGCCCCCAGAAAGCCCCGCCCCAGAAAGCCACGCCCCCAGAAAGCCCCGCCCATCAAGTCTCAGCGCCGCAGGCCTGCTGTCGGTTTCTAGACCTGCAGGCTCGTGGAGGACAGGGACGACGCGCCTGGTGCTGCTTTGCGACTGTCTGCTTCCGTTCTGCAAAATACCTTTGAGAGTCACTCACCGTGTCACGTGTCTCAGGGGCTCATCCTATGGGACCACTGGATATTCTGCCTCATGGAACCGCCCAGCCTATGTGGAGGCTGTCAGTGGACATTTGCCCGGTCTCCAGTTAAGACTACCATGCATGAGGCTGCTACAAAGATTCTTTGCCCTCTGTTAGTCCTTTCTTCAAAAAAAATTAAATCTAGCAACTCCACTGGACCCAGCTATTCCCCTTGCAGCTATCACCCTGAGAGAATTAAAGACATCATATCACAGTGATCCATGCACACCCACGTTTACAGCAGCACAGCTCATAATAGCCAGAACTTGGAAGCAGCGTATACATCTATCAACTGATAAACGGATAAGGGAAATGTGCTCTTTACACACAGTGAAGTATTACTCTGCCATAAAAAGGATGAACTTGAGTCACTTGCAGGAAAATGGATGCACCTTGAGACCATAAAGCTCAGTGACATAAGCCAGACATGCACGCTTAAATATCACATGGCTTCTTATACGAGAAACAAGAATTATAAATAGTTTAAAGAACAAAATAAAAGGCAGTTCACTGGAAACAGGGAGGTAAGACCTTTTGCAAATGGGAAGGGGATCTAGAGGTGGAGGGAGAAGGCGGGGATGGGAGGGGAAGGTAAGAGGATTACGAAGGGACACGTACACGTACTGACTCCCCAAGATGAAAGTGTTCATTGTATATTGCGAGCAAGTACTAAATAGTAAACAAATAAATAAAAGACTCTGGCAAGGTCTTTTTGTGAACATAAGTTTTCATTTCTCCAGGGCCCATCCTAGGAGCACATCGTGGGTGATTAGGGAGGTACGTGCCTCTCTTTTCAAGAAACTGCCACATTACATTCAAAGCGGCTGTACTACAGGCCTCCCCTCCTGCAGTGGGCAGCCCCTTGCTCCCCATCCTTGCCAACCCTTGGAATTGGCAGTGGTTTTTCTTGTAGCCCCTTTGAAAGAAATGATAGTTTATCAACTCCGTAAAAGCTGTGATGGTGTTTGAAGTCACCCCTGACCTTTTTTTTTTTTTTTTTTTCTTTGAACCAGGATTGAACTCAGGACCTTGCACTTGCCAGGCAGGCACTGTGCCACTGAACCATATCCCTGGCCTTCCCCTGACCGTTGTTAAACCCAGCACCATCTCCTCAGAATGACTTCCCAAGTGGCACACTTGACTGTCACTTTTAACAGCCAAAATGCATCCAGGCATTGTGGTGAACACCTGTAATCCCAGCATTCTGGAAGGCTGAGGCAGGAGGATCACAAGCCAAGCCAAGCCTCGCAACTCAATGCCTTAGTGAGACCCTGCATGAAAATAAAAACATAAAAATAGATCCCAAGACTAAAATGAAAGAAAAAAAAAGCCAAATCCTGCAACTGCAAAACCACACCTAAGACCTCACCGCATCAACCACTTACTATATACTTTGTAGATTTTTTTTTTCTTTTGAGGTTGAGATCATGACCTCCTGTCTCAGAGGACAGACAGTAATTAGCTTCCAAACGCTGCATGATGCTGTAAATCTTTCCTTTTCTTTCTTAATCATCGCTGTGCCATGAAATTCCAGGCAGAGCGCTGTTAGTGCAGAAGGTCCACAATTTCCCACAGGCTGTACAGTGGTATGTGATAGAAATATCCCTCTTGCCAGACACCCGGAGCCTGTTTCTATGGGTAAACTGCCCCTTGTAGAGACTCCCATGATATTTGTAGGCATACAAAGCCTATAAAAAATAGTTGTTTCTCTTCCATTGTTTTTTTTTTTGTTTTTTGTTTTTTGTTTTTCTGGTACCAGGAATCGAATTCACGACCTTGCCCTTGCCAGGCAGGCACTGTGCCACTGAGCTAAATCCCCAGCCCCTCTTCCATTGTTTTTTAACAAGGTCTTGCTCTGTAGCCCAGGCTGGCCTCAAATGCACAGCCATTCTCCCAGCCTTTGTCTTCAATTCTGACACAGGGGTTGGCAAACTATGGTCCACGGGCAGCTGCCTGTTTTATGACATAGAGCTTTGTTGGAGATACGTGGTAGCACAGGTCTGTAATCCCAGCGCTCTGGGAGGCTGAGGCAGGAGGATCACATGTTTGAGCCTAGCCTGGGAAACTTAGGGACTTAGTGAGACTCCATCTCAAAGTAAAAAATAAAAAAGGCTGAGGATGTAGCTCAGTGCAAAGCCCCTGGGTTCCATCCCCAGTAACACAATCAGTCGGTCAATATTAAAAAAATAAAATACAGTTCAATTGGTGCACATCTGCAGTCTTTCATTGACACGTGGCCTACGGCAGCTGCAGGACCAGGACAGCGCTGGCCAGGGATACAGACACCGGTGTGCAAAGCCAGAATACTGACTATCGGAGAAACCGAACCTAAAACCTTTGTCCAAGGTCACATTTCGGGAGAGTCTGTTGCTCCGAAACAAAGACTGAGGTGGGGCTGGGAGTAAGCCGGGGAACAGGGACAGGACAGAGCGACAGAGACCCAGAGAAAGGGGACAGACAAAAAGCGAAACCAAATGATCCTGAGTCCGCAGAACCCGTGGGACACTGAGATCGGCCGTAGCAGCTGCTGTCGCACCCCAGCCCAGGCACAAGCGGTGGACAGCACCTGTAGGGCCCTAAGCAGGTGGGTGACACGGGACAGGCAGCTGGGTGTGAGTCTGCCTCCCCTTGGCTGTGAGCACCCCTGACCTGGGACTCGGCTCTCTAGTGAGAGGCTGTGGGTACTTGGGGACACCTGGGCCGTCTCCAGCTGGGGCTCACGGCCAGGGGCGCAGCTGTGCACACACCTGTCATGTGTCCCAGTGACCAAGAACCTGTTCGCATGTGCAGAGGCCTTGTGTGCCCACCGTCAGCTCTCCTGGCCCCGGCCGAGTGGATTTCCAGGTGGCTGTCGCTGTCTATCCTCCCTGACTCAGCGCCTGAGGTGTGGCGGGGCAGGGGCTGGGCGGTGGGAAACTCTTCTCTGCCGGTGCTGTCGCCTCCTCTAACTCCCCGTCCTCTCCTGGGCTGGTCACCAAGTCCTCCCGCCCCCCCCCCGGGTGTCATTCATCAGGGCTTTGCGGAGGGAAGCCTTTCTCCCAATCTGTGACCTGTGCCACTTGGCACGAGCCACTTGGCCTCTTCAGGCCTCAGTCAAGTGGGGATTTCAATATTTAAAAGTAGCACGCAGGTTCAGGGCAGGAAGGCAATAAACACATTCCTGTGAATTGCTTTACAAGGTTCATGGAACCCCGGAAATCCTCCAGAAATAGAAATGTTACAGCAGCAAGCACAACTTTTTATAGTCAGAAACTCAGTCCAGGCGTGGTGGCGCACGCCTGTCGTCCCACCACTTGGGAGGCTGAGGCAGGAGGATCACCATGAGGACCAGGCCAGCCTGAGCTACACACATAGTGAGTTCAAGGTCAGCCTAAACCTCATAGAAAGACCCTGGCCTCAGCCTCCCAAGTGTTGTGATTACAGGTATGAGGCTCCACACCTGGCAAGAGGGAACTTCTCCGACTGGCTCATCTTTTCTCTGAGCCACCCTGCGCCATAAAGCATAAGTTATCTGAATTCTCAGTTCCCCAAACTCACAGGGGGCTCCATAGTGGCCACAAGAACCACCCACAAATACATCACCTCAGTCTGTGTGGGCACAGGAAGGCCTGTTCTCACTCTGTGCACCTAGGTGTGACTGTGTGACCCAGCTGGGTCAATGAGCAGCTGTCAGCTGTGGGCAGAAGTGGGTAAGGTGACTGTGAAGTTCACATCCCCCCTCTGCCAGAGTCCTGGCTGACCATGCCCATGGCCCATGGGAGGATGTGTTTCAGTCAGTTTGCTACTGGGGCTGTTTGTTACAGCAGCAGAGCCCAGCCCATGCTGACTGATACATGCATCATTCCTGTGCTCTCGGCCTGCCAGACTCCAGGTCCCATGTCCACAGCCAAATAGCTTGTTTTCTTTTTTCTTGTCCCACTGCTCCAAGGGGCTCCTCACTCCCTTCCATTTTTAATAATCTCAGATGTAGTGATTTATCAAATCAGAATCTTCACAAAATTTACAAAATAGATAGCATTTATTATTTATTAATTACTTAATTTTTTGTTTTTTGGAGACAGGGTCTTACTATGTGGTTCAGGCTGTCCTTGAACTCACAGCAGTCCTCCCGCCTCAGCCTCCCAGGCGCCAGGATTACAAGCTTATGCCACCATGCCTGGCCGCCCATGGTATTGTATAACAAGACTCATTCTGATTCTGTGGTGTTTCCCTCAGAGCTGTCCTGTCACCAGGTGGACCACGTTCCCCTCTATCACTGCCTCCACAACCACGGTCACGTTCCCTCCTTGTGCTGGCCACCCATTATTATGGGCAACACCATGACGTCTCTGGGTCCAGTGGCAGCCTTGCTGGGGCACAAAATCAGACCACACTTCACCCGACTACCCTTCATCACACTGCCCATCAGCGGGGCTGCCGAGGAACCAAACCGGTACCCCATGCTGCCTGTGTCTTCCCGCCTCGAATCGGGGCCTGATCTCCGAAGCTGAGGGTCCTGCACCCCGTTCCCCAGGACTGGACACAGCTCCTCTTAGAGACTCGGGGCCACCGGGGCCAGAGTGGGGACGAGAAAAGGATGAGCAAGCAGTATCTCAGGCTCTCCTCTCAAATATGGTCCCCGACTCATACTGTGTAATAATAATAACAGTAATCCTACAGTAGCCATGCTATTGCCCCTAGGGATCCTGGGAAAAGCAAGCGTAGGCGGCCCAGGCCAAGGCCATTCCCGGGTGTGAGCACCCCCTTGCGGTGCAAGGGCCCCATTACACCCCAAGGCATATTGTCCACCATTGACTCCCCCTAACGGAGTCACGCCTAAGTCAACTCAAAAGATAGGTTAGGAATCCTTTGCATGCCAGGCCAGCGAGGCCCAATCAAAATATAGTGGGGTTGTGGGTACAGTGGAGCACACCTGTAACCCCAGCTACTCGGGAGGCTGAGGCAAGAGGATCGCATGTTTGAGTTCCACCTGAGCAAATTAACAAGACCCAGTCTCAAAATAAAAAATTTTAAAAGGGCTAGGGATGGAGCTCAGTATGAAGGCTCTGGATTCAGTCCTCAGTACCAAGAAAAAGACAAAAACAAAGAGGCGGGGACTAGGGGTGCAGCTCAGCGGAAGGGCACTTGCCTGGCATGCTTTGACCCTGGGCTGCATGCCCAGCACAGCAGACCAAAGCAAAACAAACTGAAAAACCCCACAGGCCCCTCCAGCAGGCTTCCAGCAGCTGGCGAGGTCGGTCATGATTTTATTTCCTAATCCGTTTCTTGGGTTTGATATTCCCCTGCCCCTCCCATCCCTGCTAGACTGAACCCCAAGTCCAAGGACCAGGTGCCCCGCACTGAACAGGTGCTCTCGAGACACCTGTTGGTCAGGTGACCGCGTCCTCCGTGTGGCCGTGGACCCTGGCTGCTCCCCTCAGCGCTGTGTCTGGTGCCTACCACAGGCCTGGGACATAGTATGGGCTCAGTAAACGCTTGCAGAACTGATGAACGTAAGTGCCCAAGGGACAGACACCTGTTTTTCTCAGCTGTAGCTGGCTGGGAGGCCGTCCAACAGCACCCAGTACCTAGTAGGTGTTTAATAAGGGTCCTGAGAAAATGAATTTGCAAAGAATTAGTAAATTCCCACAACCGTGTGTGGTGGCGACGCCTGTAATCCCAGCACTTGGGAGGCTGAGGCAGGAGGATCGTTGCAAGTTTAAGACCAACCTGGACTACAAAGTGAGCTCAAGGCCAGGCTGAACTGCATAGCGAGATCCGGTCTCCAAAAGAAAAAAAAAAAAAAAAAAAAATTCCCAGAGGGCGGGGCGGAAATGTGTTCCCTGGCTCCCAAAGCCACGCCCCATGCGCGTAGTAGGTGCTCAGCAGAGGGGCGCGCCGCCCTTCGGTGATGTCACAGTGTCCCTCCCTGACGTCACAAAGGCCCGGCCATGCCTCTAACGTTGGTGGCCTTGATGCTCTGGGGCCTGAGCGCCCCCGGAGGCTGGGGCTGCCTGCATTGCGACCGCTCGGTGCGCGCCGCGCTCGTACCCGCGCACTTCCACCCGCAGCGGCTGCAGGCGCGCGCGCAGGCCCTGCTGCGGGCCATGGAGGGGCGGTTCTTCCGCGACTTCGCGCTGGGCGCCTCGTGGGCGCGGCGGGTGCGCAGGGAGAGGCAGGGCCCGCCTGGAGGAGGGGCGCGACGAGGGAGGGGTCGCCTGCTCCCCTGTCCTGCTCTCTCGCCCCAGAGGTGGATCACCTGGGAGGCGTGGCGTCCTTTCTAAAGAACCGAACGGCGCACTTACTGGCGAGCTCTCGGACAGGTAGGGAAGGCCCTTCCCCAGCGCTGGCTCTCTGCTTTCTTGGGGAACCCTGGCTGGAACAGCCGAATAAAAGCAAACCCGCGCCTGGCCGCTCCTGGGTGGCTGGCACCTTAGTTAGACAAGTCTAAGCAATTTATAGAGGCGGGCACAGCGGCGACGTGCGCTTTAGAGAGGGGGAAAAGCGGAGGCTCAGAGAGGTGGGGTGACCTGGCCAAAGTCACATGGCGGGAAGGACGGAGCTGAGGCGGAAATTAGGCCAGTTAATAACCTAAGTGTCCCCGAAGTGTTCAAATGAAAGGAAGAGTCGCAAGTCTCCATTTAAATCAGAAGCTAGAGCCAGGCACGGTGGCGCACCCCTGTAATCCCAGCATTCAGAAGGCCGAGGCAGGAAGATCACCACAAGTCTGAGGCCACCCTGGGCTACATAGTGAGTTCAAGGCCAGCCAGCACTATATAGTGAGGCTCTATCTCAAAAAAACAAAAACAAAACAAAACAAATCCATCAATCAAAATCCAAAAATGGCTAAGCTCAGTGAAAAAGGCATGTCAGATGCTAATACGGGGACAGCAGGGCCTGAGCCATGTTCAGAATGTGAAGGAAAAGTTCCTTTTGTGGCACTAGGAAATTAAACCCAGGACCTTCACACTGAGCTGCATCCCCACCCTTTCTTTACTTTTTTTTTTCTTTTTTTTTGTGGGTAATGGGAATCAAACTCAGGACCTTGCACTTGCCAGGTGCTGCTGAGCTGTACCCTCAACCCCTACTTTTTATCTTGAGACAAGATCTTGCTAAATCACCACGTTGCTCAGACTGGGCTCAAACTTGCAACCTGCTGGGATTACAGGCATGGACCACTGTGCTAGCTAGGAAAAGCTCTTTTTTTGTGTGTGTGTGTGTGTGTGTTTTTTCCGGTACCAGGAATCGAACTCACGATGTTGCGCTTGCCAGGCAGGCGCTGTGCCGCTGAGCTAAATCCCCAGCCCCCCTTGAAGGAAATGAAAAGTGCTGCCCCAGAGAGCTCAGGAGTGAGAGGGAACAGAAAGAGCTTAATCTTGACAAAGTCTTGGTGTCTGGATAGATCAGTGCAGCCACAAAACTATCTTAAGGCAAAGCCTCCTCCAGAGCAAGGTCTTCCTCGACTCAATTCTGTGATGGCTGAGAGAGGGGAGGAAACTGCAGAAGAAAAGCCTGCTCCCAGTACTTACTTGGGAGGCTGAGACAGGAGGGTCATTGAGAGTTCTGAATTACATAGCAAGACCCTGTCTCAAAGAAACTAACTAAATAAAATAATAACATTTCAAAATGCCATCAATATCAAAATATTTATACTGTTTTCGTACTATCTTTGAAATCTAGTGTGTGTTTTTTCTTTTAGAGACAGGGTCTCATTATGTAGTTCAGCCTGGCCTTGTACACACTATGTAGCCCAGGCTGGCTTCCAACTCTCAGCAATCCTCCTGCCTCAGCCTCCTGAATGCTGGGATTATGGACACACACCACCACATCCAGCTCTAAAATCCCGTGTACCTTTTTACCTGGAGCACATCTCACCTCTGCCTAGCTCAACCCAAGCACCCAAAGACCTCTTGTGCCTAGAGACCACCATGTGGGCGGTGCTGGCCTAGGTGCTACATAAAGCCAAGAAGCTGGGTTGACATCATGAAAGAATGAGCAGAGACAGAGAAAAGAACTGAGTAGAGATCAAGTTTACTTGAAAGATAACGAAACCAAGGCCAAGGGAGAGGGGCTTAGTCTGGGGCTTCAATGGATCACAAGGCTTTGGATTTTAATGAAGGACCTCAACCTGTATCTACCCAGGAGATGTTGAGTCAAAGCTGACTTTCCTCCTGGTAAAGGAAGAGAACTTTATACCTTGCTTGCCGGGGGGATAAAGCCCCCAACAAGGATCTCTTCCTCTCTCCAGATGGGCCTCTGCTGGAAGAACTGGTGATCTTTAGGGAGGAAGTGATCAAGGAATTCAAGAAAGTTTTAAGATCCTATGAATTAAAAGGTGTGGCACAGCTGTCCACCAGGCCCCCTCCTTTCCTTCCCCGTTGCTCCCTTCCTGCCATTTTTGCCTCCCAGATTTCTTCCTCCCCACCCCCGTGACTCAGCCGCCATCTCTCCCCAATATTCCTATTTCTCCTTCCCGGAAGTCATTCTCACCGTCTCCCCGCCCCTTCCCAATTAAATTCTGAAATTGCTATCCCCACTTCGTTCACCTCCACCCTTTTTTCTTGCACCCTGCGATCCCAAAACCTGCCGTGAGTCCTGGATTTGTTGTCTGTCCCTCCCTTATCTGCCTTCTTACACTTTGGTACCCCAACCTCCCTACTATCACACATCCCCCAGGCCCTATGAAAATGCTTGCGACCTGCAAAACAGCACCTTTGGATACTGGATAGGATAGGGTAATGTATTGTGTCAGATAAATCCCCCACATCTGGGTGCTTTAGCACAATAAATGTTTGCTTTTCTCTCTCACCTAAAAGAATCCAGTGACTCTTCCAAACAGGGAGTCTGGGATCCCCCTGGCCCCACACCATACCTTCAAAGCTTGCTTCAGAAGGAGAAAAAGAATAGGGACTCACACTGGAAGTTATATGGCCAAGCTTGGAAGTGAGGCATCCACTATGGTCACTCTCCATTGGCTAGAATTAGGTCACATGGTTCAATTTGTTGCAAGTGAGGCTGGGAAATGTAGTCTTCCTGTGTGTACAGGAAGAGGAACCAGATAAGCAGGCATCATACCAGTCTCTCTCTAGTGGCTCAAAAATGGGAAAAGTACAAACTCAGCATTAATACATGTTTAATTAAATGTCTACAAGTGAAATGTTAGGTTAACAGGAGTACTACTCAGTTTAATTCTGCCATAATTATACAAAAGTTATTTTCCATGTGAACGGTCAGTACCCTGTGTCCCACCTACTCAGCCATGCTTTGGGTCCTCCATACTGCAGAAGAACCAGGGACCCGTCTCCTCCTGCCCTTCCTTCCCACCCCTTGCCACTTCTCTGGCTCAGCCCTCGTCCTGCTTCTCCCTTCCCCCTTGTTTAGACTTGCTCAAAGAAGAAGTCTTGGACTGCTTGAGTTGCCAGAAAATCAGCCCCAAATGTATCAAAGAAAAGTACTGCTTCGGTAAGCTTCGGGGGAGGGGACAAGAGGGGACGGGTGTCTGAGGGGTGGAGACAGCCTTGTTCCAATGGACATGGGTTTGAGTGGCCTTGAATTCCACCCTTGCCATTTGGCTACCGTGTGGCCCAGAGGTAGCTCCCACATTCTGAAATCCTCTGTCACCTCTGTTAAGTGGGAGGAACCTGCTGGAGTTTAACAACGCCCCTAGCAAAGAGTTTATTCCTAGCCATTGCCATTTCTAGGAAGCCCAGGAAGATGTGTAAATGCATGCGTTCATTCATTCTTTCATGAACTACACATGCACACATGCGCATATCCTCCTGGTAGAGAGAATAACCCAATGAGTCCATGTTTATCCACCCAGGTTAATACAGTAGTCACACTGGACCACTGCACGTGCTGTCCCTTCCCTCTGTCACACCTTTGCCCTCCCACATTTCCTTCGGATCTCAGTCACCTGTCAGCGAGGCCTCTCTGATCACAGTCTGTAAAGAGGCACTTTGCACCAAACTGTGTTCACGGTCTTCCATCTCGGCCTAACCTCTTTTATTCACAGACGCCATGCAATTTCCCTAGCTCATAGCGTGTGCCTCTAGAAATAAGGGCATATTCTTACATAACCACAGTGCCACTCCCACATCCGACAAGCCTAGTGACGGTTCTGCAATAGCAAAAAATTTTAAGTTCCTCCGTCAACTTCCCTGACTGTCAATAGAACATTTTTCAGAGCTGATTTGCACAAATCAGGGTTCAGTAAGAGGCCTCCCTGGATTGATTAGTTGTTTGAGTTTTCTATTTGTTTATTTATTTATGTATTATATGTATGTATGTATGTATTCTGGAGTCAGGGTCTCACTATGTAGTCCAGGCTGCCCTTGAACTGTATGTAGCCTAGGCTGGGCGTGACCTCATAGCACTCCTCCTGCCTCAGCCTCCCGAGTGCTGGGATCACAGGTGTGCGCCACCACACCTGGCTTTCACTTTAGTTTTAAATCGAAGTTTTTCCTTCCATTTTTCCCTTCCGGGACACTGGCTAGTTGAAAGGCAGCAGTATGTCCTAAAGAGTGTCCTGTTTTCAGACTCATCTATCTCCTTGGGATGGTTTAATAAGAAATATTTTGAGCACCCAATAGTGCCCTGACCTGGGGGTCAGCAGAATGGGTGACAGGTTTCTAATGGATCACATTTTAATGGGGCGAGGGGCTGGGCGAGGTGCCTCACCTTGGCCTACCGAATGCACAGCTGGTGACTCCTTGTATGAAGGCCGCCCTGTGAGTTGCAGGATGTTTAGTACTGTGCCTGGCTTTGACCCATCGTTGAGAACCACTGGGTTCGACCATAATAGGCTAGACCCGGACAGCTAAATCAACACATTCCAGAGAGCAAAAGGTACCCTAGGAAAACAGGACCCAACGACTTAATAGACAATGTGGGGGCAGCGGTTGACGTAGTTACATTGAAGAGTGCAGGTGCGAGCTCCCTCTCTGAAGAGATGACCTTTGAGATCTGCAGGACACCAGCGACAGGAACAGTGTGACTGACAAAAGGAACAGCACTGCAAAGATCTAACATGAGGAAGCAAAAAAGAGGAGAAGCGGTGTGGCCAGGGTAGAGTGAATGAACGGAGAGCGAATGGGTGAAGAAGAGCAGTGGGGCAGCTACAGGCTGAGCCAGGGCACAGGGAACAGATCGATCGCTGAGGGCCAGGAGGGCCTTGGGCTTTTATTCGGAGCTGGGAGCCTTGGGGCTGCCTGACGCCAAGAGCAGCAGAGACCTGAGCTTTTGGTGTGTTGCTGGCGCCCTCTGGAGGCTGTGTGGGGAAGTGTAGCGAGTACTACAGGGATTCCCTTGAGAAAAGCGGCGGCCAGGGCTGGACCAAGTCGGTCGCTACAGAGGTGAACTAGGTTGGGCTTGTGGCCAGGACGCTTTGCCGGTAGAAGGAAAGCGCTGGGGACGGAGGAGGGTGGAAGATGCAGGATGCAACTCCCGTGGTTCCCTTCGGGGTGAGTGTGTGAGGGGCGCGAGGTTAAGGAGGGGTGGTGACGACCCGGCTGTCCCTCCTCCTGCCCCAGTGGACAGGCAGCCCCGCGTGAGCCTGGATTTCGGGATGATCAGCAAATGCCTGCAAACCCAGCCCCTGGTGGGCATCTGCATGGGTGTTTCTGGCTGTCTTTTTCTTCTGGGTCATCCTGATCACGTGAGTCATTTTTGCCCCTTCCTAACCCCCTCAGTGCCTCCTGGGTCCCCTGAAAAATGGCAGATGGGTCACTGCATTCCTTCCTTGTCACTCCATGGCCTCCTCCTCCTCCTCCTCCTCCTTTCTCTCTGTCTGTCTCTCTGTCCCGTCTTTCTCATCTGTCGCTGTTTTTCTCATCTCCTCTTCCCCCCACCCAAGTGACTTCCCAAGACCCTCAGCAATTTTCCCTTTGTTGCTCACTTCCATAAAAATACTAGAAATTAGAGTTTGTAAAAGTGTCGGCGTAAAAACAACCATCACTGGGGGCTGGGGATTTAGCTTAGCGGCACAGCGCCTGCCTGGCAAGCACAAGGTCGTGAGTTTGATTCCCGGTACCGGAAAAAAAAAAAAAAGAAAGAAAGAAAGAAAGAAAAAAACCAGCTGTCATTGAAGTCTGTCCTCATGTTTATAGATTCTTCGCCCTTCCCTCTCCCACTCGGAGGGTTTCTCTCTGCCTCTGGCTGCTTCTGGCCGCTCAGCGCCTTGCCCAGCCCCTTTCCTCCCCTCTCTGTGTTTTTCCCAGTCTCCCTGCCTCCCCCTGTCACATCGGCCCCCTTTCCCTCAGACTCCGGTTTGTCCAGGTTAAGAGAGGGGATCACCCCACCCCCTCTCTCGGTGACAGAGCACCGAATCAGTGGTCACACTTAGCGCTTGGCACAAGCTGAGCGCGCGCTGGGTGTCAGCTCTTCCCATGAGCTCTTCCGGTTGTATCTTCCGCCTCTCTTCCGCCTCTGACTGCCCCTCTATTTCTTTGTCCCTGCACAATTGTTTCCTAGGGCTGCTGCAACCACCGACCACATCTGAGTGGCTAAAAGCAACAGAAATTTATTCTCTGAGTTCTGGAGTCCAAAGTCAGGGGGCTGGCAGGCTTGGTTCCTCCGCGGGCCCTGAGGGTGAACGCACTCCCCGCTCGCCTGCGAGCTGCCGGCCGCTGCTGGCGTCCTTAGGCTTCAGCCCTGACTCCCGCAGTTTCTGCTCTGCCTTCACACTGCTCTTCCCTCCGAGCCTGTGTCCCCGAGCTCCCTCTCCTGTCTCTTAGAAAGACAGCAGGCTTTGGATGTATGCTAAGTCTAAGTTCAAGATGATTTTGTCTCACCTTAATGCAGTTGCGTCTGCAAAGACCGTGTTTGCAGATTCACCGGTACTGGAGTTGGGACTCGGATGTAGTAATTGGAAGGCACACGGTTTACCCCGCTACACTTGCTTCTCTGCGTTTCAGACTTCCTTATCTCCGTCCCTCTGTTCCCACAGTGTACGCTCACTCCGAGTCCCAGCTTCTGTTTCCTCTCTCACGTACCTGCATAGATGGGGTGAGAACCCCAGAAATCTGCCCAGAAACCCATGATGTCACTGGCTGAGCCAAAGCAAGCCAGTGATTGGAGGGAAGTTTGAGGGCGGGTCATTCGCCCAAAATTCCCTTTCTAACCTCCAGGCTTTGTTTTTCCCTTCTGACCGGGGCTTATACCCACAGGCAAAACCGAAAACTCCTGCTGCGGTGGGGTCGTGGCTTTGGAGTTTGTAAGGGGAAAAGAAAAGTTTAATAAAATCTGTGATAAATTCTTCAATGTCTCCTGTCAGTTTCCTGGGGCCCCGCCCGACAACTAACGCCCAGTTTTTCTAGCAGGCAGGTGCTCCTCAGTTGAGACGGTCTTATTCATCTGTAGACACCAATTATCCTAATTTAAGACTGAAGTCATTCCGATCTGCAAAAAGAGCAGGATGGCCTTTCATGGGGGGTCGAAGGGGCAGCCATTCCTCTTGCTGGAGGAAATACACCTAAAAGAGAGACTGTAGTGGGCCCCCACGGGCGGTTACACAGAGGAGAAACAGCGGTTTGTGTGAGGCGGGAGGTTTCCCCTCTGTGTCTGAACAGTTAATTTATGTGTGCACCTGAAGAGATTTGAATATATTTTCAAGTAAATTGAAACTTTGCTACTCAATAAACCAAAATAGGGACCATATAGATTTGAATAACATAGAATCTGTCTGTTTTTCAACTTGCCAGCAGAACTATCCCTAACGAATTGAGGAATCAGAGGGATGTATGAGGAGATAGGCAGGGATGAGAAAAAGCTGAATTTAGCAGATTTAGCGCCTAGCACAGTGCCAGCTTAGACTAGACACTCAGTAAATGGGAAGAGGGCTACAAAAATGATCCATACACCCAAGGTGTACACGCCAGGGGGAAAGAGTTTATCGGTATCGGGAATTAAGACCTTAACTACCTTATGGGTCCAGACAGGTAAAGCGAACAGCCTCATGTTTTCATTCATAATGACAGGAATTAAAAAAACAAAAACAAACAAAAAAAAAAGCAAGCCGGGCGTGGTGGCGCACACCTGTAATCCCAGCACTCGGGAGGTTGAGGCAGGAGGATCGTTGCTAGTTCGAGACCAGGCTGGGCTACAAAGTGAGCTCAAGGCCAGCCTGAACTGCATAGCTAGACTCTGTCTCAAAAAGACAAAAATAAATGAATAAATAAATAAATTTAATTAAATTAAATTAAAAACAACAACAAAAAACCCCCTCAGTTCCATCGTATCGTGGTCGTCGCAAAAGAGCCTGTGTTTCCAGACCTTCACATTTTTCAAGAGAACACAGACACTCAGACTCGTTTATATGTGACATTTCTCCATAACTAATGTTGGCAGCTATTGTATTTCAAAGCATGCCTTGCTATCTGTGAGATGACAGGAAAACTTTTGGGGCTGTATGTGGTTATAGATTTTTATATTTGCGAGGGATTAGCGAAGTTTTAAGTGTTGCTGTCCTCTCCTGGACTCTCGAACTATATTTTGCAAAATTCTGGGCTCCCGCGCAAGCTTCTGTTGTCGTAGAGATTGTTCGCTGGTGCTGTCAAAAGTAGGAAGGTGTTCTTCCGCCCCGCCCCGCCCCCCCCCCACGGTGGGAAGGTGTTCTTCCGATTGGCTAAAACCTAGACTTTCTCGTTTCCGCTTCACCTGTTGCCAAGATACCAGTTTTTGTACATGCGCGGTCGAGCACGCCTCCAGGGGGGCGGTTTTTGAAAAGGAGGCTCGCTCCCACCCAGAGAACTCTGGGAATAGTAGTTTCTGGCGGCCAGCGGAGGCGCACTTCCCCACGCGGCACGGGCAGAATGTGCACAGCTCCTTCTGTTCTGCAGTATTGGAAAAGAACTAAGGAACTAGCCCCAGAGTCTGCGCCTCTTTATCTCTCACCCGGTACTATCTCCTCTTTCCCTCCACCTGGAGCCTCCAGCGGCCGGGCGCCCTGGCTATGGACAACAGCCGCGGGTCGCCATGGGGACGGCACCAGGCGCGTTTGACGCCGACGTGACGTATGCGCGTGCGGGGGCGCGGCTACTGCAGACGCGACAGCGGCGCTTAACTTCACAGCGCTCCGTAACTAGCAGCAGGCTCGCGTCCTGCTGGGAAAGCGGCAGCTGGTGGCCCAAAGATGCTTTTTGTTTGGGTAGCAGTGAGCAATGTTGTTGTTTTTGTTCGTCTTTAATATCTTCGTACGACTAGTCCAGACGCTCCCTTAGCTTAGTGGGAAGGGCCAGGGCGAAGCGCACCGTAAACGGACAATTACGTTGTGTGTAAATTACAGTGTGATGAAAGCCCCCGGTGGGCGCAGGCTGGGACGGCGGAGACAGACACTTATTAAAGAATTACAGCACAGCAGTTATTACCGTATCAGCGCCGGACCCTGGGTTGTTCCTGTGGGAACCCAAGGAGGGAGTTGTCGCTTCTATCCGGGCTGGCTGGGAATGGGAACAAAGTTTCCGAAGGGAAAGGCTGAGGCAAAGGAGGTGTTTTCCACAAGAAGTAGTAGAGGAAGGGAAGAGGGAACAGCAGAATCACATGGTGGGAACTACTGTTTTTGGTGATAGCAAAGACATCTGTGGCGTTTTCTGTCTGCTGTGTACTGTTACAGTGGCTTTACTTACATCAGTCTATTCGGATCTCATATCCTGATGAAAAGGATATTATCTCACCATGTATGATGAAAAAACTGAGACACAGCAGTCAGGCAGTCAGCAGGATTGATGATGACGCTGTGCTGCCCTTGTTACAGGGTCCAGGAGTTGATGAGTGCTGCATTTGCAAAGCAGATGATTTAATTGACTTCCATTCAACATCGAGTGGAAGCCTTCTGGAGACCTTCAGAGGCGTTCGTATTAAACAGTATAGACTAGTTAATGCTGCAGTAACAAACACTTTCTAACCTTCCTCAATCATTAGCCTACAGCAGTGTTCCCCGATTTTGTTGGCATTAGGGGCTGGTTTTATTTATTTTAGCTTTTTGAGACAGGGTCTCCCTATGCAGTTCAGGCTGGCTTTGAGCTCACTTTGTAACCCAGGTGGTCTTGAACTCGAAATGCTCCTCCTGCCTCAGCCTCCCCAGTGCTGGGATTACAGGCATGCACCACCATGCCGGGCTAGGGACTGGTTTTGTGGAAGGCGATTTTTCCACAGACATGGAAGGATGTTTTGGGGATGACTTAGATACATTATATCCATTGTGCACTTTATTATTACTGCATTGTCATACATAATGAAACAGTTATATAACTGCATAATGCAGAATTACTGGGAGCCCTGAGCTTTGTTTTCCTCAATTAAATGGTACCATCTAGGTTTAATGGGAGACAAGGATACTCAAAGAGTGTTGCTCATGTCTTGTCTACTTCATAATCTCATTTAGGTTGCTGTCATTACAGAAAACCCGCTTTCACAAAAATACGATGTTAGAAATGAAAGCCAAAGTAATGCCCAAACTCTTGAAAGCTGAGATAGTTCACAACAAAGGTCCTTAGCCGCAAACAAGATCAAGTCTTCACCAGTAGTAAAGGGCTTTTTACTTTTAGCAGTACGGTTAGCCACTAAGAATCATGCTGTCACTGCAAACACGTTTGATAAAGTGGTGGCCTTCAGTATTCATGTTCACTTTTTTTCATTTTAAAAAGCTCCAAAGGCTTGTGTTTAATGCAGGGTCCGTGGTCTCTATGTGGCAAAGTTGTTTTGATGGTTTTGTGGCTTCTTGGTGTCTCCACATATCGTACCCAATGTACTTGGAGGATGTGAATCACCTGTTGCAGTGACATAACTTAAATAGGACTCATGATATTTTCTTTTAAATGCAGCTCTCTTTTATGGCAGTCTTAAAGTCTTCTTTCTCATCATTGGGTCTCTTTGTTTTCAAAGAAGCTTTCAATGATGTTTGGTTTTTTTGTTCATTTTGGCTATGGTTAGCTGTGGGCTTCCCAAAGCTGTGACTGAGACAAGTAGGCAGTGCAGGAAGGAAGTTCGGACAGAAGTGGTAAGAAAGGCAGACCATGCACAGACTAAAATTCTTACAGCAAAAATTCGGGCTGTATTCCGCAAGAGACCTAAGAGAAAAGACAACGTTTTAATTTAGACCAGTCACCTCTCATCCAGACTTGCAAGTCAGGGAAGTGGGCGTGGACCTGCCTTTGTTCCCAGGTTATATACATTTTTGGTTTCCATGGTAACAGATTGGAATGTTGTAGTCCTAGCCACGTGTTGTTTTCCTTGCGCCACATAACCGGATCAGGCTCCTGTCATGAGCCCAACCACAATGGTATATACTTTCTGTACTCTGTTCTATATGTCCCCCTTTAGATAGCCATACATTTCTTTTATGGTTACAATGTTTATCTAGGGCCAGGGAAAGGATGAAACAACCCAGGCAAGGTCATAGGTCATCTAGGCCCTGGTGTTCTTTGTCTTGGGAGGAGCATTCCAGGGCTGAGTCAGGACTGCAAAGTTAACTCTTTACAACCCTCCGGGATGTTTCTCAAGACACATTTTGAGGCTTGCATTAAGACTAGAATTATTCTATCTTAAAATGATATGCTAAGAGTCACCGTCCCCCACAAAATAAGCTTTGGATTCTGACTTAAAACCACCAGGTGCAGCTATACAATTGAAGCACATCGCTCACTTGCCACTGAGAATCCTGCCACCAGGTGTAGCTTAATTGTTATTTGCAGCCACTCGCTGATGCTCGCATCACTGCCTCAGCCCCCTCTCAGATCATCAGGCATTAGCTTCTCATAAGGAGTGTGCAACTGAGATCCTTTGCATGTGCGGTTCACAGTAGGGTCCGCACTCCTACGAGAACCTAATGCCCTTGCTGACCTTGCAGGAGGCAGAGTTTGGGACGTAATGTGAGTGAGAGGGAGCAGCTGTCAACACAGATGAAACTTGGCTTGCTCACCTGCTGATCACCCCCTACTGTGTGACCCCGTTCCTGACAGGCCACAGACCCCATCCCCGGGTTTGGGGACCCCTAGAGGACAGCAGTGAAGGTACATCTGTCGCAAATTAGCTAAGCCTTAACTCCAGAACACCATTCCACAGAGCAGCCCCTGTTTGGAGCATTCTGGTCATCATGGCACAGGGCGAAGGGACAGGGCAAACCTGACAGTAGTGAAATGGAGTGGTTTTCCATATGAGCTGGACCTGGACACAGATCCTGCTTCTTGTCTTTAATAACTCTGGGACCTTGGACAGATTTCATGGATTCTCAGTGTCCTTATGCATAAAACAGAGAGAGCAATGATCCCTTCATAGGGTGTCTGTGCCAGGTAAACAAGCTAATGAAGCTTCTGGTGTGTCATCAGTAGTGGCAGCTCTTGTTTTCTGTTTGGCAGTGGTCCACCTAGCTTTTGCTCCTACACGCACATATGGCTTGCATCTTTATAAACACGAAAGATATGTAACTGGCACTTTTGTTGTTTAATGTTCTTTTGTAAGTATTTCCACATATTAGCATGTCATAGTTATTACATGGCTCAACGACATTTCCCAGGTAGGATGCATTGCTGTCTATTCAGTAGATGCCCTGATGTTCGAGTCAGAAGTTATTTGCAGCCCGGAGTGATGGCGCACCCCTGTAATCCCAGCACTGGGGGAGACTGAGGCAGGAGGATGGCAAGTTTGAGTCCTGGCAGGGCAGCTTAGCAAGACCTTGTCTCCGAACTTTAAAAGGGCTAGGGATGTCGCTCAGTGCTAGATTGCCCCTGGGTTTTGTAAGGCTCCAACTAGACCTGACTCTCCCAGCCCCCAACCCACTTGCCAGCAGAGGCACTACTCCTAGCAGGAAACTCACCTCGGCACCACAGCTGTAATCAACAGGATGGCATGGAGGAGACAAGATAGGACAAATAATTTTGCAGGTCCCAGGACATCTGGAGACACCTGAAAATTTACACTGGACATTTCAAGGACTTTGCCCACTGAGGTGCAAGACTGCCAGAGAACTTTGACCGCAGATGTTTATTAAAATCTTCCCACCTAATGTCCCCTGCCTTCTTTCCATCCCTCTAAAAGGGACACACTTCTCTTGTTCCCTACAGAAGATCCTTCTGCTTTCTGTCTGCCTGCACCCAGGCACAATAAATTCCACTCCATGTTGCCTTGACACAAGCCTGGTGGTCTCTGCTGGTCTCTCCCACCCTTGCTCCCTGGGTTACAGGTTCGATCCCCAGTACTGAAAAAAATATTATTTTCAGTTATATGTCTTATTTAGCTTTTGTTGTGTTGCCATTTTAATGTTGCCATTTTAAGCTTTCATTATTATTGGATAATGCTATCGTAAATGTTTGTGGGCAAAAAAAATTTTTTTTCCTTTGGGTTGATTTTCTGAGTTAGGTTTCCAGGATGTTACAGCCAGGACTTTACGGCCTCCAAATTCAGCCCTACCAGTCACATTGGGAAACGCAAAATATGGTTCCATTATTAACTAGCCAGCCCCCATGAATGCAGTGCAGTTCTCTATTTTTTGTTATTGTTGTTGTTTGTTTGTTTGTTTTTGTTTTTTGTTTTTCTTCCAGTACCAGGAATCGAACTCATGGCCTTGCGCTTGCCAGGCAGGCACTTTGCCACTGAGCTAAATCCCCAGCCCCAGTGCACTTCTTTCTGGTTAAGCCTTCTTGGCTTGCATCAATCCTGTAGCAGGGACCAAGGATGAGTCCCTCTCAAATATAGTGATCATGCCCCTCTTAATTCCTGTGACCTAGCCAGAGCCATGGGCCCTGACTAGAGCAATATTCTTAATATTCCCCCTTCTCAAGGGAGGCAAGCAAAAGGCCATCGAGAGGCAGACACACTCCTTTGTTACTTTTTTTTTTTTCTTTTTTCTAAAGACAGGGTCTCCGTTGGGCATTGTGGTGCATGCCTGTAATTCCGGCACTGTGGGAGTCTTCAGCATGCAGATCACAAGTTCAAGTTTAGCTTGGGCAACTTAGTGATTTAGTGAGAACTTGTCTCAAAAAATTTTAAGAAGGGCTGAGGATAGAAGGCTCTGGGTTTAATCCCCAGTGCCCCCACAAATCCAAGTAACCTCTATTTTAATTAGATTCCTCATGGTTCTTCTTGGAAGAAAATGATCTTATTGGATTTGATGAATTTTATCCCAGTCATTTTAAAGAATTATTTTGTTACTTGGTGTTTCAGTTGACTCTCTGGTTTTCAAGATCTCCATCATATCACATGCAAAGGAGGAGGAGAACCTGTACTTCTCTAATTCAGCAAGGCTTTTGTTTCTTTCTTCACTAGTTCTTCCAATGTGGTGAGAGTGGATATTTTGTTTTGTTTCTGACATTAACAGGAATTCTTTTAGTTTTATTAAGTCTTTATCTTTTTTTAGTTTTATTTAGTTTTATTAAGTCTTTATCTTTTATTAAGCCTGATAAGAATATATATATGGAGAGTGAGAGAGAGAGTGTCAGTAACTCTTTAACATTGTTGTTATTAAATGGGCCTCTGCTCAATTTATTAAGCGTATCTAGAAATCACATATTATTAAATATTATCAAAGTCTGTCATATCTATGAATGTGACTGTATTATTCTGATATAGTGTAGATGGATTATATAATGCTCTAGTATTGAAACATACTTGCGTTCCTGAACGTACATTGCCCAGCCCCTAGTATTAGGTTGCTGTGTCCTTTACCACGCTGCCTTTTAAGAGGTGATGAGTGAAACCGAGGTAGAGCAGGAAAATCGAGTAAATAAGTGACAGTGGAGGGGGCCAACTTTTATCTCTCCTGAAGATTTCAGTTATGGTAGGAGAAAATTGGGTTAAATGGACTACGGCGTCGCTTCCTTATGAAGGTAATGAAAACACTCTGGATAAGATGCAGATATTCGCGGTGCCAAGACAACCAGACATTTCTCAAATACCAGGTTTTTTCCAGCTGCAAAGCAGTTGTTTGAAGTCTTATTCTCGCTGCGTGTCCTACTTCCAGACTCCATTTCCCAGCATTCCCCCGCACTCAAGTCCTTGGGTCGAGACGAACACGGGCCGCCATGGTTCCTGGGAAATGTAGTCCATCCGCGTTGCTGACTTTAAAGTGCCGAGACAGCTGACGCGCAGGGGCTCTCGCTGCCAGCTGGAGGGAGGAACTGCATAGTTGACCCATGCAACCTACCCCGGCGCGCTGGTGAATTCAAACGCTGCTGCTCGGCCGGAGCTGGTGGGTGTGGGCAGGTGCTCAGGGCCCGGGCCCTAGTCCAAAGGTTGGACAGGAGGGGAAGGACTTCGAGACGCCCCACCCCCTGCTGAGGTCCGCGGCTCGGACAGCTCCCCGCGCAGGAATTGGGCGCCTGCTGTTTGCCCAGCGCGGGATGCGGCGAACCCCCAGCGGGGGAACGTCCCTGTCCTGGCTTCGCAGGTCAAGAAACAGACTCGGGAGTCTGGGCAACTTCTCTCAAGTCACAGCGCTAAGGAGTGACACACCCAGTCCTAGCGCAGCCGCACCGGCGTACCCCGGACTCCACCCCCTCGGCCTGAGCACTTATCCTGCTTCCTCCGGGTCTCTCAGCCCTCTCCGATTCCGCCCCCAGCGATGTAGTCCAGGCTGACTTTGAACACTGTGCAGCTCATGCTGGCCACAAACTTGCGACAGCCCTCCTGCCTCAGTCTCCTGCATGCTAAGATTACAGGCATCAGGCATGCACCACCGTGCTGGGCAAATCTGTTTTCTAAAAGCAGGCTGTGTCGTTCCATACCCATAGCACTACGATCAAGTCAGAAAATTAACATAGGTACAATACTATTAGCTGTTCTGCAACACTTATCCGCATCTTTGCTGATTGTCCTAATAAAGTCCTTAGTGATGAAAGAAAATCCTGGATCAAGATCCTGTTCCGGTTTCGATCTAAAATGGCCCTCGAAGCCTCACATGTCTGGAAGGTGACTGGATTACGGGGCAGTGTAGCTGGCTTGCTGTTGGGAGGTGGGGTCTGGGTCCCTGGGGATTAAGGCTGTGTGCTTTGGGCAGGAGGAACCAAGCAGCGATGCTGTGTCCCCACTGTGAATGTGTGAAATGTCATCAGTGCCGGACATAGTGGCACACTCCTGTGATACCAGCACTTGGGAGGCTGAGACAGAAGAACTGAAAGTTCAAGGCCAGCCTGGGCTATGTAGCAGGTTCGAGGCCAGTTGGGAACATAGCAAGACCTTGTTTCAGAAACTAAACCAATAAATACTGCTGATTTGTATGCTTTAAAAATGCTTAAAGTGGTGCATTTTATGTGCATTTTAACCACAATAACGACTATAAAAAGGGGAAGGAAAGGGGTTCTGCAGCAAGATTTGCAGATTCAAATTCTGATCTCTGCTTGTTATGTCTGTGACCTTGAGCAACCGGCCTTGGCCCCTTGAGTGCTGATTTCCAAGTCTGGGTTAACTGTGGTCACTGTCTGTGAGTGCTGGTTTGGGGAGAGGCTGAGCTGGAGATCAATCACACATGCAGGGCTAGAGCAAGGCCAGCCTTGAGAACACGGAGTGCCCAAGGCGAGCCATAGGAGAGGGATTTCACTTGTTTTTAACCTTGTATAAATAAATGCACTGCAGTCGTTGGGCAGCCCCTTTTCTCCCATCAGGAGAGGGGGCCCCACCTGACCTCAGCTTTCTGCATTCTGACTCTTGTGTTCATTTCTTCATCCTCCGCCATCCTTCTCCTGAAAAATTCAAGAGCTGTGCTGGACACAGCAGGCTGGGATACAGACATGCACCACCGCACCCAGTAACCCTGCTTTATTTCTTACTTTCTCCACAGCTGTGTGTCTAGGACCCAGTAATGGCCACTAGGACACTGATGGCCCAGAGCCGGGTGAGCCTGGGCCTTCCCTTCCCCAGGATGACTCTGTGGACCCCATTCTCTATCTCTGTCCCTTCCAGTTCTGGGAGAGTGGCTACAGGACTGGGATGGGTGAGGCCAAATGCTCTGAGCTGAGACCTCATGACACTAAAATCAGTCATGCTCAGAAGATTTCCAGTGACAAGAGGAAGTGGGCAGTGGATGGTTTTGCTTCACCCATGAGCTTATCCTTGGAGTCAGCCATTGGGGTCAAGATCAAGGATGGAGTCTGAGATAGAGTGGGGCTTAGGAGTATTTCCTGCTCACAATGCCTTGATAGAGTTTTTAAAATGTGTCCTGAGAACTGTCCTGTACGGGTGTACAGGTTACATACTGCAGAAGGCACCTCATCTCAAGGGCAGTATTCACATCCCACTCCTCATAACATTGATATGCTGTCCTTATTGCGGCAGTTCTCGGGCAGATGGCAGTAAACTGTCATATAACAAAATTGGTACATTACAATGATCTTCCAACAGATGGCACTAAAGAGCCATGCAAAAAAGGCCTCGTTTGTGTCTACCATGGTACTAAGGCTGCTGCCCCAGGCTGGTGTGGCTCATTATCTGCAGAGCCACAGTCCCGGCTTGACCATCACGTCTCTGACCCACGAGTTCAGCGGGTGGGGGTTGTGCCCGCACCTGCAAAACTGGCCTTTGCAGGAGCCTGTGACCTTCAAGGACATGGTGCTGTACCGGGACGTGATGCTGGAGAACTACTGGAACCTGCTGGCCCTGGGTGAGGCCCGGCTGCCCTCCGCGTCCAATGGTGTTGGGGACCTCTGTGTCCCTCATGCTGTCCTCTCTGCTCCCTTCTCCTCGCCGGCTTGTCCCGGAACCTCAGCATCCCGGAGGCCCCAATCCTCAACTGGCCTGGAAAATGGGAAGGACTTCAGCCTGTGTTCCACCATCTTCGGGGGTCCCTCGCCACTTCCTGTGGCCTCTCCGTCTGGCTGTGGAATTGTGACTTCTATGGGACCCGAGGGCGCCCGCCCAGCCAGCCAGCTCCTGCTGGCCTGCCTCTGTGTCATCTCCTCCAAGCCCTTGCGCACTGCTTTCCTGTGGCTGGGTTGTGACCTTATCCACGGCCCCCAAAGCAGCCCCCAGCCCACTTAGTCCTCCTTCCAGCCCCTCCTCCCCATCCACGTCCCCCAGGCCCAGACCAGACCCCAGGGCATCCTCTCTTCCTACCCAGGTGCCTGTGGGCTCATGCTGGCCTTCTCGGAACATTGTGCCAAGTGACTTTTTAAAAAAAAATAATACTATTAAATATTATAATAACATTATTATTATATTTTTATTTAATTATAAAATATTTATATAATTATAAATTTAGAATTATAAAAATTAATTATATTATAAATTTAATTAAAATTAAATTAATTATAGATTTAATTATATAATTTATAATTTAATTATGTAATAATTAATTTAATTATATAATAGTATAT
>NW_004955559.1:907860-911391 GCF_000276665.1 Chinchilla lanigera
AGGAGGATCAAAGTGAGTTTAGCCTGAGCTGAGTGAGGCCAGCCTGGGCTACACAGTGAGTTCAAGGCCAGGCTGAACTACATGGTGAGACTCTTGACTAAAAAAACATCTTAAATATTCCTGTGGGCATTTTAAAAAAATGAAAGAAATTAATTTTAGTAATGTATGCTCCTAACATCCAGCTATCTGAAACATTGTTCACTGAACAGGTCAAAATCCTAATCAGTGTATGGATTAGGTTGTACATTGAGAGGTTTTCCATTTTTTTCCATTGTAAGCCTTCAAAATATAGAATACTGTCCGTGGCACTTAGAAAACTGCTCTCCACTGTAGAACAGACCTGGAGCCCACATCTCTGCAGGGCTCAGTCTGGGAGACCAGGCAGCCGGATGTGCACCTGTGCTGGCCAAAAGAATGTGCAGTTGCTAGGCACCTCCCAGATGCAGCTCCCCTCCTTGTGGTCCCAGTGCCCATGGCAACTCTCCCATTTTTCCCCAGGGGTGGAGCCGCTTGGCTCCAAACTAGATGTCATCCCCATCTGGAGCAAAAAGAGACAAGAATGGAGGAGTGAAGCCTGTGTTGGTGGGTGAAGGTGTCCAGCTGGGGTGAGCCCCTCCTCTCTCTCTCTCTCTCTCTCTCACACACACACACACACACACACACACACACACACACGGAATAATAACAACTAGGGAAGAAGTGTTGTCCAGTGTCCGGGACTCAGTACTCCAGGCAGCAGTGGTTGTGGTATTTGTTATCATTAAAATAGCCCAGTACTCTGAGAGGCTGAGGCAGGAAGATCGAAAGTTCAACCCAACCCAGGGTAACTTAGCAACTTAGTAAGACCCTGTTTCATGTCTATGGCATAATCCCATGCGCATGATTTTACAAGTTACTTTACAATGTGGCTATTTCCCATGACAGTACAAAATAGTGTTATACATGTTATGCAGAACATTTTAAACAGCTGCATAGCGAGGGTTTCTTTATTTAACAAATCCCCATTAACGGACATTTAGCTTGTTTCTATTTTCTTCTGCATCAGTAGACACTTGACACACAAATACATCTCAGGTGAATTCCAAGTACACTGGTGAGATCATAAAATCCCCACTTTTTTCAGTACTGGGGATTGAACCCAAGGCCCAAGCTACATTTCAACCTGTTTTGCTTTGTTTTGGGACAAGGTTTCAGTAAGTAGTTAAGTTGCTCAGGCTGGCCTTGAACTTGCAATTCTCCTGCCTCAGCCTCCTGAGTACTGGGATTACAGGTGTGTGCTAGGGATAGAGATTTACTGTCGGTCAAGAACATTATGCTAGGGCTGGGGATATAGCTCAGTGGCACAAGCACCTGCCTGGAAAGTGTGAGGTCATGTGTTCGATTCCTGGTACCAAAAAACAAAGAACATTATGCTGGCTTATGGAAGTAAGGGAGTTTATTGGTTCCCGTTCACCTCAGCAACAGATGGATCCAGGTGCTTAAATGACCTGTCAGCAGTGTCCTCTCCTTCCGGCTCTGCTTCCCTTTCGCAGATTGGTTTTGTGGCAGTGCTTCCTTCATGGTGGCAAGGTGCCCACCAGCAGCAGCTCGTTTATTCCCCATGAACTTGGCAACCCAGAGAAAATACGTCCTCCCCTCCTACCGCCACCACAGTCCCTCACACTGACTGACATCACTCTTCCGCCAGAAGCTCTCCAGCAGCACCCCACGTTCCCCGCAGGAAATGCCAAAACCCTTCAGATGCCCTCTGGGCCCTGCGGGGCCTCGCCCCCGGCCCCAGTCTCCCTACTGCTCCTTCTGCCCCAGCCCACGTGGGCCTCCTTGCTCCTCCCAAGTGCACCAGGCCCTCCCACCTTTGCACCTTCACCTGGGCTGCTTCCTCTGCCTGGTCCTATTGCAGCCATTCACAGTGCTTTGTCACTCTAGATCTCTGCTGGGAGTGACTTTCTCAGAGACTTTAGCAATCATTTCACAAAATCATCTCCTTATGCTTTGCTACAGTTTGGGTGCATTTGCCCCAAGTACATTTTGAAACCTAACCCCCAGTGTGATTGGATACGAGGTCTTTGGGAGCTGAGAACCCTCGTGAATGGAATTAGTGCCTGAGTAAGAGAACTCAGAGAGCTCTCTCCCAATTCTATGTGGGGACACAGCAGGAAGGTGCAGTCTATGAACCAGGAAATGCCCTTGCCAGACAATGAATCTGACAGAACCTCAGAGCTCGGCCACCAGAACTGTAAAACTTTCTGTTGTTTATAAGCTACGAAGTCTAGTCATTTATTACAGCAGTTGGATGTAGGACACCTTTGCACTCCACAGCCCATTCCCGGCCTCCCTGTTCTCCTAACATGCAGCTGGGGTACTATCAACTTCACTTTACAGCCTGGCCTCCCCACTGGCATGTGCCTGGCAGCCAGGGACTATGCATGCCCTGCCGCTAGCCAGGTGTGTGGCACCAGGAGAGAAGGAGCAACACTCTTTTAAAAACTCAAAACTTTAATCAGAGAACCAACTGACACACACGACAGATATGCAGAACGTATCTTCAGAAGAGGTAATGAAACACAGACCACGCCCAATGGCTGCCAACTTCCTATAGGACTTCTGATCTCTATCACTGGTGTCAAAACCCTATCAAATATACTTACCAACTTGTTTCCGCCCTGCCAGCACTTCGTACACCCCTTTCATATATAACATGCACAGTTCCCACTGCAGATAGTCATACACATCAGCCACTTGCAAACCAGAATGCTCAGCACTGTAGCATGAGCCCACGGGGTACACATCAAGTTCCCACTTCAACTGCAAAAGCCACCAGGACTCAGAGGATTAAGAAGGCCAAGAATGTAAAGCACCCCAAATATGGAACATATTGTGTCCAGAATTCAACATTTTCATAAAGCTTCTGTTGCTTCAGTAAATATGACTGCGCCACTTGAGTAGGGTACAGAAGTCCTGAGCCGACAGGGAACTTGAGGCTGGTCGTGTGGCTCAATGTGGTGTCGGCTGGTGGAACAGGTACGAATAAGATGTAACCCAGGGCTCCGACGGGAAGGATGATGTCCTCGCTGGACTTACTAACAATCCTCGGTGATTCCAGTTCACTGACAGTGATCCTCCATGAAAATTAATCATTTCCCTTCCCGGCGCCAGAAATTTCAAGGCCAGGGCTACAGATCAGTATTCCTTCTCCTGCAGCCTACCAAATCGCTTTAACTGGTAAATTGTGAACAACCCTGCAATCACTTCCCTGCAACCATTTTCACAAGCATGTCTTTAGTGGTTTGAGTTTCATATGGCAACATCCAATGGAACTTTCCTAACTGCCTCCAAGTTAGCAGAATCCATTCATGAATCTCGTTGTTTGCAGTAGCATTAACTCCCATGGACAGATTTTGTGTCCTACTGTATAAGCCATGGCTGTGGAAGAATATCATGGAAGGTGGCATGTGAACCAGGGCAGGGGGGTCTTCTGTGAGAGACCCGGGAGGTCAACAGAAAGTTTTAGCCTTTTTTTTTTTTTTTTTT
>NW_004955559.1:911491-936274 GCF_000276665.1 Chinchilla lanigera
TTCCAGGCAGGCGCTTTTGCTGCTGAGCTAAATCCCCAGCCCCGTTTTAGCTTTTTGAGATTAGATCTTTATACGTTCCTCTTGGCTTTCTGTGGAACTGTTAAGAATAGAGCAGAGAGATGGAGGAAAGGAAAAGGCCCAACCTGTAAAAAGAGTAAGGGGGCACAGGACCATAATCCCAGCACTCTGGAAGGCTGATGCAGGAAGATTGCAAGTTCAAGCCCAACCTGGGCAAATTAGAGCTTTACCAAGACCCTGTCTCAAAACAAAAAATAAAAATAAGAAAGGGCTGGGGAATAAGATGCTAAAAAAAAAAACTTGAAAAAAAAAAAAAAACCTTAAAAGCTGTGCACAGAGAACATCAACTGTAGTAAACAGATTACTAGTTTTTTTAATGTAAAACATGTATTCATAGCTCACACTAGCTGAGTGCTCATTATGTGCAGGCATTGGTTCCAACATTTATTTATTCCAAGTTCACAACAGTACTGAGGTAGATGACTATGATACTCATTTTACAGATTTTAAGACATTGAGGCCCTGAGACATTTTAAGACTTTCCCAAGGTCACTTAGGGCGGTAGATGACAGGAAGCATCTAACTCAAGACAGGCTGGCTCCAGGGTATACTTCTGAATCCCAATGTTACACGGCTTCTCCATTTTTATGTTTTAATAAAACTCTCGTACAAGCTTTCTAATCAATCTTTATCAGTAAAGAGACATATTAATCTGGGAGAGGAAGCTTGCAATGTGCTGCCTTCAAATCTGACCTCAGAGGAATGTTTGCATATCTGGAACTGTTACCACCTAATGGCTACGAACAGTATTGCTGCTTGCTACTTCTGAGCGTGACGTCTGAGCGTGACGTCGTCGTTGGTGTCTGATGAGGGCAGAAAAGCACTTAAAAGGTTTCTGACAGTGTTGACACTGGTAAGGCTTCTCCTGGGTGTGACTTCTCTGGTGCTGACTGAGATGGGCACTGAGGCCAAAGGCTTTGCCACACACACCACAGATATAAGGCTTCTCCCCAGTGTGAATCCTCTCATGCTGAGTTAGATTAGTTTTCTGGGCAAAGGCTTTCCCACATTCGTTACACAGGTAGGGCTTCTCCCCCGTGTGAACTCTCCGGTGAACAGAAAGGCATGAGCTCTGGCTGAAGGCTTTCCCACACTCCTGACAAACGTAAGGCTTCTCCCCCGTGTGAACTCTCTGGTGTCGGGTGAGTTCAGCATTCACGCCAAAGGCTTTCCCACAGTCACCACATTCAAAAGGCTTCTTTCCTGTGTGAGTTCTCTGGTGCTTAGCGAGGCATGAACTCTGACGGAACACTTTCCCACACTCGCTACACAAAAAGTGCTTCGTTGTGACGTGAGTTCTCTGGTGCTGAATGAGGTAGTTACTCTGCGTGGAGACCTGATCACATTCATTACATCTGAAGGGCTTCTTTATAGTGTGAATTAACCGATGTTCTAAGAGGTGCGCGCTTTGGCTGAAGGACTTGCCACATTCATTACATTTAAAGGGGTGGTTGTCTTGAGGAGGCTGATGTCCTGGGAGGGAGGTGCTGGGGACAAGTTTCCCGTCCTCACCATGTTCATGGGGCCCCACCCCGGAATGCATTCTCTGATGGCACAGGAGCTGCATGCTCTGGCTGACGGCTTTTCCATACTGGCTGCCTTCAGAGGGCTTCACCCTGGTGTGAATCTTCTTGTGCTGAGTGAGGTATCTGTTGCGGTTAAATGCTTTTCCACATTGGTCGCACTTAAAGGATTTCTCGTCAAGCTTTGGGTGCTCTCTCTGTCCTGTGTTCTGGTCTGAAACTTTCCTGTTCGCATCAGATCTTTGCTTTTCTCTGGCATGGACACTCAAGTGGCAGTTCAGGGTTGAGCTGCAAACGAAGCGTTCTCCACACTCTGGACACTCATAGGGGGCTTCGATGGTGTGGGTTTTCAGGTGCTGCACCAGGTACTCTTTATTGCTGAAGGTCTGCTTGCATTTGGCACAGCCAAAGAGCCTGTTAGTGGCATGAGTGGCCTGGTGTCGAATCAGGTGTGAGGGTCGGCTAAAACTCCGGACACACTCCTGACACTTGTGGGGTCTGCTGCCTGTATGAACCTGCTGGTGTTCATGGAGGTGAGTTTTCCGGGAGAAGGCTTTCTCACACTCACTGCACTTGTAAGGTCTCTCTCTGCTATGAACCTTCTGGTGGATCTTCAGGGTGGAGGTGTGGCTGAAGGCTTTCCCACATTCATCGCACTTGTAAGGCTTCTCCCCAGTGTGAACAGTCTGGTGTTTAATGAGTGACAATCTCCGCCTGAAGGTCTTCCCACACTCCCGACACTCAGAAGTAGTTTTTGCAGCATGAGTTTTCTGATGTTGGATGAAATGCTTCCTCAAGGGGAAGACTGCCTGGCATATGGTACATTCATAGTGCTTCTGAGTGTGGGTTTTCTGGTGCCTAATAAGATGAAGGGCCGAAGTGAAAGTCATGTCACACTTCTTACATCTGTAGGACTGAGGGGTTTTCTGACACTTAACAGGCTGTCCACGATGACTGGATGTACAGTTGTCACTTTGACTCTTACATGGCTTTTCTCTAGTATGAATTTCTTGATGCTGCTTGAGGTGCACACTCCCACTAAAGGTTTTCCCACATTCCTTACATACAAAGGGTCGGTAGCCTCTGTGGGGCATAGGACGCACAGTCAAGTGAGAAGTGAGGCTGAAATCTCTCTGGCCCTCTCGATGTGCAGATGGCTCTTCGCTCATATGGGTGATCCAGTGCTGGATAAGGTGGTAACCCCGGCTGAAGCTTTCCGCACATTCACTGCACTTATATAGCTGCTCCTCTCCCTGGATAGCGTCCTGCTGCCTCTGGTCTGGTTCCCAGGCAAAGTCACTCCTATACTCCTTTGACTTAGCTGGTGTGAGGCTCTTTTCAGGACTATGCATCACAGAGCCCTCTCCTGTGGAAAGGAGGCGAGGACTCAGGCGGCTCTTCATTTCGTGACTCGTGCATTCCGTGGTCCTTTCCTTACTGGTGACATCAGACCTCAGAACACTTTCCGGACTTTCCAACAAATTCTCCAACCAGCTCTCATCTAGGCAGACTTCAAAGCGAGAGTTCCAAGGGTTGTCCTTGCAGAACACTGCCATAATTTCCTGGGGGAGTCCTTCTTCTAAGAAATTCTGCTTCTGACGTGAGTTCTTTATCTCTGGCATGCCTGAAAGAGAAGAATACAAATGTCTCCTGTTTTCCCGAGAGAAAGATCAGAGCTGTGGGCTAAGAAAACAGACACATGAGAGTAGGGGCAGTGGTCCTGAGTCCTGCCTCTCTGTCAAGGCGATGAAGAAAAGGAAATCCCGAGTGGTGTCTCCTGGGGAACTGACATGAAAGAGCCCATTCTCAAAAGCGTTAGGAGGGGAGAAGGGAAACTGAAACTCCACAGGGAGGGAGAACCTCAGACACAACCCTCACGCTCACTTGCCTGCTGGGAGGTAGATCAGGAAGTGGCAAACCAGCTGTGCAGGCTGTTGAGCGTTCTACTGAGTGTTCTTGGAACTACAGCTGAGCAGCGAGCAGCCCCTGGCCAGCTGCTGAGCTCCTTTTCCACAGCTAGTGCTCAGCAGAGGAAGATCTGCTCTGACCTGAGCCCACCCTCTTAACTGCAAGTTATCGATTCTCCGGACTCCTTTACCAAACATGAGCTGCACCCGCTCCCTTCCGAGCCTCTCATCTCCCCTTCTGCTCTATCCTGCAACAGCATCATCGGCTTCCCAGTCTCTTCCTTCCTTCCTTCCCTTTCCCTCCCACACCCTGTCCATACTGGGGATTCAACCAGGGCCTTCACACTGAGACACAACCCAGCCCTTCTGGTTTTTATTTTGAGATGGGGTCTCACTGAGTTACTTCTTCATGTAGACTGGGCTTGAACTTCATGATCTTTCTGCCTCAGCCTCACAGAGGGCCAGGACGACAGGTTTGTGCCTCCAAGCCCAGCTCCTCCTGCAATTTCAGGGCTCCTTACTCACCAAGCAGTCAGAGACTGCTTAGTGCCTCAGTCTGGAGTGAAACTTGCAAACCAAAGCCTTCCAAACCACACCACTTGCCCTGCACTGTCACACCTCCTGCTGCTTCTGCCTCCTGGGCATCTGGTTTTCTGCGCACCATACCTTTGGTCACAGTGTTCCCCATCCAAGCAGTACACCAGCAGACCCCTCTCACAAGCTGGCATGGTATGGGAAATGGATACAAGGATGTATCATCCAAGGTCTACTCCCCAGGGAAGCATGCTGTTATAGAAGGGAGTAAATGGTGCCAACAAAGCACAAGAACCACCATTAGAGAAGGCATTGTGTGTGTATGTGTGCGTATTTGGTTGCTAGTAAAAGTATGGCTGCCTATGCTTGGAAATAGTCTATCCGCTGATATGGGAGAAACAGAAATCAGGATCAGAAGTTAGGGGAGCATGCATGCACAGGTGGGTCTGTCCTCCTCATGAAACACTGGTGCTGAACACGAGGCTGTAGGGGCTCCTGGGTGGGCACGGTCGCTGGTGCAGCGCCCTCCTTCTTGGGGTGCTCAACCAATGACAACAGAGAAGCCTCTCACTCCTGGGCAGGGCAGCTGCCTCTGCTTTGTTCCACTGGGTCACTGCCACCACGGTGAATACCCCAGGAACTGTCACTACCTAGCGGATGACCCAGAAGAACTCTGGCCCGAGAGAGGGCAGAGTAGGTACCACGGGCAGCGTTCAGGCCTGGCTAGAGTCACTCCCAGAGTTGGCCACCTGCTGTGCCCAGGCCCAGGAAGCAAAGACGGGCTATACAAAAGGAGGTAAAACAGGACAAGGCAGTCCTGTTACACTCCCCTTCGTAAGTCTGAAGGGGAAGAATGAGGGTGGGAGCCGCATCAGACAGCCGGCACTGAAGGCCCAGGAGGAGTGGGATCTGGCCAAGTCCCCATCTCCTAGAAGGAAGGGATCGAAGCCAATGGGTGGCACAGGCCGAGCGTGAGGCACTGCGCAGACACACTGGGAGCTGGCCATGGCCTTGGACAGAGGTCCTGAGGATGGACAGGACACCGAGGGCTTCTTCCTTCCACTCACCAGGGTCTACAGCTGCTGGGCTTCCTCTCACCGGGGCCTCCAATGCTTCTTCACCACTGGGATGGGATGCTGGGCTGGGTCTTGGGGGGTCTGCAGAGAGAGCACGGCATTGTCATTAACCGTGATGGAGAAGGCCATCCAATGTTTCACCCTACACACAGCTCCTGTGGGTCAGATGATACACCAGAAACTCTAGGGTCACCTGCAAGGACACCTCTGAAGAGGGACCTAGTCGGTCATGATCCAGGTGGTGAGAGCTGCGGTAGCTGGGGCTGGGGGGACAAAGAACGTGTGGCAGCTCTGGAGGACACGCAGCTTGCCAAGTGGAGAGGCACACACTCAGCCTCTCATGATTCACCCTTTTACCCAGGACCACACAGCCCAGGCCTCCGTGGGCCAGGCCCTGCGGAAGATGGCAGGGTCCCCGAGCCCGAGTGGACGTGAGCTCCGCCCTCCACAAACCTCCTGAGGAAGGGAGTGGAGACCATAATCTCCACATGGCCCAGTGGAGAAAAAGCCACTGCTGGCTTTGAAGACGAATAGGCTGTGTCTCAGACAACACAGGTGGGCTCCAGGTGCTGGAACCACGCAGGCCAAGAGTCTCCCCTGGAGCCCTAGGGGGAAGACGGCCTTGCTGCTGACACCTTGGTTCTTGCCCAGTCAGCCCCATTTCAAACTTCTGCAGAACTGTAACATGACAAGCAGGGGTGGTTTAAGCCACTGTCTTTGCAGTATTTGTAGCAGCAGCAGCAACAGGGACTAATACACTGCTCTTGTATGCCTACAAGTGTGCCCGCCAGAGTCAGGTAAATGAAAGACACTGCGCTGTAACACCCACCCCCCACTGCTTCCATCTGGAGGCACATCTGGCCACAGTCTGGAGAAAAACTGCTGCAACGTAACAAAAGACCATCAAATGAGAGCTACCATAGCAAAGCACTTTCCGTTTTTTTCATCTTCTGGAATACATTACTCTTCTGTTTCTTGGAAAAGAAAAGAATTGTGGAACCAGAGCAGGGGAGCTAAGTGACAGACGCATTGACGGGGATGGGGTGCTAGAGGGCTGAGACCCTGGACCTTCACTGACGCACGCTCAGGCCGGGTCACTGCCCGCTCTATGAGGCTGCTGCACAAAACGGTGGGTGAGGCAGGCCCGCCTGCTCTCCAGGAAAGGCCCACTAACACAGCGGGACTTCAGAAGGGGCCACTGCATCCCCAGAACAGAGAAGAGGGACTTACTGGGCCTAGACTGTGTGAACAATGTTTACGCTGAACACTCCTCCCCTGATAATAGTCCGGAATTGGACGAGGTCACATGACTGACCCCAGTAAAAACCCCGGGCCCTGAGACTGAAGAGCTTCCTTGTGGCCACGCACATACCGTGTCACACCTCTGGGGGAATTAAGTGCATCTTGTGTGACTGCAGACAACCCTGGAACGTGTGTCCGGCTTCCCTTAAGTTCACCTGCGCCCTCTCCCTGCCCTGACCGCGCTGTCTTTCCACTGCATACTTCAAGGGCATGAGGTGGTCACAGCCAGGGGCACCACAGGCCATGCCCCAGGGCTGCTCCTAGCGAAGCGCCACACCTGCGGTGCCGTGGGGACCGGCCACAGCTGGGAGGCTAACTTCCCCTCTTTGAACCTCACTTTCGGAATGATCCACAAGAGGGACAATCCATCTTCCTCATGAGGTAACAAGACCTGGTTCATGACAAAGTAGCTTCCGCTACCCAACCATTTATTCCCTTAGAACCATTTGTTGAGGCCGTACAGAAGGTACCAGGAGCAAAGCAGTGAACTAACCAGGTCACAAGACCCCACCCCAAGAAGCTCTCACTCCAGTGATGACATTAGGTGGTCCAAACGTGACGGAGCTACAGAGGAGGTGCGGGGGGAGGGGGGTTGTTGTAATGGGGCCGCAGTGCAGCCCAGGGTCTCTCGACCTCAGCACTCCTGGCACCTGGGATGGCTGATCCTGCTGCTGGGCGCTGGCCTGTGCACTGTGAGAGGTGTGGCAGCCTGCTCAGCTCTACCCCCAGGTGCTAGTAGCATCCCCATTGCCAGCATGACCATCCTAAATGTCTCTAGATGCCGTTAATGTCTCCTTGGGGGAGAGGCAGTCAACCAAGAGCCACAGGCCTGGGTAGTGGTGATTCAGAGGTGATCAGGAGCTGGAATTTCATCTTGTGGATGACGGAGCACAGGTGCTCCCCGGGTAAGGCAGTGCCCGGGCCACAGTCAGGGTGACACTCACTCAGCAGGAAGAGGTTCTGGTAGTTGTCCAGTGCTGTGTCCCAGAACAGGTCCCCCTGGCTCATCCCCAGCTGCTCCCAGTTATCTAAGGTGAAATCCACGGCCATGTTGTGGGTTGCAAGTTCCTGAAACAGTAATACACTGTCCGTCACTTGGGGTGGCACAGCGGGGAGCCTGACAGCCCGGCAGAAGCGCCCTGGCTCTCAGTTTGCCAGGCCTTTGGCACAAATCGTCCTGTTCTTGGGCTCACAGAGACCCTAAGAAGTCAGAGCCAGGAAAGCCCTGTATTCTGTAGCAAGGAAAGAGTGTTAGACAGGAAGTCAAACCATAGCAGACATGTAGGACTTAAACCCAAGATTGCTTGGCCTTAAAATCCATTTATTTCTTCTGATTTTTCTAAGTGTTGGTTCAAGACTTTAATTTACATTATTACAGAAAGTTTCAAACATACACACAAGGAGAAAGACGCATGAGATTAACTGCGGTGGACCCAGCGCCCAGGAGCGACCTGATTTTACTTGTAAATACTTCAGTATTAACAGTAACTCCCTGACATCACTGAACACCTGACCGCATTCACAGGCTGCACACACATTTGTCTGCCGTCCCAGGGCGTTTTTATAGCTTGCTTGTCAGAATGAGAAGACAAGGAGGCCCATGCCAGTGAGCAGACCGAAGCCCCATTATCAGGACGGCTTCCGGGTGCACACGCACCCAGCCCATGTCACCAGGTCCTGCAGGCTGCTGGTCACTGGAGGCGTGTGTCTGCTGGCTAGCTTGTGGTGATGCTGACTCTGTTCATTTTGAAACATTCTGGTTGACAGATACTTAGAAAAGAAATTGAAGAAGTACTGACTGAAAAGTGAAGCCTGCCCCACCGCTCTGTCTCTAGGTAAAACACTGGCTGCTGGGTTGTTCCTTCCAGATCCCACCCACGTGGACACGGCACACGAAGAACACTGGGAGAATGGAAAACACGTCTCTTTAGTCTGGGTTGAGGCACAGCGCCACTACCTTGCCCTGTGGGTGGCCCCTGAGCCGATTCCTGCTCACTAGTGAACTGCGGCTGACGCATCCCATCTTATCACGAGTACTATGGAAATGACTGAGGCTGACAATCAGCCAGGTTTCCCATCATTAAGTCATGCGTTTGATCTGTGTACACCTCTTCATCTGTGCTTTATTTTACAATGAAAAAGTTTCGGATGTTTTTTGTTGTTTAAATAGACATGCTACAAGGATGCTCTTCCGGCTGCTGTGTTGAAAGAGAGAAGGCGGAAGGGCAGAAGCTGGGAGACAAGGGAAAGGTCCAACGCAGTAATCTGGGTGAGAAGAGTGGCAGGGTTTGAGGGGCTGCTGATAAGTCATGAGATCCCAGACATTTTCAGGATGGCACCAGTAAGATTTCCTGACAGGTAAAATGTAGGGTATGAAGGACAGAGGGGAGCCCAGGATGCCTTAAAGTTTTTAGTCTGAGCAACTGGAAGGGAAGAATTGCCACTTACTATGATTCGGGAGAAGTAGTCTGACTTTGGTTTGGGACTGAGGAGTTTGAAATACCCTTTAATACAATGTTCCCATCCCCTACGGTTATCTACATTCTAATCTGGGAACCCAAGAGTATTACCTTACAAGACAAACACGGACTTGGAGCTGAGGGAAGTGATCTTGATTACCTGAGCGGATCCCTGTAATGTCATTACAAGGAGCCTTACCCCTAGGGAGTGAAGGAGTCATAGGCGGAGAAGGTGATGAGAAGACTGATGCTGCCAGGAGCCAAGGAATGCAGCAGCTTCTCAAAGCTGAAGAGGCAAGAACAGATTCTTTCCTGTTGCCTCCAGAAGGGACCAGACTGACCCACATCTTGGCTTTAACCTCAAAAGACTGGGGCTTTGGGTTTGGTTTTGGGTTTTTTTTTTTGGTTTTGTTTTTTGAGACAGGATTATTATAGATAGGTGTTTAGAAATCTTATAGGCAGTCAGACAGGGCTAAGCCCTTGAAAGGTCAATGCAAAAGACAACTTTGGCTGGAGGTGCATTCACTGAAGGCCAGACTTCAAGAAAAAGAGGAACTACTCACCCACATACTTTCCCTAGGGATGGACAGTAGGATTGATATTTTAAATAGACATCACACTGGGGTGGAAGACCAAACCTCCTTAAACCACTCCTTTCTGGAAAGTTCTTGTCTGTCCCATGTGTGCTTGCTTTGTGACTTGCTTCCCAATTTGATGCCTGTTTAATCAATATTACCTAAGCAATTATACTTGTTGGTTCACCATAGTTTTGTTTCACCTCACAGCCACCTTGTGACTTTCCACTGGATCAATATTACCTAAGCGGCTATACTTGTAACCTTATTAGCTGACCTTAATTTTGTCCCACCTTGAACCTGCCTCACACATTATGGTTTTGTTCAATAAAAAACCCTTGAGAAGCAGGTTGGTGGGCAACCCATTTTCTAGGCCCCCTTCTGTCTCTCTTAGATGAAGCTCTTCCTCCTTTCAGTAAACTCTTTGCTCTTAACCTCTGTTATTCCTACCATTCATTTCTTGATTTTAGAGAACACGAACTTGGCGTTTTGGGTTGGGAGCAGGTTGGGAGTTTCTGTCCCCTATGTCAGGGTCTCTCTTTGTAGTTCAAGCTGGCCTTGAACTCATGGTGATCTTCCTGCCACAGCATTGCAAGTGCTACGATTACAAGTGTGCACCACTGTGCCTGGCTGGGCTCTGACCACCCAAGAACTGTAAGAAAAAAATGTGCATTGCTTTTAAGCCACCAAGCTCACGGTGATTTGTTACAGCAGCAATAAGACACTAACACAGACATCCAAAGGCTAATGCCAAGGGAGGGAGGTAGCCAACCCAGGGGATCCAGTTTCTTGGGAAGCGGAGGCACAAGGATCACTGTGAGTTCAAAGGTAGCCTGAGCTACACAGTGAGTTCAAAGCCAGCCTGAACTGTGTAGTGAGACCATCTCAAAAACTCCCTGCCACCCCCCGCAAAAAAAAGGAAATGTGGATTCAGAGACAGACTTACACGAAGAGGGGACTAAGTGAAGATACAGGGGAAAAGTTGTGTGAAGGTAGAGGCAGGGACTGGGTGATGCATCTACACGCCAAGGAATGCAAAGCTGGTCAGCAAAACAATGGGAACTGGAAGACAGGGAGCAGATTCTCTTTCACAGCCCTCAGAAGACAACCCTGCCAACATCCTGGTCTTGGGTTTTGAGCTTCCAGACTTGTGAGACAATAAGTTTGTGTTATTCAAGCCACCTAATTGGTCCTTTGTTACAGCAGCCCTAGCAAATTAATACACTGTCACCCATACCACCAATACTGAGCACGATGAGGGTGGGGACGTCAGTTAGGTCCTTAGTGTAGATCCAGTACCCACAATAAGGCCTGCACAATGGGCACACAATAAATACTTGCTAAATAAAGCAAGGAAGCACACAGTGTTAGAACCTGTTAGGGACCTTGAGAGGAGGAGTTCACTGAGGGTAGTGTCGATTCTAAGTGAGGTGAAGAAAGGGGGATAATAAACTGAGTCCCGGTCAATGAGGCAGATGTCACCAACACCATCTTTGGACTTCTGAGCATGTGATCCATTAACATAGTCTCTGGCAGTTTAGGCCAGTGTGCATTACAATTTCTGTTACCCGTAGCTGAAAGTGCTGCAATCTATACCCTGTCCAGAGGGATGAGCTCAGAGATTTTTTTCAGCAGGAACCAGATCACGGCAGGCCTTAAGGGGTTTCTCTTTGCTGTGACTATGAGACTGTGTTGGTCAGGGACCCTGGGAACTGTGCAGAGGAGGTAAAAAGACAGGAGCAAAGACTTGAGGGAGCCGCAGAAGGGTTTTATACAAGGAAAGTGACAAACCAGGGCAAACCTTTCTGCTACATGCCAAAGCCTACTATGGGTGCTGGGGACATGGGCCTGTGTCAGACCTGGTCCTTGGCCTTGAGAAGCTCACTGTGTGATGGACACTAAGGATGAAGAGGTGTAGCTGTGACAGTGAGGCGCTGGGGTGGTGTGAGCCCGGGGAGGAGGAAGAGAAGTTGCTTTGGGACCAAGGCAAGCTTCCTGGAGGGAAAGGTGTTCAAACTGAATCATTAAGGAAGAGCAAGCCAGAGATAAGTTTTCATATGTTCATTCACTCAACAAACACCTCATATGGCTTGCTATATTCTGGAATATGCTGGGCCCCGGCAACCCAGAGATGAATCCCAATCATTTCCTGTCGCTGGGGAACATGTAGTCTTGTGGCACTAACAACCTGGCCAGGGATAACCACAGCTAGGTGGAACTGTGTTGAAGTGGAGGCAGCAGAGTTGGGGAGGAGCTGACTGTGTCACGAGGAGAGGGAGCAGACCAAGGTGGGTCTTAGACTGTGTAAGACACCACCTCAGAGAAGGGCAGCAGGACCTTCTAGCAGAGGACACAGCCTAGGCCAAGATAGCAGGCCTGGAAAATACAATGTAACATTTTCCACCAGGCCAAGAAATCTGTATTTTATCCTGTAAGCAGTAGGGGTTTGTGAAGGATACTAAGCAGGATAACGATAGTTATCAGAGCTTCACCTTTAACAGACTGCTTTGTAGGAGACCGTGACTGACCTCCATTGTATATTAGTAGCCGTCTTACGCGCCTTTCCCTTTAAGTCAGGACTGCCTACCGTTGCCTAGCTACTCCCACCTCAAGAACTAGGACTGCCCACCTTTACCTAGTTACTCCCGCCTTTGTGGGGTTATTTGGTTATTCCCGCCTTAGAACTTCCGCGTTTCTCCGTGCCGTATATAAGCACGGCACTTCCCGCTAATAAACGAGACTTGATCAGAGCACTGTCTTGTCTCCGTTCTTCGTGTCTCTTGTCCCTTTATAATCCCCACTCCCCCTCTAGCGTTCACGTTGACTGTACCCGCGGGCTGGGACACTGCTTGGAGCCACTGGGGTTTAAATGTGAAGTTTCTCCCAGGGACTAGGGCAGTGAGGGCTCGATGCCCAGTGCAGCAATGTTCGGAGGTGGGGCTAGAGAGTGACCGGGTCATGAGGGCACTGACCGCATCAGAAGGCCCATTCACTAATGAGCGCAGAGCTGTGGATGGATAGGAGACCAAGTTTACAAAAAATACATTTGATTCTGAGTTCTCTAGATGTTTATTTATTGAGATTTTATTGGTGGTTAACCTGTAACAGATGCTAACATTTTCTGAACCATGTGGTTCCTCACACAATAAAGCCTCAACTGACAAGTATAATGCAGTTGACAGGCATTTTATTTGGCCTACATAGTGTTGGTATAAAAACCATTATGAACGAAAATTCTTTAAGAAGTCCCACATTTGAAAATTGGGAAATCTCATCTAAACCAGCTTCTGAAATACCCTGGGACAACGGTGGTGAACCCATGGCACGCGTGAAGCCAGTTGTTAGTTATCATTGAAAGCTCTAAAAGGTTCACCATCACGGCCCTAGGGTTTGGCAACACTGGTTCTGCATTCCTGCAGACTAAGTTCACTGGAGCTCGAAATCGGCCAAGTGTTCCTTAGCCCTTCCTTTGGTAGGTTCTCTACCTTAAACACTTGGCCTTATAGACACCCAAGTTTGAGATCTCTGTCTATAGTTTCCAATTCACATTTGGTCCCCATATTTCATACACTCTCAGATCTGGAAGGCAAGTGACAGGGATGAGGGGGATCCTCAGGTAAGGCCACCATCACCAAGTCAGAATGACTTAACCCAAGCAACTAAGGAGCTCAAAAACCTGGGGTGTTGGGTCCAGTAGTCTTGTCACTTCTCAGTACAGGACCATGGTCAGAGAATTTATCCTCTTTGAGCGTCAGTTTCCACATGTGCAAACTGGGGCAAATACAACAGAAGATTCACAGTCCCTTCACTACAATTCCCAAAACCAAAATGATCCAAACACCAGAACTTTACAGGCCACACGTACATTAGTCTTGGTCACTGTATTCACATCTTTCCCCACAGATATGTTTGATGACCAAACGTTGCCCTAATTCTTCTGAGGGAAGGGGTGTCCTAATTATGAAATATGCACCCAGTTCTTTTAAAAATCTGAAAAATTCTAATTACCAAGATGATCCTGGTGCCAAGGGCAAAGTATAGGAGGATCGCTGCAAGCCGAGACCAACCTTGGCTACAAAGTGAGTTCAAGACTACCCTGAACTTACATAGAGAGGCTGTGCCTCCAAAAAACCGGGAGGAGTGGTAAGAAAACGTATTCTTCCCTCAGAATCCTGCCCAGATCTGTGGACTTCGGGTAACTCATTTTTCTGCCTATTTCAACCAAAAATAGAATCACTCCTCTCCGGAATGTTCATGAGGACTGGAAACTGCATTAATAAAATCCAGACTCCGTTTGTTTTTGATGTTAAACGGTAAACGCCAGTAGTGACCAAGAACACAGTGATTACAAGCACTATACTGGAGGGATTTCACTTTTAATTCATCTTTTTGAAGATTCAGATTTCATTCCTTGTATTTAAAGGGAATGTTTAAATGAGAAATAAACATTTGTGTACAAAAAAAAAAAAAAAAAAAAAGATCCAGACTCTGAGCAAGTGAAGGGGGAAATTACAATTTCAAATAAAAGGATGCCCAGGATGCCCAAGACCAAGCAGACATGGCCTGCAGGCCCAATAACAGAACATTTCCTCCTTCGTGTAACCCCTGTCTCTACTGCCTTTGTATAACTGATGGTCTTGCAGTGTAACTTAAAATGTAACAGGACATTTCTTCCTTTGTGTAACCCATGCTTTGTATAACTGATAACCTTACAGTGTAACTTGTGATGTTCAGACTTCTTCAACAACCCACATGTTACCCAACCCTCCAATTATATGCACCAAATCTACCTCCCCACTCACTTTCCCTTTAAAAGCCCCCAAACCCTGCTGGGCAGGGCTCTGACTGGGTCAGAAGGCCACTGGTGTGATAAACTGCCTCCTAACCTTCTTGGTGCCATTCCTTCCCATCTTTGGTCTGTTTTCTATAACATTTCTTGGTTCCCTGACTGGGAAGACCATGCTGACTGCTTGGGTCACCAGCCAAGGTTTGGCGGCCGAAGCAGGGACCTTTCCAGGTTCAATGGGAAGACACACCCTCCAGAGGCCCCTGCTTGGTGCTAATGACTCTGACTGGACCAAAAATGGGGCAAAGGACACAGTTGGCAGGGCAAGCCCACCAATATGTCAAAAGTTACAACTGTTACCCAGAAGCCTGATAAAAACCCTTCAGGCTTTTATGAGCGACTCTGTAAGCCTACAGGGTGTACACTCCTTTGACCCTGAGGCCCCAGAAAATCTACAGATGGTAGATACAGGCTTCACTGCACAAGAAGCACCTGGCTACCACAAGAAAATCCAGACTGACAGACAATCACACCCTCTGGTCAAGGACCAATACGCAAGATGTAAGAGCTATTGCACTAGAAAAATAAATGCCCACTCAGACTAAAAGATAAGGGATTCTCAAAAGCTTCAAGCTAGATCAGATGACATCAGTCTGATGGGCTCAGACTAGGCTCAGACTAGGCAGATGGAGCTCCCTCCTTCAGCTGGGTTACCAGGAACTCATACTCCACATCCATACGGGGGCTAACTCATGACTTTCCTGGTAGGCAATAAAACAGAACACTCTCTAGTTATCCAAACTGTTTCCACTTTGTCAGAAGGTTACTGAGGGGAACTGGGACTCCTGCCTCTCACCCCTTCTGCCAGACACGAACTTATCCTGGGAGGACATCAGATTATACATGAGTTCTTCTACTTGTTGGAGAGCCAAACCCCACTCCTGGGGAGAGACATCCTATCTAAGTTAGGGGCCACTATCACCTTCTCTCTGGGACAATCCACTTCTCTGTCACATTTCCTACTTGCTGTCATGGTCCCCCGAGAAGAAAAATGACAACTGATGGACACCCGCAGATAAAACCAGCCCCCAAATTCTCAAGACTCTCTTTTCCTGAGTTTAGGCCATCAATCACCTGCCTCTGATTATGAAACCATCCCGGGGCAACCCCCACGTGCATCAAACAGCACTCCATGCCATGAGAGGTTCAACTGGAAATTCAACCACACACACACACACCAAAAAAAAAAAAAAAAAAAGAGAAAAGAAATTCAACCACACATCCAGGGGCTTCAGAACTGCAAAATACTCATAGACTGTCAAACACCCTGAAAGATTTAAAACTCACTTATCCTCTTTGAAGAAGCCTTCAAAGTTGGTTTCTCAGCACAGAATATCACTGCACCCTCCTCCAATATGGTAGTGATCTTCTGGCTAATGACACCCAAGCTGCCTGCTAGAAAGGCACAAACGCTGTTACAACATCTGATAAAAACTGGCCAAGGTATCTTGGAAAAAAGCACAAATCTGCAAGCTAAAGTCAGTTATCTGGGGTTTGATTAAAATTTAGGGACACTGTGCCCTTGGACTGAAAAAAGAGATCACCTATTCTGTCCCAGTCCTGACCACAAGAAAAAATAACTCCGTAAATACCTTAAAATCGCTGGATTCTACAGAATCTGGATCCCTTAGTTCACAGAACCAAAGTAAGGCCTCTGCAACAGCTTGTCTAGAAAAGACTCCGATACTTTTGACTAAAACCCAAAACAAAAAAAGCCTCAATGACATTAAAAAGGCCCTCTATAGCCCCAGCCTTAGGAATTCCATATGACTTGCCCATTTAACTCGTTTGTTGATAAATAATGACACGTGGCTTCAAAGATGCTTACTCATGCTGTCAGCCCTGGTAGTGTCATGTGGCTTACCTGTCAAAACACTTAGATCCAGTTGCTAAGGGCAGCTCCCTTGCCTCCATGCTCTGGCAGCCATTGTCCTTCTGATCAAGAAAGCTGACAAGCTCACCATAGGCTGAGAACTAAGCATCCAGGTGCCACATGCTGTACTTGACCTCCTGCATAACTACCAATATAGCTGGCTCTCCAACAGCCAAGTCACCCAGTATCAAGGAAGACTTTGTGGAAATCCCTGACTTACTTTCCAACTGACTAAACCTCTGAATCCAGCCACCTTCCTGCCCACTGAGCTTGGCTCCCTTGACGATGACTGTCTTGCTTTGAGTGATGAGTTTTTGTTAGCTGGCCAGATCCGCAGATGGAACCCTTGTCTGATCCTGAGAACATTCTCTTCGCAGACAGAAGTAGCTCAATCAAGGATGGAAAATGTCAAGCTGGATATGCTGCTGTTACCACAGAGGAGGTGCTCCTAGCCGGGCCTCTTCCCCAAAACTGGTCTGCTCAACAGGCTGAACTGTGGAATACAAGCTCTCAATGGAGCTAAAGGGGAAAATGTAAATATATACACAGATTTGAGGTATGGGTTTGCAACTGTTCGTGTCTATAGAATGTTATACAAGGAGTGTGGACTTTTGACAGCAGAAGGAAAACAAATTAAAAACATGGATGAGATTTCTCAACTCCTGACTGTAATCTGGAAACCTAGGAAGGTTGCCATTAACCATTGTAAAGGATACTGTCACTCTTGGCAATCACAAAGCAGATAAAGCAGCCAAATTGGCAGAAGGCTCCACCTGGGGAATAAATGATTTAGTACAGAATCTGGAAACCCAACATGAAATACTTCCTAAAACTGCTCTCAGTCTCCACAGCAGGACCCTCTGCCACTCTAAGTAGAAAATTAAATGGACACAACAAGAAGGGGCCTACATGGGCCCAAGTGGTACTTGGACTTTACCAGACAATCGGAAGATTCTTCCACAGAATTTGGTCTATGCCTGGGTAAAATGTCATTATGACAGCACCCATGGAGAAAAAACTGCTATGAATCAGCTTCTAAGCCACTACTATTATACTCCAAAGTTAGCCTCCATTTGTGCTTGTTAGTCAGTGATGTCAAACCTATGCAAGGACTGAACCCTCATCAGGGTCTAAACCCTCATCCAGTACCCAACATGCTGGACTTTCCCCTTTTGAAGATCTGCACATAGACTTTACAGAGGTCAAGCCATGTAGAGGCTACAAGTATCTCCTAGTACTTGTCTGTACTTATTCTGTTGGTACTTACTGAGTTGCCAGAGGCATTTCCCACTAGAACAGAAAAAGCCACTGTATTACTAAGAGAAGTTATCCCTAGATATGGGCTGCCCCCAACCATAGGCAACTATAATAGGCCTGCATTTGTGGCAGAGATAACCCAGAAGCCAACTAAAGAATTAAAAATCAGATGGAATTTACATACAGCATGCAGGCCACAAAGCTCTGAAAAAGTTAAAAGAATAAATAGGACTTTAAAGTCAATATTGACTAAATATCACCAGGCACCATGGGTAGATTCGCTTCCTATGACTCTCCTCAAGGTCTGAAGCTCACCAGGGCCCACAGGATATACGCCCTTTGAAGTTTTTTGTATGGGAGACCCCCCACCCATACTCATGGGTCTTCAGGAAGACCTACATCAGCTAGGTAACATATCTCTGCAGGAACAACTTACAGAGTCAGGAAAAACCTCTCCTCAAAGGCACAAAAATATAGCTGAGAGGCCTGCCATACCCACACATATAGCCTGCCCACACCTATAGCCCTGGGGATATAGTTTGGATACAAGATTGAAAAAAAAAAAGGAACCCCTACAACCTATCTGGAGGGGCCCCTACTTAATTATTTTGACCATTCCCACAGCAGTGTCTCCAAGATTCAGCCATGGGTCTATCACTTTCAGGTCAAGAAAGCTCACCCGATGACTGCTGGAAAGCCTACCTGGACGAGTCAGCTCCCTTGAAGACAACTCAGAGGAGACAACACACTCAAAACCCTGCTCTCATCACTCCAGAAGCTGAAAGGTCAATGTAAGGCTGAAGTTGGACGGACATTATACACTGGAGCTTCTGCCCTGATTAATTCATGTTTTGATATCCAATTTGCTTTCTGAGTCCCTATCTCCTGTTATCACAGTATTTGCCCTAGGATTCTGGGCTGTGTCCCCAGAGGATTGGGAAGTTCCACATCAGGTTGCTTTCATTCTCTTCTATATTGGTGTAACTGTAGAACTGAATATTCTAAACCGCCTTTCTTAAAGTTAAAATAGGGCTGGGGATACAACTCAGCAGCACAGTGCCTGCCTGCCAAGTGCAAGGTCCTGAGTTTGATTCCCAGTACCAAAACCAAACAAAAACAGGTTAAAATGACTGCCATAACTAATTGACATCTGTTCCTGCTTAGCCTGCTTGACCCACTATCTGCTGGGCAAACTTGGGCACTGGGAATTTCAAACCCAACTTTATGGCACTGGTCACATGGTGATTCTCAACCGGACCAGATGGGACCCCTCTCATGAACTAACGTGTATCTTTATTTTGATGTATGCCCAATTCAAGTCAACAACCCAAGTCAGGATGCCCATGACTATTTCATAGGATGTGGAGGTTTAAAATGGGAATGAGAGCACTGAGCCAACAAGAAATATATCTGTCCTGAATGGTGCCAAGGAAAGGGCTACTGCAAGAGCAAAGGTGAAGCAGATGTTGCATTTTGCCCTAGGCGAGACTGCACTATAGACTATGGGGGGGGTGTGTCTCTAAATAGCCTTCTGACTCAGCTCCAACCTGATCCAAAGTGCCCCATAAAATATACCATTAGGTACCCCGCACATCAGGAATGGGCATCTGGTTGCTGGATGACTGTCTTGGTAGACGGGAAGGGACTGGATCCATTTACTATCCTGAAAATCATGGAAGTTGGGGCTATCCAGCCCTGCATCAGAATCCCTACCCCAATGCCACCATTGTTCCCACTGGCCCCTGTGCCCACAACTAATTACACAGGGCCCCCAACACCTGACCCCTTGTGCCTGGTCAACGGTACCCATCAGCTCTTCCACGCTGTAGATCCAAAACTGGTAAACAACTGTTGGCTCTACATACCCTTCACTGCCCTCTCTTACTGTGCTTTAGGTCTACCCCAAATGGCACCAACCTTAACTCTACCTCTATACCTGGTCCCTTACTCCAGCCCCACCCAATGGAGGTATAACGGAATGCTACATGCCTCCTGGGTTCCTCTGCGAAACCAAAGGTCTCAGCTGACTGTATAGCTGCTCTGATTGCTACCTCAGGCTCCCTGATGACCCCTCATAGGATCTTCTTTATTTGCTCTGAAGGAGTCTATTGGATATCTTTGAGCACAAAAAATGAGTCTCTGTGTGCTTGCCTACCTCGTACCTGACCTCTCCGTCTACTCAGGTCAACAGGGCCTCACCTATGGCTACCAGCACCCACAAAAATGTGATGCTACCAATTTTGGCTGGAATAGCAATAGCAGGGAGTCTAACCCTCAGTGCCACTGCCTTGGGCATGGGCCAACAACAGTACTTACAATTGGGCACCCAGATAGAGGATGATTTTACAGCAGTGCAAGGAGCACTCGACACACTCCAAGACCAAACCGACTCCTTGGCTGCAGTGGTTCTCCAAAAGCTCAGAGCTTTACACTTCACTACTTAGCAAGCGGGTACTGGCTTGTTCTTAGAGGTAAAATGTTGGTATTATGCTAATAAGTCTGGTGTTGCTAGAGAAACTGCCCACCAGTTTCTAGAGCAAATAAACCAGTGGGCCTGTGATAGACATAGGCTCCTACTGGCGGAGCTCCCTGGGAAACTAGAAGCCATGGGTAGAAGCTCCACTGAGACCACTAATCAGCCTTCTCTCTATATTCCTAATAGGACCTTGTCTATTAAATTGGCTTACCTCTTTCATTACAAAGCAAATAAACAGCATCAGCTTCCAGCTAACTCAGCTCAGGTCCCTCCTACACAGCCCTGAACACCAACATCTCTGAAAATGAGTTTCCTGATTAACTAAGGGGGAAAATTAAAATTTTAAATAAAAGCTTGCCCAGGATGCCCGCCAAGACCAAGTGGACATGGCCCGCAGGCCCGCTAACAGAATATTTCTTCCTCTGTGCAACCCCTGTCTCTCCTGCCTTAGTATAACTGATGGTCTTGCAATGTAATTTAAAATGTAACAGGACATTTCTTCCTTTGTGTAACCCATGCTTTGTATAACTGATAACTTTGCAATGTAAGGTGCGATGTTCAAACTCCTTCAGCAACCCACGATGTCAACCCCCTCTCCACTTTACCTTTAAAAGCCCCCAAACCCGCTCTTTTTGGGAGAGATCCTAGTCAGAAGCTCACCAGTGTAATAAACTGCCTCCTAACCTTCTTGGTGCAGTTTCTTCCTGTGTTTGGTCTGTTTTCTTTTTTGGGGGGTGGGTACCGGGAATCGAACTCAGAACCTTGCGCTTGCCAGGCAGGAGCTTGTGCCACTGAGCTATACCCTCGGCCCTTGGTCTGTTTTCTGTAACACAAGGATTCAAGCTTTCACCAAGATATCCACCGCCAAAGGCTGCGCGCCGCGCCCAAGTCGCGCCATTAGCTTCTGTCACCCCTCGCGAAGGACAGAACCTGCAATCCTGCAAACTTTTCAGCGACCCCAGCCACCGCGCCGCTGTACCTCGAGACTGCTGTCCGCCGGGTTAACAAACGTTTCTCACGTTGCGAAGGAACAGGAGACCCAACCCCTCACACGAGCCTCCTCACAGAACTTCGTGCGCCTGGCGAAGCTCCTCGGAGCTCCTCTACCCAGGACCCTCCGCGCCCAGGAGGCGGGACTGTATTTCCCAGAGGGCTGTGCGAGCGCCGATATTTGTATTACCGGCTCCGCCCGCTTCTACGTCCGCGGAGGCCCCACTGAGTACTCTGGAAAATAGGATACGTAAAGAAGACTAGGTGGCGTTAGGGTTTTGTAGTCCAGTTTTTACTCTGATAAACTCTCACCCTCTCCTGCCTTTGCGAAACTTTTCCACTTCTAAAGAGACTGCCAGGGGGTTTCCATGGAAACGCGTTGAGGAAGAAGTGGAAGTTCCTGGGACGAATTGAGGGGGCGGAATTGAGGGATAATGTAATCTAATCTGCCTGGTAGAGAGATTCCCTATAGTTCATCTCGGTAGGCTTCAAACTGGTACACGCGCAGTAAGAAGAGTAAGAGTTCCAAAAAGTAGAATGCAAGTAAGCGAAGAGGAAATAATCTCTCCCTCGGTCCGTGTGAGGGTTGGCCTGCCGCGAAGGCGTCTGGGAAATGTAGTTCCGGGTGGATACGGCCTGAGCAGGTGGTTGGGAAGTCAGCAGCGCCTGCGCGGGCGTCTACTGGTCGTAAAGTGAAGGATGCGCGCGCAGCTCCTCCAGCCCAAGCGGAAGTTTCCGCCGGACTACTAAGAAGGTAAGACCCAGCTCCTGCGGGGGATCGTAGAGTCCAGCCACAGATTCCGGCCGCAGGACCCTACCCGTTACCCTTCTGAAGTACAGGAGTGAGGAGAAGGCGAGGCGCAGCCGCGGGAAGTTCCCGGCCGCTGCCCACAGCTCGGTCGTGGTGTCTGTGACGTCATCACCTTTTGTGGGAGGCGGGGGCCGGGAGACGAGAGCGGCGCCTGGTCGCGGAGACCCGGACCCGACCGCCCTAGAGTACCCAGAGAAGATCCTGGTGGTGGGCGTGGCTAAATCTGCGATGGGCGGGGCTTCTGCGTATTCAGCTGAAAGCCTGTGTTGGGAGTACATCAGCCCTGGTTTTCTGCGGAAGGTGGGACCGATGTCGAGTCGCTGTCGCTGTCGCTGTCGCTGTCTCCTATGCTTAGGGTAGAGCAGGCCTTTAGCCTTGCTCTTTTGCCATGCAGTGCCTTGAACGAAGGAGGAGCACAGTAGTTGGCATATAGCAGATGTTCATAGGTAGTTGAATAACTAAAATAAGTGGGTGAGTGAATAATAAAGTCTGACCTGAGAACTGGAGCCTTGGGTTTAAGCCCTCAACTGGTCATGACATCGTAGGCAGGGGACTTCAGCACCCCGAGACTCCTCTCGTTCTTCCATCTTTATGTATTGAGTTCTTACTGGAGGTAGGGCTCTGCGCAGACTCTTGTATTTATTCTGCGTGTGGAGTGCCTATTCTCATAGAACAGGCACTCTTTTTTAAAAATTATTTTTATTAGTATGTGTTTGCAGTACACAGTGATTGCGCTCATTATGGCGAAATCGTGGGGACATAACACATCTGTGGGGACAGTTTGTTATATTGGTGTACAAAACAAAAACTCTACTCAAGTAGTTTATGTTCTAATGGTTACCGGTGTCAGAGCTAAAGTAAAAAGGAAATTATATAGTACTTACAGGCCCACAATACCTTACCTACTTGATTTTTTGTTATAGTGTAGTTTATTCATTACAATGTTTAACTATAAAAGTTAATACAGTTTTGAAGTTTAAATTTTGTAGGATGGAGTTTGCAGAAAACAGGCCAACAGTTACCAGACTAATGATAGGAGGAGCAGCATTTTTAAAAACAGATTTTACAATTGAGGAGACAACAGTTTTATTTCTAAATTTCATTAAAACAATATGCATCTCAGTGACTTCTGAGCTAGGAAAAGAAATGCAGTGACTTCTTTATGTTTTCCTTTCCACAAAAAGCAGCCACAGCTTTGAATATGTCCACACACAGAAGTACTCAATTCATTTATCCGTCTTTGAAAATACTATAAACACACAAAGGAGGAAGAAAATGTACAGCATGTGCTTTTGGTAACATGTAATTTGCTTTAAAAAGGTGAGGGGGGAGAAACACAAGTCAATCCCATCATACCTTTCCACACTTAGAACCAAAAAACCTGCACCAACTCCCTTCTCCAGCCTTGCTGATTTCTTTCCATGTGATTTGTAGTTTTCTTTTCCTTTAATATGTACTTCCTTGTCACACAGCAGGCCAGAGAGTTTGCCTCTACCCGAATCCCTTAAAGGCAGCTGGGAAGCCCACTGCAGCAGGTGTGTCATCCAACGCTGCACTTCCTGGGACATTTTTTCCCCCAAAACAAGTATTCGTAATGAAACACAAATTTTTACAATAAGTTTATCAACCTGTAATCCATGCAGAACTTATTCAACTGTAAATGTATGACTCCTAAGAGAACAATTATAGTAAACATAAGCAAAACAAGACAGAAAAATATCCATTATGTGTTCATACCAATTAGTTATATGGGATTTATTTATTTATTTTTTGCCTTTTTGAGACAGGGTTTCACTATGCAGTTCAGGCTGGCCTTGAACTCACTTGGTAGCCCAGGCTGACTTTAAACGGATTGATCCTTCTGCCTCAACCTCCTGAGTGCTGGGATTAGAGGCATGTGCCACCACCATGGCCTTATAGTTAAAGTACCTTCTAATGAAGGCAAGTCCAAAGTTTCTACGAAATTTGCAAAACTCAGTGTGATGAAAATTAGCAGCTAGAGCAAAGTACAGCAAACTGCTAAAAAAAATTAATTTGCTCCAAAAATAATTAGAAAATTAATTAGAAATATCAGTTATTGGGGTGGGGATTTAGCTCAGCGGCAAAACGTCTGCCTGGCAAGCGCAAGGTTGTGAGTTCGATTCCTGGTACCAGAAGAAAAACAAAACAAAGAAAGAAATATCAGTTATTACTGTTACCCAAAATACTAGAAACCCAATGGGAGCCTGTCCATAACATAATGAAATCTTGTTTTAGTTTCACACCTTCCATTGATCACAAAAATCAAAGGCCATTCAGCAAACCCAGCATGCATCAGAATCAGTGCAAGTAGAGATTCATCAGATAAATTCTTTGCAATTTCTGAGGACTTCAGTTAGTTCATTTAAAAGATCCTACATAAGCTATGAACTCGCCAACTATAGAGTAATTAAAAACTCTTTTAAATAACCCAGTGCCTGCTCAACTGTTCATTAATCTCTACTACCAGTTTCTGGGGCAGATAACTTACACAGGAAAAAAAAAATGCACACAGTAATCATAAAAATTCTTATGTACTGAATTTTTTGCAGCTATCATCAAGCAATAAAAAAATGAAAATATCTGTTAAAGAATATTAAGTTAAAGACACATATGAACTGTAAAATTAATGTGATGGGAAAAACTAGCTGATATCTGCACAGTGTCCAAAGTAAACACTAAAGATGGTACAACTGCTAAAAATGGAATAAAAGGAAGGGACCCTTGAGCCTTGTGCTGTTCAGTTGCAAGTGTAGATCTTGGGGTACAACTAATTCTGCCTAATCAGTTTTTAAATTTTTTTTTTGTACTCTGAAAATAAAATTTAGTTGATTGTTCTTTCTCATCTCAACTCCTTCACATCTGTTCTGTGAAAACAGCTAACAAGACTTTTAAGAGGTCCTCATATATAATGCTTAGCAGGGGATTGTTCTTTTGGTAACTCAAACAGGATGACACTGCTAGTGGAATTACCTTTCCTCCCTATGGCTACTTTTTGAACCTCAAGATCTGGAAAGTACTTGTCAGTATTCTTTTTTTTTTTTTTTTTTTTTTTTTT
>NW_004955559.1:936499-969700 GCF_000276665.1 Chinchilla lanigera
ATTTAAGAAATTCTTTCTTAAATAGTACCTGTCTTGAAGCTCAAATAATCTTGACAGATTTTAAAACATAGTTCACTGAATTTTTAAGACAATTTATACCATCATAGAGCTTGGATACTCAGACCCAATAATTCTTAATGTGGGTCTGTGGTCAGTTCCAAAGGAATCACCCCAAATAATAATGAACATTTACTACTTTTACCACTAGGATATAAAATGTGGAAAAATACACTCTGGATGTTTGTTTCAAGATATTTCAAACAGACTTATAACCATTACACGATTCTGCAACAGCTACAGTGCCAAATGATTATTATATTTGGGGGCTGGGGATTTAGCTCAGCGGCACAGCGCCTGCCTGGCAAGCGCAAGGTCATGACTTCGGTTCCCTGTACCAAAAAAAATTAGTCAGTAATGGGAAGTATTATGCTAAGCATCACTTTATTCGGTACAAGTAGCACTGTGTAGCTAATGGAGTTATCAAGAATCTACCTTGGTAAGAGAGTGAATACTGTACTGACAGATATTAAAATACAGAACTCTAGAGTCCACTATTGATTGGAATTTTGAAATTTCTTTTAAAATGAGGCAAGTTTTGTGTTTGCTGGATGTTGAATGTTATTCAGAAGAGATACTACAAAATAAAAGGCCACATCACAAAAATGGCAAAATACAACACATAGAATTCTGAATGGACTTTGAATATGTTTAGTGTTTAACCCTAAGCTACCAAATTTTGCAACTTTGTGTTTTACTCTACGTGGCAGTGTTACACGTGCCAAGTTAAAATAATGTTAACGGTAATGGTCTAAAGCCACCAGAACAGAAAGAAACCAGAGTCATAAACATGCCATGCCGTCATCACAGTTATAGAAAAGATGCTTTTCTTTTTTGCCATTTGAAACTCACAGCTATGAGAGAGCAGATACTTCAAGTTTAAAAAAACAAAAACCATGCAGAGTTAACACTCAGTGTTATATTATTACCTTACCTACTTTAAAACCCAAAAAAGTGGGCAAAGTAAGTTTTTTTCCTGCCTTGCAACTCTTCTGGTATCTCACCTGGACCTAACTTTGAATGCCTTTGCTGGTAACACCCGATCTGATCTAGCATAAATCTACTTATCATCTTCAAAGATTTTGCTGCACAAATCACACTCCTTTGTCCTGCCAGTGATTATGTATAGTGTAGTATAAATTCTAAAACATCTTGCAAATATTCAAAATTCTGGCTGTTGAGACACACCTGGCGGCAGGTGATTATAATAAGAAATTTTGAACCTATATTAGATGGCCTTAAGTGCTAAAGAAAAATAAGGAAAAGGGAGAGAGAAGAGAATTGGGGATGGGAGTTGCAGTTTATATAAGGTGGTGAGGGAAGAACTCTTTGAGCTGAGGCCTGAAGAATAAAAAGCAAAGTAGTCACAGAGGAAGTGTGGGAAGAGCATTTCTGGTGGAGGGAATGCAGGGGCAGATGTCTTGGGCTTGGAATCACCTGGCCCTGGGCCACTTGGTTAGAAATGAATGGAACAGAATCATTAGAATAGTTAATGCTGCTCAAGAGCACACTATGGGTTGGCGCTATAAACTTCAGAATCCAAGAGTAAATGCCCATTTGTTCTCAACTTACAAATGCAAAAACAGGCACAGAGGTGTTAAAATTCTTTCTGGGGGGAGTGTTATGGGATAGCTTGGTGGTGGACCACTGTCGAGCGTGCCTAAATTTAATCCCCTGCATTTAATCCCCGGCACCACAACAAGAAAAAAAAAAAAAAGCCTCCACCAGTAAGCGGCAGAAGCAGGATTCAAACCCAGCCAAGTTCATGGTCTTAACCACTACATCTTTCTCTTTTGAAGCAGAAAAACTCTTTGGAGATTATGCAGCCAGCTAAGTAATTCTGTCTCTGAGCTTTTGGTCTCTGGCTTGCTGTCTAGGCTTGCCTGCAGGGTGAAAATGTGCTGACATGCTGGGGGCCTCTCCTGCCTTCTTGGCAGGTTTCTTTCTGTGGAGGAGATAATCCATCTATTCACTATCAACTCTTTGCGCTGTGCTAGGCTTGATCGAAGCTTTGGGCACTGGTGAACAAGGCTGACTAAAGTCTCTGCCATCTGGAAGCTTCCAGTCTAGCTAGAGGAGTCAGCAGCAAGTTTGTCTGGGGACAACAGGCACGTTGGAGAAAGATAAAGTGGGGTAAGGAGGAGAATACCCTGCCAATAAAGCACGTCAAAGAAGTTCTTGCTGAGGAGGTGGTGTTTGAACAGAAATGTAGGTGAAGTGATGAGGGAGTGTGCCATGAGCCCTAGGGGAAGAACTTTCTAGGCAGAAGGGGATGTGCAGGCCCTGTGGGCAGAAATGTGATGGTCTTGTTTGGGAAAAGGCAAGGAAGCCAGTGTGAGCAAGGGGAGATGGCCAGAGAGGGAATGAGGAGATAGCAAATCATGTGGCGCTTCATAAACCTTGGTAAACATTTTGCTTTTACTCTGTTCAGAGTGGAAGCCTTTGGAGGGTTTAAAGAGGAGGGACAGGGGCCAATGTAGATTTTCAATGGATCCTACCCATTGCTGTTTTGAGAACAGACTGTAGCAGGGAGGGTAGAAGCAAGAATCTAGTTAGGTGGTAACTCGTAGCCCAGAGGAGCACAGGAGGACCAGACGAGGCTGGTTGCAGGGTGTCGGAGCTGAGGGCTCCGTAGTTTAAAAACCCAGTATCTCTCCTGGCCTGGTTCCACACGCAGCATCCGCTTCTTGATGCAGATCTTTGAGAATGTTCTGATCTGCAGCCCTGCAAAGCCAGTCCCGCTCTTCATTTTCATTTTATAAGTCGGTACCAGGTTAAGAACATGAGCTTTAGCTTTGAGTTCACGTCCCACCACTTTCTAGCTGAGTGGCCCTTGAGCATCCGTTTGTGGGCCTCAAGGATGGGGTGATTTTCCTTCTGGTCCTGCCACTTGGAGGAGCTTTGAGGCCTTGGGCAAGTCTGTGTCCCTCTCTGAGCCTCTGCTGCCACAGCTCCTTAAAGGGAAGAGTCATTCTTGGAAGGTGGTTACAGGGATTACAATCTGCACATCTTGAACTCGAGATGGGAGCTCTTGTTAATTAAGTGATATGACTTCTCTGTGCTTTCCAGTGATGGCGTAGATTACCCCGAAATGCAGTGGTGTGAAAGGGCCATTTATCAAGCTCATGTGACCCGTGGGCCAGGATTTCAGAGTGAGCACTACAGGCTGGTGTTTTTCTGCTGCATGACATCCACAGCCTCAGCTGGAAGATTCCAAGGCCAGAGTTTAAATTACTTGAGCTTTGTTTCCTCCCATGTTCAGCTGCAGATGCTGGCTGTTTCCTGGGGATCCCTGTTCTTGTCCATCTGGGCTGCTTCATGTGGTCTCCCCACCCAGGCTATTTTAGGCTGCCTAATAGTGTGGAACCAGGGCCATGGGTGTGCGCCTGAGGAAGCCAGCCACAGTGCAAGTTGTAACCTTCATGTGACACAGCCTTGGAAGTCCTATGACATCACTGCTGCCCATCCTTTCTCTTTGTTGTTTTTTTTTTTTTTTGAACCGGGAATCGAACTCAGGACCTCACGTTTACCAAGCAGGCGCTGTGCCACTGAGCTATATCCCCGGAGGGACAGGGGCCAATGTAGCCGTCTTTATTGGTAGGAGCTGTCACAAGCTCTGCCCAGACCCTGAGGGGAGGCACCAAAGCCTGCCTCTCGGTGAAAGGCATTACCACATTCTACAGAGCACACAGGACTAGAACTACTTTGTGGCATCTGACTTCTTTCTGGAAAATACAGATGCTACCCTCCTACGAAAGGGCTGGGCGTGCCGCTGAGGTGTGTAGCACTTGCTTAGCTGAGTGAGGCTCTGGTTTAATGCCTGGAACCAGGGAGGGTGGCTCTGGAACCTGCCTCTTGGGCTGTGGTATGGAGTAAATCAGTAATGCACTGTAAATTCTTTCTGAAGGCCTCTTCTCCAGATGCCCATATCTTACTTCCTGACTTCCCTCAGTGATCCCTTCCCTGACCTCTTTGTGTTGATACTGACCTGCCAACCTCGGTAGCATCCCTTTTCCTCTAGGGTATTTTATTGTCCCTGTAGTGCTATCTCTGCCTGACCTATTCAACAATCGCTTGCTCATTTATTAGTGTCTTCCCTCACCGGCATGTGTTTCCTGTCTCATGCCTGGCAGAAGCCAGGAGCTCAGGAAGTCTTTATTGACTGAACGGCCATGGCACTTCCTGGCTACATGGCCAGTGCCTAATAAACACGAACTCTTACCTTTTACTTATTTGGAAAATGAGCCCAAGTCAGTATCTCCACCCTTGTTCACTTCCAGGGCACTGTCAAGATGGAGTTTCCAGCCCAGTGAAACCAAGGACCAGACCGTGACCCCATAAAGGTACCATCCCCTCAGGCACAGGTCCCTGAAGGCCTGTTCCCCACCACAGCCCAATCCTGCTATCCTCCCCACCCCTGGTTGCTGCTGGCAGATTTCCCTCCCAGGAGGAGCCTTACTGTGGGCTTGGCAGGGCTCGCCTGGTTTAGTGCTTGCTCCTTCCTGAAGGCCATCTTTATCCCAGGGCAGTGGCACCTAGAGAAAATCTACTTAACATGGAACCACTTAAAACCACTACAGACCAGACATGGTGGCACACACCTATAATCCCCGCACTCGGGAGGCTGCAGCAGGAGGATCATTGTGAGTTTGAGACCAGCCTGGGTTACAAAGTGAGCTCAAGGCCAGCCTGAACTGCATAGCGAGACCCTGTCTCAAAAAAAACAAAAACAAAAAAAACAAAACAAAAAAAAACTACAGATTTCCAAACTGGATTTTTGTTTACATAAGAAATCAATCAGAGTCTTGGGGTATTATTAGTCAGGCTTGGCTAGGCTATGCCACAGTAACAAACAACCCCCAAATCTCAATAGTGTAACACAATCACAAGTTCTTTCTTACTAATTCAATCTGGATGACCGTCTAGATCCAGTTTTAATCTTGTAGGTCCAGGATCAACACCTAGGCTTACGATTTATCACAGCCTGACAGGAGAAAGGGAAAGAGGCAGTGAGCCCCCTGAACACAAATGCTCCCTACTATTTATACCTTTGAGAAGTCAGGAATGTCCATTTATTTATTTACTTATTTATTTTTTGTGTTTTGAGACAGGGTCTCATTATGCATTTCAAGATGACCTTGAAACTTTGTAGCCCAGCTAGCCTCAAACTCACAGTGATCCCCCTGCTTCAGCCTCCCAAGTGCTGGTATTAGGGGTGTGTAGCACCACACCTGGCCGGGGACATCCCTTTAGATGTTATCACATGAACAGTCAGTCTCCAAAACAACCAGTCAGAATTCCAAGCCTCTTGTAGGTAAAGGCTACTTAATGGTCTTTGTAGCCCAGGTGTTTTACAGGCATCTTTTGAAATAACAGAAGGGCAGTTTTTTGTTTCGTTGGTTTGGTTTGGTTTTTTGAGACAGGCTCTTTCTGTGTAATGCACGCTGGCCTTGAACTCATGACAATCCTTCTGCCTCAGCCTCCTGAGTGCTGGGATTACAGGCACACATCACCTTACTTGGCCAGAAGGGTAGTATTGTAGTCAGGGTTTTCAAGGGCATAGATTTAATATAAGACACATAATTTATAGGACTATTTTATAATGTTCACCCAAAAAGTTGAATGCAGAAGAGTGCACAAAATCTGATGCACTAGAGACCCAGAGAATCCAGCTGAGGGCCTGGATCCCACAGCAACGTCCTGCACGAGTCCAGCTGAAGACCTAGAGCCCATGGCAGTTTCCTCAGGAGTCCAGTTGGAGGCCTGGAGAACATGACAGTGTCTCATGGGAGTCTATATCAAGGATCTGCACTGAGAAGTCCCCAAAGGTCAGTGGTGAAAGCTAGAGAGTCTGTGCCAGCAGGATGAAGGGTCTGTGCCAGCAGGCTGAGGGATCTGCACTGGAGCTAGGAAACGATGCCCAAGGACCAGAGCTCCCCCAAAGAGAACTGCAGCCATCCTCAGTGACAGCAAGGACCTGAGCTTCTCTGAGAATGAGAACAGCTGAGTTCGTATCAGGAAAGCCAGCATAACAGGCTTCTCCTCAAGAATCAACAGCACACCATCTTCCCCTCCAGTTCTCCTTTTATGCCATTGACAGCAGTCCTCAGGTGGGCCGTACACACCCAGCACCACACTGAGTGAGTTCAGCTGGGAGTCACAGTTGCCCATTAGTTAACCCATCACAGGCAGTGTGATGCTAGAGCTTGGATTGTGCTCTTCTATAGCCTGGTAGAAGACAGTCTATTTTAGTTGCTCTTCCATTGACTTTTTTTTTTCTTTTTGTACCGCTAATCGAACTCATGACTTCATGCTTATCAGGCCAGAAAGGCACTTATGCCACTGAGTTATATCCTCAGCCCTATAGCCTGGTAGAAAGAGGAACCCTTTTCTCCTCCTCTGGCTGAGGTTCTTTTCACCAGCTACTTGGACAGCCTGTGGTTTCTAAGAACTTGCTCTGGAATTCTGTAAGTGAGCACCAAGAGGAAACAGGCCCCCAAAAGCCCTGAAGTTACAATATGGAAAAAATAAAGGGAAAAACAGAAATATGAACAAATAGAGTATAGTACATGAGATCATGAGCATGATATAATAGTAGCAATCCCTAATATAAGAAGCTCCCTGGGGAGTGGGTAGAGGACTTGCCTAGCACAGCGAGGCCCATAGTTTCATCTCCAGCACCACAAAAAAGAGAATGGAAGAAGGAAAGGAACAACAGAAGAAAGAATGTAAGAAGCTTAAAAAAAAAAAGCGAAGAAAGCTGTCTGTGGCCAGGTCCTGTCTCAGCCCTTAAAGTAAGTGTGTTCACCTGACCTCATCAGCCATTCTGTATGTGGGCACAGAGAGGTTAAATAATTTCCCAGCACACAGCAAGCTGGAAATTCAGATCCTGTTAGCCTGGGACTGTAGTGGCAGATGAACTGATTTCCACAGAAGACCGAAGGATTCAATTTTAGGGAAAAACAGAATTTATTGAATTTAGACTGGTCACCGTACATCCCTTACTAGCAGGTCAGGGGATGTCAGTGATGGCCTTTCTTTGTTTCAACTGTAAATACACCTTTGGTTTCTGTGGTAACCCATTGGAATGTTGTAGCCATTGACACAGGTGGCCACACGTTTTTCTTGTCGTGTGTGACTGGGTCAGACCCAGGTCATGAGCCCAACCACAATGATATACTTTCTGCACTCTGTTCTGTGTGTTCCCCTTTAGATAACCATACATTTCCTTTATGGTTATAATTTTTATCTAGGGCCAGGGAAGGGATGCAACAACCCAGGCAAGGTCATAGGTGGTTATCTGGGCCCAGGTGTTCTCTGTCCTTAAGGAAACATCCCAGGGCAAAGTTAACCCTCTGGGATGCTTCTCAAGACACATTTGAGGCTTGTACTAAGACTAAGACTACTTTAATTTAAGAATCAAATGTTAAGAGTCGCCATCCCTTACAGGACCAAAGCCTGTGATTTTAAGGATTCCACTTTCAGCATTTGCAGTAGAGACCAATCTTGACTGTAAATAAAGAGAGTTTAATTAGAACTTTTTCTTGCAAGGTGCATAAGTCAGCTTGAAGTCACCATTACAAAATACCAGGGTAATTGGCTTATTCTAAAAAGGTTTACTTAGCTCACAGATCTGCAAGTGAATGGCCCTGTTGCTGTGGGCTTCCAGTTGGGGTGCCGGATGGCAGTGGCAGGGTATGTGTGGCAGAGCTAAGCTGTGAACATCACCAGGCAGGAAGCAAAGAGAAAAAGGAAGAGGCTGGGGTCCCATGGTCCCTCACAGGCCACACCCCAATGACCTAAGGGCCTCCCACAAGATGTCACCTCCTAAAAGTCCACTACCTCTCAGGAGTACCACTGTGGGGAGAACACTTATCCTGGGCATAGCCCAAGATAATGAAATCATGGATGCGTTTATTTTAACTTCTATTTCAATATTCCAATTTTTGATTGATACCATACACTAAGTCTCAGAATATATGAATAAAATCCCTCTTTTTTTCTTCGTTTCCACCTCTTCTTTGTTAAAGATTTTCACTTGAAGTACCCTCTGTACTATCATCCTTGCTAAATTTCTTTTCCTCACTTACTAACTGACCCAATCTCCATTTGTTGTGGGGTCTGTGTGTGATTTTGTTTTTAATTTTCAAGAAGTACCAGCAAATATTTCAGTGATACGCAAAGCATAGTGAATACTGTATTGAGCACTTCTTCACTTCAGTTAGTTAGGATAGGATAAGCTGTGCTGCAATAACAAGTCCTGAAATCTTGGTGGCTTCATACACCATAAGTGCCTTTATTGATCCTAGGATCCTAGTGTGGACTGGGCACTCCCTCTTCATTGTGTGGCTAGGTTGCCTGGGGCTCATTGCCTCCATGACCATTCCTACAGGTGAAAGGTAGATGGAGGAGATATTCTAGCCAGGAAATCACTTCTACCCAAACCTACTGCCCAGAACTAGTCATCTGGGCCCAGCCTTGCTACAAAGAAAGCTGGGAAACATGGAGGACCATGTGGATATTTGTGGAGCATCCACTGTTTCTCCAGTCTCCAACATGTGGTTTACGAAATGAGCATCTTGGACACCATCTCAGAGACCCTGGCAACACCTCCTCCATGCTTATTCTGATGTGAACAGTTTTCTGCCATAACTCTACTTGACCTCAAGTTTCCCACAGCTTCTCTGAGTTCTGCTGCTTCATTTGGGGTTTGTTCTGCTTTGTACCTGCGCCATTAGGGACAGGTGGTTGGAGGCCCAGTGCAATGGGCCGGGACTCATTTCAAAAGCGCCCACACTGGGGCATGTATTTAGGTGGTGCTGACTTCTGTCCCTTGCTCAGCTCATTCCCATGGGGAACTTGGAGGGCTACTTACCAGCTAGATTCAGTTTTTCTTTCAGTTTCCTGTATCCCCTTTATTTCCATTTTATAGCATGATCTCCTTCTGTCCAGAGTGTGGCAAAAATATTGAAGCAGCTTTCAAATTCTGCCCCTACTGTGGAAAACCTTTGCCTACAGAGGAGCATGCAAAGTCCCCAACCTCTGTCAGACCACTTGTGTCATCCTTTCGAGGTAAGAACTGGCAAGACAATAGAGACTGGGGGACCAGGCAAACGGCTGGAGAGCTGTGGAAGTTTCTGCCAAGTAGATGACACAGTATGATTTGCATTTGCAGAGGCTGTCTGCCTGTGTGTTATGTGAAATAGCCTGAAGTTAGACAGCTGTCCCAAAACTCCAGGGGCCAGTCATGCTGGTGGAGTTAGTGACAGCTGAAAGGATACGATTGTGTCTTTGTCAGTTCACAGAGATATCAGGAAACAGGTCAACAGAAACAACAGACTACAGAATCGCACTGCCAAGACCACAGACCTTAGCATTATCAGATGCAAATATTCACAAAGCATATTTAATATGTTTAAAGAAATAACAATAAATTGGCAGTATAATGAAGTGAGCTAGTATTAACCAGGCAGATTTGAAGAGGAACCAAATAAAACTTCTTTAATATATGTGTGTAGAGAAATGGCTAAGTAGACATAGCTGCAGGGAAAATTAGTGAACTGGAAGATAGATTTGGAGAATTTAAACTTAGACAAAAGCACAGAGGGCAAAATGGTGGAGGATATAAAAGAGAAGCTAGCATTCTGGGAGGCTAAGGTAGGATGATTGTGAGTTTGAGCCCAGTCTAGGCAACTGAGTAAGATCTTATCTGAAAATAAAAATAAAAAAGAACTGGGAATAAAGCTCAATGTGAAGGCCTGGGCCATCTCTAGCATCATGAGGGGGGAGGCACACTAAGGCCCATGGAGGAGAAAAGATCTAAAAGAAAGGAACTACTTGTTGGTAGCTGGTAGCGGAAGAAGTGAGCCTTGCTGAGAAGGGCCTTGTAACTCCCATCTGCCTTCTTGTTCTCTTTCTTCAGGCTCAAAGAGAGAGAGTAACTGCAGTTCTGAAATCTCTCCCAAGAGAGTGAAATGGTCAAACATTGTCATCTCTTCCCAGTCATCCCTCCTCTGTGATGGTCGCAATGCTGAGTCTGAAGATGCCGTGAGTTCTTCTGAGAAACCCAAAGGTCAGAGTTGGGGTGGATCTGACCTAGATAGGCAAGGATGGCTTCTCTGACATTTGAGACAGAGCTTCCAGAGCCCCAGCTGGCATCCACCCCTGCCTGGACCCCTCGCAGCACCTTCCCCAGCCTGGTCTCCCCTCCAGGCCATCTCCACATGGTCCCCAGGGGCCTACGCACAGACAGTGCTGCCCTGGCGCTTCCTCCTCCCAGCCCTACGTTCCCATCCCCCACTGTCCTGCTGTCAGCTGGCGTCTGGACAGCCCGTGTTCCTGTGTACATGAGACTCGCTTTGGGGGACTTTCTTTTTTTTTTTTGTCTTTTTGAGATGGTTTCACTATGCAGTTCAGGCTGGCCTTGAACTCACTTTGTAGCCCAGGCTGGCCTCGAACTCGAAGCAGTCCTCCTGGGTGCCGGGATTACAGGCGTGTGCCACCATGCCCAGCTGTTGCGAGACTCTCAACCTCTGGGCTTTGCTGAGTCTGTTCCCTTGGCCCTATCATCTCCTCTTATTCCTGGCCTGTGCCTATTTCCAATACTAGGAGGCTCGCACCTCTAGGAACCCTCGCCTGAGCACCCAGGGCCCTCGCCTAGGCCTCCTTGTCATCCCCAAAGCCTCTCTCCAGCCTCACTCCTGTCCTGCACATGCTTTGCAGATAGGGGCTGGGTGTGCCTTGCCCGTCTTGTCCCAGCCAGTGCCAGGACACCAGAGGCTGAAGACCGTTTGCCTATCTCCTGCCCACTGAGCCCTGAGTGCCTCCTTGCTCCTGGTTACCCTGGGGTGCCTTGGGGAAATGGTGGTTGGGAGGAGTGAGGTGGGTGCTATTGCCATTTCCTGCTCCTACCACACCACCTCACTCTCTTGTCAGCCCCTTCAAGGGCCGCATCTCCATCTGACACATACTCGGCACAGGGCTGAGCCCTGCTGTGTGTGGTGTTTTCAGGTTAATGTCTGGTGGCCTTTCCCCTTTGTTTTCCTCTAGCAAAACTCATCCAACAAGACTGAACACTAACATCCCCTCCTCCAGGAAGCCTCCCTTGACCTTCAGACAGTCACTTTCTCCTCTGGCCCTGATGTCCCTCTATGCAGGCTAACTAGGTCAGACTCCCCCACCACACTGGGAGCTCCCGAGGGACGTGACCAGGGTCATCACACAGAGGACCTTGCCCAAGGCAGTCCGGGAAGCGTTTGCTGACTGCAAGAAAAAGTCAGCATGAGTGTTGTTCCACTCCCCATCGAACTATCCTCTCCTGGATGCTGCCTTTCCTTTACTGCAACCCTCCTCCTGCAGGGGCCAGGAGTGGACCCCCTTCCCCCAGAAGCAGCCCACAGTCCACCAGGCGAAGCCCTCAGACGCTGAAACGGAGCCGGGCAACCACCTTGCTTGAGGCTTTGCCCTCAGGGACAGAACTGACGGACAAGAACGGGCAGCGCTGGAGGCTGGGATCCCTGCAGACCAGGGACGACCAAGGCATTCTCTATGAAGGTGCTGTGCCCAGGCAGCCAGGGTGGCCCAGGGCAGTGACCCTTCCTGAGGGTGGGGATGGAGGCCACGCTGGTCGCTGTAGACCTGCCTCTGGCAGTCTCAAAGGCCCAGACTGTAAACTGACCCACCTGCAGGGGCTGGGCAGGTCCTGTGAGTTTGCAGGCTGGAGGAGGGTGGCCGGGGAGGGTCGTGCACCTGGCCCATTGCAAAGCACTCACTCCACCCATGGTGGCTGCTGGGAGTGCAGGCCAGGGGGCCACAAGAGAAGGACTATCCTGGCCGGCCTGCAGGGACAGCGTGGACCCCACCCAAAACTGGGTCAGATGTTGTGTTAACTGTTCTCATGTTGCTGAGACAAAATACCTAATGCCCAAAACTAAGGAAGGAAAGGTTTATTTAGCTCACAGCTTGTGAAAGTTTCAGGCCATCAGCTGGCTCCAAGGCAGGGTGGCAGGGCCCAGGGGCAACACTTCAAGGAGGCGGGAGACAGCAAAAGCAACAAGAGCAAAAGAGGGGAGAGCAAGTCGCTTTTCCTCCTGTATATTGTAGGCAGGCTGCCTGCCCTTGGGTGAGTATAGCACCCACACTGTTACTGTGCCCTCCCTTTCCATAGGCTCAGGCTGTTTACAAAGTAAGGACCCTGCCCCCCTACTAAATCACTTAGTTAAACTTTTTTTTTTTTTTTTTTCCTTTTTTGAGACCGGGTCTCGCTATGCAGTTCAGGCTGGCCTTGAGCTCACTTTGTAGCCCAGGCTGGTCTCGAACTTGCAACAACAATCCTCCTACCTCAGCCTCCTGAGTGCTGGGATTACAGACATGCGCCACCACGCCCGGCCTTTAAACTTCTAAACTTCTCAAGTTGACACAGTGAACAACATCCTAGAGTGGTAAGGGCATGTCCTCTACACCCTAGGATGAGAACTGCTGAGTTACTAATTAGTTAAGCTTCTAGACTTCGCAAGTTGACACAATGATGCAACCACAACAGATATTGAGAATGACAACAGGGCCCACGAGCCAAGAGGATATGACAGATTTGTGGCTTCCTTAATTCGGGTCTCAGTGAAGAGCAGGCTGGGCCTCCCACATGTCCAGAGTGCTTGAAGGAGCAGGGAAGGAGCCCAGCCTTGGTTTCATGGTGTCGGCAGGTGAGGTTTTCCACACACAGGCCAGTGCCTCCCACCCAGGGTGTGAATCTTCCACCAGCTTGCTGAGCACGGTGACACATGCCTATAATCCTAGCACTCTGGGGGGCTCAAAGCTGGAGGATTGCAAGTTCCAGCACAGCCAGAGCAACTTAGCAACTTAACAGAGGCACTTTCTTTAAGTAAAAAAAAATAAAAGAGACAAGATGCAGCTTAGTGTGAAGGCCCTGGGTTCAGTCCCCAGCTACAAAAGAAAGAAGGGAGGGAAGAGAATGGCTCTTCCATCCTTGGCCAGATGTGGGACTGGAGGGGTGTGGGCAAGAAGCAGGGCTTAGAAGCTGAGTAGTCAAACCTCAAATAATGGAATCCCACTCTGTGGCAGTGAGGGAAATAACAACGGCAGCAATCTCAGTGTCAGCAGTACTTAACATTGATTCAGTGCTTGCACAGGGCCAGGCACTCTTTTGTGTAGGTATTTTGTTGGCAATTTTTAAACTGAGATAACATATAACATAAAAGTCATTATTTTAAAGTGTACTATCCAGTGGCTTTTAGTATATTTACAGTATCACACAACCACCACTACTGTCCTAATTCCAGAACATTTCCATCACCCCCAAAATAAATCCAGTACCTCCAGTAAGGTCTGAATGTCCCCAACAAAACTCATGTTGAATATTATCCCTATGGGGAGCTCATAAGAGGTAATCGGGTGCCTGGAAGAGGCAGTCAGGTGCCATGAGGCCTCCGCCCTTGAGAAAAGAGATTCACCCACTCAGATTCACGGTCAGTGGGCTCTGGAGCAAAACAGCCTCGGCATAGTTCTGTGCGGGCCAGAGGGCTGTGCTTGTATGTCCCTCTTGATCGTGAATTGGATGTGGGTTGCTCAGGATGTGACGTTGAGTATGCACCTACCTCTCCCAGCCACAGATTGTGGTAACACATGGGGATTGTCATCTCCAGGGAAGACTGTCAAGAGGTGCAGGGTCCCAGATTGTTATGGGGACTGGTTCTCTGGCCAACTCGGCCTAATGTGTAGCTAAACCCTGGGTCCAGAAGGACAGCAGGTGTGTTGGTGTAGACCCAGCAAGCGCCTTGCATCATGAGGAAATGCTGGGGACCCTTCCTTTCAAAATCCACATCCCAAAGCCCTGATTCTCAGCCTTAGAGGACAATCTCGGGCCTGCAGTGTTAACTCTATCCTGTGCCCAGCTAGATGGCCACAAAGGAAGAGGAAGAGAAGGGCCTCTTCAAAAATAGAAAGGAGCAGGTTCTGCATACCAAGAATGTGCTTGTCTGCGGGAACCAGGGAACGGGAACCGCTTCTCACTGCTAGGAACTTTGTGGACCATGACCATGAACTCTTGGGTCATGACCTTGATCATCTGTTTCTGTTCCTCCGTAGCTGAGCCTGCCTCTGCCCTCCCCTGTGAGTCAAGCTCTCAGCAACACCAGTTCTCCCTCAAATTGGTGAGTAGCCCTGAGCAGGGAACCTGGGGCTTTGCAGATGCGTTTGTGAATCTCTGAGCCCCTCTGTGAACTAGGAGAACTTGGGATGTCCATGGTTGTTGGGAGTGGGACCCTGAGAAGGGCAGGGTCCCTGTTCCTCCTCTTGCGGGGCTGTGGGAAACCCGTGGCCAGACGTACCCCTGCGCCATGTCACCAAACAGGGACATCCCCTCTCAGCTTTTGAGTTTCCTCAGCAATGAAGAATTCAGAACATGTGCATCATGTGACCCTCCTGCAGCTATGGTCTGCCTCGTGCATAGCATGTATCTATTGAGCACCTACTGTGTTGGATCTTGGGGTGTGAGGCAAATAAAGACAGGAGACAAAAGCTGGGTCAGGTGGAGGCTACCTCTTTACGCTGGAGGACTGAACAACAATAGTAGGGGCATTTACTTATGCCCTTGCAAAGTTAGTATCAGGAGAGGCAAGGTTGCCTAGTAACTAATGACTGAAATTGTCCAGGCAGGATGTTTTTCTCAAGACTGAGGTAGCTTGGGTCTGTCCTGCTTGAGGCACCCTGGGTCTGTCCTGCCCTCACTCGTATGACCAATTTCCAGCTCCACCCGCTCGCAGCATGTGGGATCACCACCAGGCCCCTGTTAAACTTAATGCAGAATTTAGTTAGCATCAGGTACACAGTGAGCACTTTGGCCATTATCACTGTGGTTACCATTGCCACAGAGAAGCAGAAACAGAGCCTCTCTCTTACACCATCCAATCAGCATTTCCTGAGGCCCAGAAGGAGGTAGTACTGAGTTATGAGTCTGGCACAGGGGCAGGAGAAAGGGAAAGGGAGAGCCTGTCCCCCTCTGTTAAGAGCATAACCTGGAAGTTGCCCACGTTTCTTTTGCTCGTGTTCTCATTGGCTAGCACTTAGTCACGTGATCAGCCTCATTTCGCAAAGGATGCTGGGAAATGTAGTTTTTATGTGAAGGCTGCCTGTCTAAGAAAACTTTGTGGATCCTGTCATAAAAATGCATATGAACTGGAAGATGGCTTGCAGTGTCGGATAGTGCTCATGTGCAGCACCCTGAGGAGTTTGGTCCTAATGCAGGGATTTGAAAAACCCTGGGGTCGTGGAGGAACGGGGCTCTTGTGTAAGGGATTTGAATGTAACAGCCCCTGCTCTCCTGTGTCCTCCAGGATGCCAAAGATGGGCGCCTATTCAATGAGCAGAACTTCTTCCAGCGGGCTGCCAAGCCTCTGCAAGGTATTCTGCAGGAAAGGGGTGGAGGAGTGTGTTGGGGTACCAGCTTGCACTCGGTAGCTCGCTTCTCCCTGCTGGCATGGACAGCGTGGGGACTCAGACCCACGTGTGAATCCCGTCTGTGCCCACAGCCGACTCCTGTCACCCAGGGGCCTCGGGAGACAGGGTGGGGCTGGCCAGACCAGCTCTTATGAGCCAAGTTGTACATTTTCAGGAGTGCTCCAAGCTGGTTGTTCTATGCAGCCAAGATATTAAAAATTAAGTTATGTAACTTAGTTATATTCAACACAAAGATAATAAACACTCAAAACCTCTTCGTTTCCTCGTTCATTTTTGCGTGTGCCATTGCCGGTAACTCTTGTGGTTATTTACACCCCTGGTATCCGGATGGTGAAGTTGTTGGCACAGGGGTGAGTACTGGGCCTCTCTCGAAGCCCGTACCAGTCACATCACATTGGTGGCTTGAAACTGGCTGTGCCAGGAAGTGCTTATGCCACAGAAACTGGCGGAAGTGTCAGTCTGGGCTGGCTTTCCTCCGCGCAGGCAGCTGTTATGCTGTGTCAGCACAGTGGTTTCATAACAGCCCGCAGGGTCCCTAGCAGACAGCCAGAGGCAGATTCCGTGCAGCAGGGCCGGTTTCCACCCGTGTTGATCTCTTTACCTATACATGTGGACGCAGAGATTCCTCTGCTGTTCTTGTCCCTTCTGTTCACTCCAAATGTGTATGTTCCTCAGAACTCACCTGTGTTCACCTCTGCACCTTCAGGCACGGATTACAGACACCTGGGGGTCACCCACACCCACCCTGTCCCTGCCCTCTCTCACTGTCACCGCCCACAAAGATGTCGTCTCCAACAAGGAGACGCAGGGTTTGTTCTGGGCTCTGGTGTGTTCCCTGCCTGAGAGCCGGCCACTGCCCCACAGGCCTGGCCCATGCCAGGCTCTGAGTTGAGCCCGTCTCCCTCAGTGAACAAGTGGAAGAAGCTGTCCTCGACCCCACTCCTGGCCATCCCCGCCTGTATAGGTTTTGGCGTTCACCAGGACAAGTACAGGTGAGCCGTCTCACTTGTCACCCGCTCCAGCACCCTTTCCTTCTCTCCCTGTCCCGTGCCTGGGTCCAGCTGCAGCCCCAGAGCCACTGGCCAGTCAGCTGCCACCTCCTTCCCCTTGTTTTGAGCCAGGCTGTGTCCGGCCAGGCAGAGCCTTTACCATCCCCCGGTGCTGGGACCTTGGTGCTCCCCCGCCACAGTCTCCCTCAGAACCGCATTCCTCCCCACGCGTCTGCACCTCCTAGGATGCCCATGTCTTCCAGGTTCTTGGTGTTTCCCAGACTGGGGAGGAGTCTGCAGTCGGCCCTGGATACGAGACCGAAGCATGTGACCTCAGAGAAGTGCGTGTTCCAGGTGGCCTGCCGGCTGGTACGTACTAGGACCTACTCAGCATTGCAGGGCTGGCTCGCAGGGTCCTAGTTTCTCAGGCTTTTGGCTCACTGATGCATCCAGCACCCAGCACAGCAGACCAGAATGGATGGGAGCGGACTGCAGTCGGGGCCCCAGCCTCAACTTGAGGGTGCACAGGGCTTCTTAGGAGAGGTGGATTCTAAGCCAGGACTCAGGCTGAATGGGAAATAGCAAGGTGCTGGGGCACCACTGCTAAGTGGGGGTGGACACAAACATTCCATGCCAAGGATACGAGCTGAGGCAAGGCTCGTTTGCTAGTGTGTGAGGCTTGTTTGCTAGTGAATCGTTCATTCACTCCTCATTGTTGGTCAAGTAACACGCTGGGTGCTGAGCTCTGTCCCAGGGCTGTGGGGAGATGAGGGAGCACCATAGACACAGGCTTCATGGTGTTTTCGGGCAGCAGCAGTTGAGACAGGGTCTCACTATATGGCCCAGGATTTCCTTGAACTCACCATGTAGCCCAGGCTGGCCTGAAACTCACAGTGATCCTCCTGCCTCAGCCTCCTGAGTGCTAGGATTACCTGGCCAAAGCCTCGTATGTTGGAGCTCACAGTCTGGTGGGAGAGAATGCTATGAAATAGTTGCACAGCTGGGTATGGTGCTGCACACCCCTAGTCCCAGCACTCACTTCTAGAGGCTGAGGCAGGAGGCTGCAAGTTCAAGCCCAGCCTGGGCAGCTTAGTGACTTCATGAAATCCAGTCCTAAAATTAAAAAATGAAAATTAAAAAAGACTAGGGATGTAGCTCAATGTGTATGCCCTGGATTCAGTCCCCAGTACTAGAAAATAAAACAAAGTAGGGGCTGGGGATTTAGCTCAGCGGCAAAAGCGCCTGCCTGGCAAGCGCAAGGTCGTGAGTTCGGTTCCCGGTACCGGAGAAAAACAAAAAAAAAAACAAAAAAAAAGAAAAGAAAATAAAGTAGTTGTGCATATTGTGACCAGTGCTCAGAGAAGTGTCCCCTGCTCTGGCGGAGAATGAGAGCAGCCAGGTCAAACAACCAGATAGAAGCAGCAAGGGTGCAACACCTTAAGTGAGCCCGCGGGCCTCTTACGCTCAGTGATGCAGGAGGAGCTGGGGCTCCGACCTGAGGGTTCAGGGAGCCAGGGAGGTGGGAGAAGAAGGGCCAGCGCGAGAAAGAGGGACGCAGAGGGGCAGGTGAGGCTGGTTGGCATCCACCCGGGAGAGGGCGGAGAGGGTGGAGAGGTCATCCGAGTAAAGCGAGCAGACGTGAGGGACAGTTACCTTGAGGCCAGGGAGGGGCTTGGGGATGTTCACCAAGCTGAGGGTCAGAGCCTGGAGCTGAGTGGAGAAGTTAGAAAATACAGGTTGCTTAACTAAGTTCTCTGGGAGGAGTGAAAACAGCCTTGGTGTACATGAGTGCGGGGTTACTTAGGCAGAGGGGCTTTAGGCGGCGCCTTCTTATCCTCCTGAGTTGCAATCAGTGAGAAGAAAGAGGAGGTAGACAGCAAGCCAAATACTACTCAGATTTAAAAAACAAAAAGAATAGTGAATATACAGTCTTTTAAAAAGAAACATACAGCAAAGACACTTTGCCATTAATCTACCTCAAGATATTCTTATTTACTTCAAATACACTTATCCCAGTGTTCTTTCCACTTTCTGAAACAATTCTGGAAGTCTGCTTTCATGAATGTCTTTAATTGCACTGTCTTGGCTGCACCTGTGCCCTGAATCGAATGAAAACATTTAGCTTTTGTGGCCGTTTTGACTTCGGGGCAGAGCCAGGAGTATCATGGTACTAGATCCGGTGGTTAAGAATCTGGTGAATAAGAACAAATGGTAATGCTTTTATTTGACAGAAACTGCCACTCAGAGGTGCTTGCTTGCTTCTTTCCCCAGCTGGATGCCCTGGAATTCCTCCATGAAAATGAGTATGTTCATGGAAACCTGACAGCAGAGAATATCTTCGTGAATCCAGAGGATCTGAGCCAAGTAAGAGCCTGGTTCTGCACCACTCTGTAAGGTCCCTGAGGGTTCTCATCTATCCCCAAATCTCCATTCATTTCACAGTGCTCACAGCAAACAAAAGATTATGGTCTGCCATATGTAAATAGCTCCTTTGAATAAATAAGGAGAGGTAAATTACTAGAAACATGGACAAAGGTTAGGGAAAACAGTTCATTAAAAAAGAAATCTGGGGCTAGGGATTTAGCTCAGTGGCACAGTGCCTGCCTGGCAAGCACGAGATCATGAGTTGGATACCCAGTACCAGAAAAAAAAAAAAAAGAAATCCACAGGTTAATTATATGACAAGACACTCAGCTTCCCTAGAAATGGAAATTAAAACAAGGTAGTATTTTTCACCATTTGGAGGGACAGAGTTAAAAATGATAATATATAATGCTGGTAAGGATGGAAGGCAGTGAGTGCAAGGCCAGCCTACATGACATAGTGAGACCCTGTCTCAAAAAAAAGAAAAATACATACACCAGATGTTTTTGACAGTGTTGGTTGTGGATTATAACCATAAAGGGAAATGCCTTGATATGTGTGTATATAGTCCCAGTAGAATGCTAATTAAATTATATTTTGAAGTAAATTTAATGGACTTTCTCAGTTTTAAATGATGAAACAACATTCTTAAACAATAATAATACTAATAGGCTTCTGTGTGTGCAATTTTTTGGTGCATGGAATGGCAGAATCCAGGACATGTCTCTCGGCATAGCTGGATCTAGGCATTCAAGCTCTTCGTTGGGAATCTGGCTCTTCTACCTCTAGGTTCTGCTTGCTTTTGCAGTGCTCGTTGTCAGGCAGATACATTCACTGCAGGTTCCTATTGCTAAAGCTTAGCAACCCCAGGATGAGCAGTGAGCCCCATCTAAATTATGTGGAGTGTGAGCAGGGGAAGGGCAGTCCCGGGAGACATCCAAGAACTGCATTAATCAGATCCTTTAGAAAAACAAAACCAAATGTGTGCCTGTGTTTGTGTGGGTGTGCCTGTGTGTGTGGAGAGAATTATCATAAGGAACTGGCTTGTGCTTATGGAGGCTGAGCAGTCCCAAGGTCTTCGGTTCACAAGCTGGAGACCAGGAAAGCTAATGTAGTCCCAGTCGAATGCCAGCGGCCTTGAGACCCAAGAATAGCCAGTGTTTCAGTTCAAGTCAGCAGGCAGTAATGACAAGCACACTCATGCAGACAGGCAGGAGGAGCCCTGTTAACTCAGCTTTATTTCTGTTCCGTCTTCCGTGGATTGGATGAGGCCCACCCCCATGAGAGAGCGCTCTCTGCTTTACACAGTCTGTGGATTCAGTTGTTAATTTCATCCAGAAATACACTCAGACACACCAGAAAAATATTTGGTCAAATATTCAGGCACCGTATGACTCTGTTACGTTAGCACATAAGCCACATGTGGTGGTACATGTCTGAATCCCAGCTACTCAGGAAGCTGAGACAGGAGGATCACGAGTTGGAGGCCAGCCTGAGCAACTTAGTGACTTAATGAGACCCTGTCTCAGAATAAAATTTTTAAAAGGGCAGGGGATGTAGCTCAGTGGTAGAGCACTGATGTAGAGCATGAGGGTGTGGGTTCAATCCCTAGTACCAAAAAAACAGCACATAAAATTGACTATCACCAGCTGAGCAGAAGTGGGTGTAGGTCCTGCATGGTCAAACCAACAGATCCGTGATCTGCATGGTAGAACAAAAGGCAGCCACAGAAAAGATGTGGTTAATTCTGTGTAGCTGGCAAATGAACACGTTTGTTTTAAAGCCAGGTAAGCTTTCTAACAACGTGTTGAGGAAGGAACTGTCTTCATCACTTTGCAAATGGAGAAATGAAAGCACAGAGAAGTTTCATGACTCACCCAAGGCTGCACCACAGGGCTGAGCTGGTGTTGAACCCAGGGTGTCCAGCTCCAGACTCTGTGTCCTGGGCCACTGCTAAAGTGCAGAAACGGGGTGCCCAGCAGGAGGCCAGGCGATGCCTCTGTGGAAACAAGAGCCTCCTGGTATACCTGGTTATTTAAAGAATGATTTGGAATAATGCCTGAGAATCTGTCATTAGTGGTCACTTCTGGGGGAAATGTGGACGTTGGTTTGGGTTCTCTTCACTTTAGACCATTCTGTGGTATTTGGCATTTTTGCTGTGAGCGTGGCTCGTTTTAGAAATTAAAACTATCTACAGTGGATGTGTCGCTTCATATTTACCGACTCCTGGAATCTCTGACTCTAGAGTCTGCTCCTAACTACCAATCTGTATGGCTTCTCTCCATGTCCACAGATGACCCTGGTAGGCTACGGATTCTCCTTCCGCTATTGCCCAAGTGGCAGACACGTGGCCTACACAGAAGGCAGCAGGAGCCCACACGAGGGGAACCTCGAGTTCATTAGCATGGACCTGCACAAAGGATGTGGTAAGAGGACAGAGGAGGGGCTTGGGCACATGACGCGTCTCATTCACGGGCAACTCTGGGAGTTCACGAGTCCAGGCAGCAGATGGGCAGACGTAGGAGAAGCTTAAAGGTGTGATGGTAAGGAATCAGAACTATGGCCAGCGTCCTGGATGCATAAAGGAAATATGGGGCTCTGAGAACACAGTTCAGCGCCTATAATTTAGTTCAGCACTAAGAACACGAGGACACTGGAGTACTGGCTGTTAGAGGGTGTGGGATTCAGCACCAAGGACAGCACCTGGCTGGACCGGGGAATCCCTGCTTTCTAGCGCTTGGGATTCAGGACCTGGTATAGATTTTGAAGATGAGAATTGCCTTAGTGTCATCCAGTTGAGGAGGCAGTTGTCTGTCCATATCTGGAGCATGGGAGTGGTGTGTGGATAAGTTATTGCCTGACTCTTCCTAGGAGAGGATGAGATGATCCTGGGGAAGAGTGCAGAGTAGAGAGCTCAGCAGATTCCATGGCCCCCTTGTCCTCAGATCCCTTGAAATCATGACTGTCCATGTATGAATCCTTACCCTCCTACCAGGCGGAGCTCCCCTAGGGGAGGGGTGGCACCTGTGCCTCCAGCATCAGGTGGCAGGAGGTTGGCACAGTCAGCACTCAACATTTGTTGACTGCTTCCCCAGAGATGTCTGAATTATGAGAGTTGGGAGGCAGAGGGAGGATGGAGCCTCGCATTCTTCTCTCCTCTCTGAGGCTGGATGCAGTACCTATCTTCCCGGGCTCCTTTGTATTCAGTTTCTGTTATAGCTTGATGGCTATGCTATTATTAGCTCCTACTGAACTGTTCAGGGCTGAGACCCAACCCACTTCCTGTGTGGGTTTTCAGCGTATGAAATGGGGCCTGCAAATGGTGCTGAGGACTCAGTGAATGAGTGCATGAATGAAAGATGAGCAGATAGGGAACGGGCTAGTGAGAGAGTAAAGATGGTGGAGTGAGCGAGTCACGGAGAGAGTGAGAGTGAGATTAGAGCCTAAGGACGACTGAGGAGTGAATGGATAGATGAATGAGATGGCCTGCATGGCTGGAAGGTGCATGTAAGCTTGCACAGTTGAGAGAAAGAAGAGGGGGAGGGAGGGAAAGAGGAATAAAGGGCAAGAAAAGGGGTAGGCAAGGACACGTCAGAGTGGAGCATCCAGACTGAGCTCTGCCCCTCCCTCTCCCTCCCCAGGGCCTTCCCGCCGCAGTGACCTCCAGTCCCTTGGCTACTGTATGCTGAAGTGGCTTTACGGGTCCCTGCCGTGGACAAAGTGCCTTCCCAACACCGAGGAGATCATGAAGCAAAAGCAGAAGTGAGTCGCGGGGCCAGCAGAACCCAGCACTGCCCGACATCCCTGCAGGTGGGGGAGGAGCTTAGATTCTAATAAGCAGGAAGGAAGAGAGCTAGCATCCCCAGAGCCAGAGTTCTCTGCAACCTCAGGCGTCTACTCTTCCCTCCATTCCAGCCAGCAAGGGGGCCTGGGCTCCTGAGCCGTGCCACCTGGGGTTGGGTTCAGGCCCCACGACTATGGGCTGTTGGGTAAGCAGCTTGACTGCTGTGATCCTTAGTGTCTTTTTCTTGGTATTATGTGCAGTTAGCACCCATGTCACAAAGCTATGGAAGGATTCAGGGGAGTCAGACACAGCTATAGCTCTTAGCACAGGGGTTATGAGTTTCTCGTACAGGACACCATGATTCATTCATTCATGGACGTACAGGCAACCTGAGCAGGTTAGGCCCAGGCCTTGCCTAAGCATCCAGCATCACCAACCGCCCAGTGGCCTTGCCGCCACTCTCTGTGCCTTTGCCGCTGCTTGTAAAACCTCCCAGTCTCACTAGTTGTAGTTCCAGAATTCAGAACCACGGACAGCGTGCGGCATAGGGTTCAGCACCATGGACAGCAGCAGGCGCTTGGGGGCTCTCCTATTCAGTACCGAGGACAGCGGAGAGCCTTAGGGTGCTGGGGTGTGGGATTCAACACCCGGGCGTAATGGGCAGCACTGTACTGTGGTGTTGGTCCAGCAACAAGGACAGCAGCATTTGTCCACAGGGAAACCCCGAGGGTCCCCAGCTGTTAGGATCTAGGGCAGACTTAGAGGATGATATTGCCCCAGAATCATCAAGGTGGGGTTTCCAAGGACGTGATTGGCTGTCTGCGTCTAAGGGAGTGAAGTCCAGACTCTCAGACCCTGGGGCTGTCTCACAGTCGTCCGCTGGAGCCCCAGGAAGGTGCACACAGTAGGAAGAGGGTGAACTGTCCAGTGGATGGCATCAAGACTGTTGAACTTCCCGGTTCTCAGAGTGCTGGGTCCCTTGTTCCTGGTGAACCTAACTCCTGTTTTATTTTACTTCCTCTGTACCTCCCAGTTCTTTTCTATCAACGATGGGAAGCCACTCAAACACACTTAATATATACTTTCCTGATGTTGGTTTAGCCGCATTTGTACCCTAAAATCGTGTAGTAGTCCTACTGTGTTTTTCGCATAAATGTTGCTCTGCCGTGAACCTCCGTTTCTGGCTCTTTTCACTCAGTTCTGTGTTTCTCACCTTCCACTGCGTCTTGTACATTACTGACTCCGCTGTTTCTAACTCCTGTTTCTAAGTCGTTTATATAAACGTGCCTGCGTCCTTGAATAGTGTGTGATAGTCCCGTGTGGTTTGCCTTGTACAAATGGTAATACAGTGTTTCTTCCTGTACATAGATGCCTATGATAAAGTTTAGCTTATAAGTTAGGTATGGAATGAGATCAACAATAACTAGTATTAAAATAGAACAGTTATAACAATATACTGCAATAAAACATGAGTAAAGACTCCCCCCGCCCCCGCTTGTATTCTATACTCATCCTTTTTCTTACTGATCACAGAAAACAAAGCCACTGATAAGGGGAAACTACTGTATGCTCTAAATCTCATTCTGTTTCTCTATTTCTTTCACCCAGTGTTGTGTTTTTAAACTTTAGCTACGTTGTTAGTTTACTATTTCTGAGTACTTCTCTGAGACTTCTTCGCTTAGATGTGTCTGTCCCTGAGTATTGTGTGCTGTTGTTGGGTGTGTGCGTGGTTGGCATAAACGCTTCCATCCCTGAACTTCATCCTCCCCTGCGGGCCATTCCCCACCCCCACCACTGCCTCAGCTCTCCTGCTGTCGGTGCTCACAGGAAAGGTGTGTCCTGTCACACTGGCCTGCTCTCGGCTACGACCTGCTCAGGGCCACCGTTTGTCCCATACTTGTCTGTGCCTGGCACTGCCTCCACATTTCCCTGTGCCATCCTCGGAACCATACTGAGGAGAGCGCTGTTGTACTCGGAGCACAGAGCCTAGGCCAGCAGCCCAGGCCACACAGCCACTAAGAAGAAACCTGGCTCAGGTCCAGGCATTCGGCCTCAGAGACAGCCCCGCTCGCCTCGGTGCCCCTTCCCAGGTGTGGGAGGCTTCTCTGAGTGGACAGCCTGCCTCCACCCAACAAACACCAAGCACTTTCCTGTGCCAGGCCCCGTCTCAGGCACTGGGGACACAGGAATAAGGGACAGAAGTGTGACTGGGAGACAAGCGGTGTGACTGGAGTGCCGTAATGTCCAGGATGGAGCCAGCAGCCGCCGTGGTGGGAATCAGCTCCTGAAGGGCAGGAGGCTTTACATAGTGATGGGGACATCCCAGTTTGGCACTGAGATGCTGCAGAAAACGGGGAGGCAAGGGGAGAGGGAACCTTCAGCTCCCAGTTACCCAGGAAGCCTTGATCAGAAGCTGGTCTCAGAGCCAGATAGAATATGAGGCCATTGCTGTGAGTTCTTGAAACTTATTTTTACAGTTAGTTTTGAATTATGACAGATGGTGCTGGTTTTCTGCTCACAGCGGTGAGAGCAAGGCCCTTTGGCGATGATGCCGGGTGGAAACCGTGAGCCCCAGGGTTAGCATGGGTGGGGTGAGCGTGTGAAGGTGGAAGCATCGTGTGTGACTGAGCTGGTGAAGCTCTTCTACAGCACGAGTGTTGGGTTGGTCAGGGACAAGCCTCTCCCACAGGGCACCCCAGGACACTGCAGCTTAATCAAGGTAGATGGCTGCCTCTCTCTTGAGGGTGGTGGAAAGCCTGGACCCTCTTCAACATGTATGCATCCTTCTTGGGGTCCGAGCTGTGCCGACACTTTCCCCCAGCAACAGAGCGTGCATGCGGTGCTCTTAGTGGACATGAGCCCGATAGGTCTGCTGGGTTCTTAGGCTGGGAGGAGACCGTGGGACAGTGGGAGCAGAGGGAGGCACGTGCCCCTATCACAGGCTGCTGGGAGGTGCTGCCTCCTGTTTGTATTACCCATTCGTTCCATCACAGTGAATAAGCAACTGTGGATGAATGGAAAACTAAAGCATCTTCCTGGCTGCTGGAAGGTGCCGCCAGGAGGTGCCTGGTCCCCATCTGTAGAGAGCACCGGGCCTCCCAGGCGGGGAGGAGGTGTGATTTCTAGGCAGACAGGGCAGCACACATTTGGACTCTATCCATTCATTCATTCAGTGTCATCTAGTTGATGATGTGACCAAAGGGACCCAAGGTGACCGTGTTGCAACATGCACATTTCCTGGCCCCTGAAGTTTGTTCTTCTAGGACATGTGACTGGAGCGTAGGATTTATCCACTCATTCCACCGATATTTGAATGGTTTTTAGACATGATGGAATGAATGAATAGACATAAGACAAAGTTCAGTTCCCGCAGGCATTCTGATAAGCACACCCTTTGCAGAGTGCCAATGGGTGTTAATGAATCAACAGCGTTTATGAAGTAAGGGGTCTCCCAATAGAAATACACATAAAGCAAGGTAACAGGGCTGAGGCTGCAGCTCAGTGGTAGAGCACAGGCTCAGCAGGCACGAGGCCCTGGTTTGACTCCCCGGTGCCATAAAAAAAACCAAGGTTGTGTACTGATTGTCGATGGTGGCGTCATGGCCAGAGACTGGCGGGAACCCCATGGTGTTTCCTCCAAGAACAGTGGTTCTAGATTGGATGATTTGGTGGCCACAGCAGATCTTTTCCTTTCCATTGATTGATTGATTGATTGATTGTGCTGGGGATCAAACCCACCATGGCCTCCCACATGGTGGGTAAGTTCTTTGTCACCGAGCTGTGTCCCCAGCATTTACAGCAAATCTGCAGAACATAACTGGCCATGAGTCAGAAGACCTGACCGTGTATCTGTAGGAGAGTCCATATGAGCAATTGTGCTCCTGGCAATGCGTGGTGGCGCGTGCCCGTAACCCCAGCATTCTGAGAGGCTGAGCAAGGGGACCACAAGTTTGAGCCCAGCCTGGATGACTTAGCAACGTCCTGAACACTTACTTCAAAAGAAGAAATATAAAGACTGGGAACATAGCTCAGTGCAAGGGCCCTGTGTTCACTCCTCATACCCTGATTCCTCAGGAACCCCCAAAAGAAAAACGCTACTCTCCTTTCCCTCCGTGACGCGCTTCTGTCCCTTCAGGTATCTTGACAACCCAGAGCTACTCGTGGGACTGTACGGTCACTGCAACAGGTCCTCAGGTACGTCTTGAAGGGAGAGGGGACAGGTGAGCCCTGAGCGGGTCCCAGCAGATTACATGTATAATATGAGCCCAGTGTAAGAAAGAGAAAACTCTTCAAAAAACTTCATAAACCTCTGAACAATAGCAAGTACACAACAACAGTACACATGGAATCAAATTTATACATACTGGTCTGCAACTTGCCCTTCTTTTCTTTCTTTTTTTGAGACACAGCCTTTCTGAGTTGCTCAATCTGGCCTCCTCAAACTCAAGATCCTCCTGTCTCAGCCCCACACGTAACTGGAACGCAGGCGTGAGCTAAAATGCCTGCTTTTTTCTGTTTTTGTTTGTCTCGTCAGAGAAAACTATCGTAGAGATGTCCTATGTTGGTATGAGTAGAATTTCATTAGTATTTTTTAAGGTTTATTTTAAAAATAAAAGAAAGAAAACATATTAACAAACAGAACATTAGTATTTTTTAAATTGTAGGAAAATACACAAAATGTCAGGTTATTTTTGTTTGTTTTTTTGGGGTTTGTTTTTTTTTTTTTTTTTTTTGATGCTGGGAGTTGAATCCAGGGTCTTGCACATGCTAAGCACATGCTGTAGTACTGAGCTACATCCCCAGCTCAGTATTTTAAACTCTGTGATCATGGCTTATTAGTCATTCATAAAACTGATTTAGTGAGTCAAGAACAGCTTAAAAACATTAATTCAGGTGTGGTGGCACACACCTGCAAGCCCAGCTCTAGGGAGGCTGAGACAGGAGGATGGCCACGAGTTGGAGGCCAGCCTGGGCTACACAGTGAGTTCAGAGCCATCCTGGACTTCATAAAGAGGCCCTGTCTCCAAAAACAAAAACACTGAAAAGAATGGACAAAAGTATGAGTGCTTTGAAGGAGTTAAGGAACTAAGGAAACTTTGTGAGAGGTGATTCAGCTTATATTTTATGTTCATTTAGGTCTGCTTTAAAACATTTTAAAGCTAAGGTCTGTCTGTATGTGGTGCTGCAGTCCACTGTAAGGTGCTAATTCCTTACCGAGAAACAGATTGTGTTCATCCTGTGGGCATCATAAACTCTATAGTCCTTCATACTTTTTTACTGCATTCTGGTTTAAACAGCCAGATAATATTTGCTTGTAAAGTCACTTAAATGCAACGGGGATGTGTAACATAGAGTGGAAGTTCCGTCTCCTCCTGACCCCTCCTGGGAGGCAGTGTTTGTGGCCCTTTCCTGGAGACAGAACAGGAAAGGGATAATGTGGTCCCTCTAGCTCCCTGAGAGCTTGTTCTCAAAGTACAGGTATTTGAAATCAGTTCAAATCATGACTCAGCTGCTCAAGCGTCAATCCCCTGTAGCTCTCCAAAAATGTTGACAGCCACTGCTGGTTCTTCTGAGATTTGAAGGGACCAGCCAGGAGGTGGCTCAGGGACCAACATCCAGGAACTCGCACCCTCTGAGTGGCGCTGTTCTGCTGCTTTGCTGATGTGTTGCAAATGTCGGGTAGCGTGTGAGCATCTCTAGCAGAGCAGCAGAGAGGAAGCAGCGCTGGGCAGATGAGCACTGCCAGTGACACCCCAGGCCTTGTGTGTCCCCGTCCCAGCCCCTCTGGCACAGCCCCCAGACCCCGGACCGGAGGTTCCTCTTACCGTCCTCCGTGCTGGGGGTGTCTTTTCCCCAGAGGCCCTGCAGCAGTACCTGAAGGTGGTGATGGCCCTCAAGTATGAGGAGAAGCCGCCCTACGCCATGCTGAGGAACGGTCTAGAAGCCCTGCTGCAGGATCTGCAGGTGTCAGCCTATGACCCCCTCAGCCTCCAGATGGTGCCCTAGGCCAAACCCAGGTGAGGCAGGTTTGGGAGTCTTCACACCCCTTTGCCCCGCCCGCTGCTGTCCCTGCCCGGGCTGGGAGGAGCCAGGCCACAGTGCCAGCCAGCTCCCTGGGATTGTGCTGTCCAGTTTGGGCAGGAAGCCTGCAACACAGCTCAGCCTGGCTGTGTGGAGAGCTGGAGCCTGGGTCTTTGTGTGTGTGTGTGTGTGTGTGTGTGTGTGTGTGTGTGTGTGTGTCTTTTTGAGACAAGGTCTCCCTATGCAGTTCAGGCTGGCCTTGTGCTCACTTTGTAGCCAGGCTGGTCTCAAACTCTCAGTGATCCTCCTGCCTCAGCCTCCCGAGTACTGGGATTACAGGCGTTGCCACCTCACTTGGTTAGGAGCCCGGGTCTTTGTCACAGGGAAGGCCTCACAAACAGCATCAGGGTGTTTGCTTCTCTCTGCGTCCACTTCTGTCCCCTCTGGTGCTTGTCCATTCCTGTCCCTCTGTCCCCACCTCACACGGACACCACTGCCTCTGTGTCCCACGCCACACTGTGCTCTCCCACCACTCCGCACTTCCCTGGTCAGTACAGGTCGGCTGTGAGGCTGTGTCTGGCCTTTCTAGCTGAGGAGTCTGCAGCCATAGACGCGAACAAGCATGGATCAGAAATCCTTTTAAAAATTGCCTCTGTATTGAATGCGGACATTGTCCTTCCTGTTCCCTGGACAGCGCAGCGCAGCAGCTGTCCCTCAGCATGCTCCTTGCATGGGAGTCCACATGTGACCTAGGGTTGCGGGAAGGGGTGGCGCTGCTCCCTTTTATACAGACTGAGCGGCCTCCGACATCGGGGCCCGGGGTCCTGGAACCCCGCCTGGAAGGCTGCTGAGGGGACCTCATCCCCGCTAGCGTGAACGGAGGGGGCTGCACAGCCAGCAGCGGGCATCGCTCAGCATCCAGAGGTGGTTGTACAAACAGCGCTGCTGCACAGCTGGCCGTGGGGCACGTGTGTCTGGGCTCACGATTAGCCTCTGCCCGTGCTCGCGGGCTGCTCTGCAGCAGGGCTGTGCCTGTTCAGATGCCCAGCAGCGCCAGCAGACTGGGCAGGAGATTGGGTCAAAAATCAGTTCATGTCCCCAAAGTTGTGGCAGGGCGGCCCTTGTCCTGAGCAGGCGCTTCCCCAGCCCCTCCTCTCCCACCATGCTGTCGTTTTTGTCCCAGTGCTTGGTTCGAATCACAGCTCTGTGTTTGTCTAACTCGGGGCCCCGCAGGGGGCATCTGGCAGAGTCTGGGGATGCTTGGCTACCACAGGTCAGGCGAGCGCGCCACCGAGCGTCCAGTGTCAATGTGCTAATCGGCATGGACAGGCGCGGCACAGCCCTACACACACACACACACACACACACACACTGCCACCTGCCCCCAGAGTGCTGTTGAGAGCCCCTGGTATAGGGCTCCTGAACAGCCCCACCACAGGTGGCTGTGTCCTTTGCTGCATCCTCCCACAGTGTGTGGATCACAAGGGTTTCTTCTGCGAGACTACACGGGTGCACACGGCTCCTGCACAAAGATTACACCAGAAATGCAGTACCAGGGCCCAGGGCTCTGCACTGACCACGGATCCCCCCAGGAAACAACACTGGAGCCGGGTGTGGTGGTGCACACCTCCAATTCCAGTTCTCAGGAGGCTGAGGCAGGAGGATTACCTTGAGTTCCAGGCCGGCCTGAGCCACATAGTGAGCTCAGGACCAACCTGAACGTAATGAGATCCTGTCTTTAAAAAAAGTGATGACCATTTCTGCCACACTTGTATCTGTGGTCTCTTTCTGGCCCAGCTCAAGGCAAGGCCCCTTGAGCGTTCACCCATGTGAGGTGGGTGCCTGGACAGACCTCACTGCCGAGGGGGAGGGCAGGGGCCTGTGTCTGCTTCTGACTGGGGAAATCTGACCTGTTCAGCACGGATGCCACAGCTGGGGAAAATGCTAGGAATTCACCAAGAATGGAGATTTGAAAGCTTGATCCCTTTTCACAATCATTAACACATGCCTACCCCCTTAGCCGCTCACGGAGTCTGTCCCATGGTTGGAACTTAACAAAGCCATGATCTTAAATAACAACAGTGGCTGCTTTGCCGTGGCCACTCAGCTGACCCTGCCCTCCCTGTCCACCATCCCTGCGTGCCACCTCCTCTCCCCTCTCGTTCCGGCTGAGGCCGAGCGCTGTGGTCCCTGGCACTCCCATGGCCTGGAGCGCTGTCCTCCTGGTACACAGCTGTCTTCTCTTATCATCTGGAGGCCGCAGGGGCTCTCCAGTGAGGCACTTCCTCGCTGCCCACCGCCCTGGCACCACGTCACCTGTTGCCTGCACCCGTTCCTCCCTGAGGGGACCTGTGTTCCATGTGCAGGGTCTCCACCCCTTCCCTGCAGATCGTGAGCACTCCTGGGCTCCCACCCTCTGCTCACAGCTGTGTCCCCAGGACCTGGTAGCAGCCTGGCATGAAGGGGCAGGCAGAAGGCGTGAGTAAGATCTAATAGCCATTCATATTGTTTTCCAGAACTTGCAGCCTGCAGTTTGATATAGAAACGAAGCAATGTGAGTCAAGGCCTGCTGTTTAATCACAGATGAGAATCTAGAAAAATCCCTGGAATGTGCATCCCCGCGCCTCCCGCCCCTTCCGCAGTGCTGACTAGTTCAGGCAGCCCCCAGATAATGTGAAGCTCCTCCTCCGCCCTCTCAGCAGCTGCCGGGCTTGTGGATGAAGACCCCAGCTCTTGGCGAGCTGGGCCCTCACGAAGACCCTCCTGGTCCCACTGTGCTTTAGTAACAAGTCATTTTTTTGACCATTCAATCTTTCATTCATTTATTCCAACTTCTCTGGGCATGGAAGAGCAGGCTTATGGTCCAGGCCACTTGGGAGGCTGGGGCGGGAGAATCGCTTGAACCTAAGAGTTGGAGGCCAGCTTGGGCAGTGTGGTAAGAGCCCCACCTCAACAACCACAACTTTCTGACCTGTTCATTCGTACTGTAACGCAGATGTTCATATCCATTTAGTCTTCTGTTTTGTCGATCCATCGGCCCCCCCAGTCCTTTCATCCACCCATCCATCCCTCTATCCTACCCATCCATCATGCATCCCGCTAATCTTTTATCATCCGTCCTCCCGTTCATTCATCTGTGCAGACTCATACATACACCCAGCCCTCCACTCTTCCACTTAGCCACCTGTCCATCTGCCTCCTGTCTAATTTTATCCATGCACTCCCTTGATCTACTCCCTTACCCCTTTCCTCTTTCATACATTCATCCTTTTATTCAAAAAATACTGGGTATTGTGTAATAATTTTCCATCACTGTCATGCACTGCCCAAGGCAGGCTATAAGAAGGAGTTTACTGCCAGGCATGGTGGCGCACGCCTGTAATTCCAGCACTTGGGAGGCTGAGGCAGGAGGATCGTTGTGAGTTTGAGACCAGCCTTTGTAGCCTACTGGCTACAAAGTGAGCTCAAGGCCAGCCTGAACTGCATAGCGAGACCCTGTCTCAAAAAGACCAAAAAAAACAAAAGTTTGCTCAGCTTGCGGTTCTGGAGGCTCACGGGCATGGTGCCAGCATTGGCTCTCCCCTGCTAAGGGTCATCTTGCAGGTGGCATCACAGTGTGGTAGCTCACGGCAGAGGGCAGAGTCACATCATAAAACAGGAAGCCAGGGCTGGGGATTTAGCTCAGCGGCAAAAGCGCCTGCCTGGCAAGTGCAAGGTCGTGAGTTCGGTTCCCGGTACCGGAGGAAAAAACCAAAACCAAAAAAAAAAAAAAAAACAAAAAACAGGAAGCCAGAGAGGTGATTGGGGAGTGTTTTATAGCAACTTGCTCTCACGGGAACTAACTCCAGCTCCCCAAGAACCTCCATCCCATCCCATGTCACACCTCCAGTGACCTAAGTGCCTCACTCGGGCCCCACCTCTTAACATTACCACAATGAGCACAAGCTCCCAACACGAGACCAGGGCGCACGCCCCAGCTGGTCTGCGGCATGCTCCACAGCCACAGGCACCGGGGGAGGACGCCCAGTGGACGAGACCTGCTGGGGTCCTGGAGCTGAGGTGGGTAAAGGAGACCATAGGAAGGCGCAGGGATGGAGGGCACAGAGAGATGGGGCTGGGAGGCTGGGGCCCTTGTCTCCCCCTGGCAGTGCGAGCCCTGGACTGGGCTGGGGGCAGGAGAGGAAGGGGGCGCTGTGGGGTTTAAGGTGAGGCCTCTGAGCAGCAGGTGGTGGGTGATTAGTTTGGGGAGGTGCAGTGGAGAACAGGGAGGAGGTGACCAAACCTCTGGGAATTGTGTCTTGACTCTTGGATTTCCCATCATACTTTGGAGTATGGACAACCAGGTTTTCTGCCCAGTGGGTATAAAATTCAATGCTGTGGCACCAATTTTTTGGAAACGGAAACAAAAAAACTATTGAAAACCAGCCATCAGAGCCGGGCGTGGTGGCACATACCTGTAATCCCAGCACTGAGGAGGACGAGGCAGGAGGATCATTGTGAGTTTGAGGCCAG
>NW_004955559.1:970225-972911 GCF_000276665.1 Chinchilla lanigera
ACGGCACACCACAGTTCTTCCCACAGACCCTTGCCACCCCGCCCTCCATCTCCTGACCCCTTCCCTTGTGCAAAAGATCTACCTTTCAACTTTCTATTACCTAGTTTTTATTTTGCTCTTTATTTATACTTTGGTTTTCTCATATAAGACAAACAGTGTGCTATTTGAGGTTATGTGTCTGATCTGTTTCACTAACATGGTCCCAAGGTGCATCCATTTTGCTATAAATGACTTGCTTGCCTTTCTTCATGACTTCTCCCTTTGTTATTTTTCTTGCCTAACTAATTGTTCAGGAAAGGGTTGATGAGCCAGGCTTGGTGGCGCACGCCTGGAATCCCAGCACTCAGGAGGCTGAGGCAGGAGGATTATTGTGAGTGGAGACCAGCCTGGACTACAAAGTGAGCTCAAGGCCAGCCTGGCCTCAAACTTGTGGCAGTCATCTTGCCTCAGTCTCCTGAGTGCTGGGATTACAGGTGCGCACCACCAGTCCCAGCTTAAATGTAGCATTTTAAATGAAACCAGCTGTGGTCCTGTTTTACACCTGCATGCCTGTATTTTGTATACCATCTTTACCAGATACTATCTGGCCTCAGGAAGCTGTGAGTATGAGCTTTCCCAACACAGCCAGAGAGCATGCGGATAGCAAGACCCTGTCTCAAAAAGACAAAAAAAGGGGCTGGGGATATAGTTCAGTGGCATAAGCGCCTGCCTGGCAAGTGCAAGGTCCTGAGTTCAATCCCCGGTACCACAAAAAAAAAAAAAAAGACAAAAAAAGATTGATGGAAAATACCTCCCTTTAAGTGCAACGGCTATTCCTCGAGCAGATACCATTTAAAAGAGGGGAAATTCCTGATTTCTGCACATGCATAGTTATTGTAGCACTAGCTGTGCCTATATTCTGGCAAAGATTTTATCCCTCCAAGAAAGTGGTACTTTCATGCAGATGTTCTGATCACTCTAGCACGATGTGAAAAAGGGGATAAAAGTTGACAATGTTCATTTTTGGTTTGGAGGCACTGTTTTCATTAATAAAGAGACGCATCACGTCCTAAGGAACGGGAAAACGTGTTCACGCCTCCTGTGGGCAGGTCCGGGAGCAGGGCTCGGCACAGCCATGTTTTTGCGGGTACACGGAGACTGACTGGCTTTTAGAGCTGATGTTCACTGTCCGTCCTCATGAAGGAGTGTTCAGTGCAGACAAGTGCAAAGTAGTCGGATGTGCCTGTCGTTCAAACCATAACAGTGTGAATGTGTCACACAGGATGTGGACAGCACCTACAAGGAGTTTTCCATGCAAATCCTGCAAAAAGGAGGTGCTAGTTAAAGAACCAAGTCATAAAAAAAAAGAAAAGAATTGGAAGCTAGGCATAGCGGCATACACCTATAATCCTAACACGAGGGGATGGCGGCAGGACTGCTGCGGGTCAAGGCAGGCCATCTCAAGGGCAGCCTGAACTACACAGCGAGACCCTGCCCGCCCCTCCCCAAAAAGAAAGAAAAGTAAAACTGAAGAGAAAAATGCAGTTTGCACACTTAGCATTTATTTCAGATGAGCATGGAGTAGTTACACTGAAATGCCGTATCCGGGAGGAGCAACATGCGAAGGTGATCAGTACCCGGGGGTGAGGAGCAGGCAGGAGAGCCCTGTGGGCGCCAGCGACAGCCTCAGCTGGGTCTTCGGAGCTGCCCAGGAGAGCCGCCTGCAGGAGCCCCGTTGGCCAGGGTGTTCGGGCCTGGGCGGCACACCGGGTGGGGGCCGTGGGAGGCAGCGGCAGGGAGGTGCGCTCTGCAGGCCCAGCCCTGGGTGCCTTATGGGAACCGCTTCCCTCGGCGCACAATGCCCCGTGAGTCAGGTTTATTGTGCCTTGACAGAGGAGGAGCCAGGAGTAAAGTCTCCTGTTCAAAGGCTGGGGCTGCAGTGGGAGCTGAGTTTGGAGGTCAGGGGAGCAGACTCCCCCCGACCTCTGGCTTGGACCCTGGTGACAGGGAGAGTGGCTGGCCTAGAAACGCTCCCTGACGTCTCACTCTCACTCGCGCAGAAACCTGGGCGGGGAGGGGCCTGTCACTTGCAGATGACAGCGTACATGGAGATGCTGGAGTCCCTGCGGCCCCGAGGCTCCCGGGGGCTCAGCCCTTGGAAGCTGAGGGAGGCGTACTGGAGCTCCCGCTCCTCCTCCGCAGCAGCAGCACAGGCCGGGGCATCTAGGGGGGCATCTGCCCAGGGTGCCTTCCGATGCCCCTGCAGTGGGTGAGAAAGGGCATCAGATGGGGAACTGGGAGAGCAAGGAGGGTGCACAGGCAAACCTGGAAAGTGCATTTTGTTGCCTGTCTTTGTCCCACAAGCACTGGCTGGGCCCTCCTTCACTCATTTCCTTCCATAACCATTTGTTATTATTAATGGTGCCACTTGGTACCTGACTGCCCGTTCCATGAACTCTTCACAGAAGCGCACTGGGGAGACGCTGCTCGCTCGTTTCCCTAATGGGGACACTGATGCAGAGGAAACACCCGCACACCACATTGAACTCAGTGGTCGGGCCAAGGTTCCTGCCGGGACCCCTGACTCCACCCTGCTGCCCCATGGCACAGCTGCCCTGGCCTCTCCCTGCACATCAGTGAGCACCGGAGCAGCCCCACCCCATACCCCACCCAGCCGGCAGCGCTCGGGGGCAGCAGGCACTGGCGT
>NW_004955559.1:973303-975618 GCF_000276665.1 Chinchilla lanigera
CTAGGACAGCAGTGTCATTTGTGGTGACCACCTTGGGCCACGTGGCATCAGTTTCCACTGCGGAGAATCTGGAGACCAGGCGACTAAGGTCAGCCACGTGTGTGCACACCGTTGCCGTGAGGGGCCACCAATAGAACCCTGACAGCAGGCCCGAGGGGCTTCCCTGTGGGCAGCGCTCTCTGCGGGTTGTCACGCTGTGCTGAGAGCACTGAGCGCTCTCTGCGTCACTCTGCGGGGCGGGGCGGAGCCCGAGCTCGTGCCTGCTCCCTGCAGACCCTCTTCCCTTGTCCGACTTTTATGTACTCTTTTGAACCCACAGCCCTCATACTGAGCTACATCCCCACCCCTTCTTAAATTTTTTTTTTAAATTTTTGAGACAAGGTATTTATTAATTGCCCAGCTGGGCTCAAAACTTATAATCCTCCTGCCTCAGCCTCCCAAAGTGCTGGTTGGGGTTACATGTGTGCGCCACCACGCCACGCTTTATCTGCATCTTCTCACAGAGGTGAGCTGTACCCATGGTGACCACGGCTGCAGTGAATTCTGTGTGAACCCAAAGCTGGTGTCTGAGTGACAGGGGTCCCACAGATCCCCATGGTCTGCAGCAGTCGGTAATGACTTGGGGGATCTCTGGGCTCCTCTGTTTCAGGGTAGAAACGAGAAGGATAGGAGGCCAGGGGTGCAGAGAGAAATGAGGGGCCAGTAGTGGGAGGGGCCAGACAGATGGTGGACGGGCCTGGGGGCCTTGACGGGGCTGGAGAAGGAGCTCAGCTGAGGGGGTGGCTCTGGCCGCTACACGGGTCCTGCGCGGTGGGGACACAAGAACCAAAGCCTGTCTGGGCTGCCGGAGTGTGGAAGCCAGACCAAGCATCCTGGCCACAGCCACCCGGGGAATGAGCACGTGGGAGCCCCGTGGATGGAGCGGGGTGGAGGGCGCTTCACTCACCTTACACTCGGGACACGAGGTGCACGCTGTGTCCTTCTGGGAGGCCACTGTCCTGGTGTTTTCCTTCCTGTGGGTCTGAGTGCTGAGGAGGGAGGGCAGCAGCTTTCACCACCCCCGCCTCGGAGCTCACGGTGGGGCTGCTGTTGCCAGCTTACCCATCCACACTGCAAGGCCCACCGAGGCCGGAGACGGCAGACACCGGGAAGCCCGCGGTGTCGGGGGCTTAATGATCCCCCAAATCATTACTGTCTGTGACCCCTGCTCCGATCCACTGGGCACGTGCACGGTCTCCCAGCCCGCCTGTGTGGGGACCCAGGGGCTGCACGCCTCCCCCACACCGCCCTCCATCCCTGGCCCCACACTCACCTGGAGAAGACAAGGCAGGTGCACATGGAGAGCAGCAGAGCGAGGCCTGCTCCCGCTGAGATGCCCACCAGGAATCCCTTCCCGAGCTCTGGCTTCTCTGCAGATGGCAGGATTAGAGTGAGTGCCCCCGCCCACCCCCCACCCCCCGCGCTGTCCCTACGACCCTCGCTGTGTCCTCCAAACAGCAAAGAACACGGCCCAGACCCCTCTGCCTGTCCAGCCCCAGCCCCAGCCCCAGCCCCACTTGGGGGCTAATCAGACCCCCAGATACCTGTGGGGAGAATGGCAGGGAATAAAGAAAAACAAAAGACAGTATTCAAGGGACAAGGGCGGCAGGGAGGAGCTTGCCTCTAGTGTCCTGGCTCTGTGGGCACTCGGAGGCCCATTTGTATTACGCAGGGAGGAGTACGGGGTAGTGGGGGCGGTTTTGGAACAGTGACTGCAGTAAGCATGGGCTAATAAGATGGGGATTAAGTTTAGGATTTTATTTTTTTATTTTTTATTTTTTTGAGACGTTCTCTCTGTATAGCCCAGGCTGGCCTGGAACTCGTGGCAATCATCCTGCCTCAGTCTCCTGAGTGCTGGGATTGCAGGTGTGCGTCACCACGCCCGGCTTAAGTTCAGCATTTTAAAGGGAACCAGCTATGGTCCTGTCTTACACCTGCATGCCTGTATTTTGTATACCATCTCTACCAGATACTATCTGGCCTCAGGAAGCTGTGAGTGGGGGCTTTCTCAACACAGCCAGAGAGCACGCAGCCATTTACCCGTGCTCCCGTCCCTGAGGCAGGTCATGCTGGCCTCAGACCACACGACCCCAGTCACAGAACCTGGTCCCCAGCATAGTAGAATATCATGTCATACCCCGGCCCCCAGCACCAGTCACTGGACTTCATCCTTCCTCACACCCACCTCACTCCTCCCTAAGACTCCCAAACTGCAGGCCCTCACCTCGCAGCCAGAGGACAGCAGCGCCCTGGACCCCGTGCACATTCTGTGCCTC
>NW_004955559.1:976678-1005370 GCF_000276665.1 Chinchilla lanigera
GGCAGGTGTAGCGCCCCGCGTCCGCAGGCTGCACCCCGGGCAGCTCCAGCCTTAGGGGGCTGGGTGCTGAGGGAGGGGACCCAAGGAGGACTCTGTGCTCCAGGACCCAGGTCAGCGTGGCGGGGGGCCGGCTCTCAGCAGCACAGAGGAGCCGCAGCAGCTGGTCCTTGTGCACTTGCAGATAGGAGCCATTTCCCTGCATGTGTGGGGCTGGAGAGAGAGGCGGAGGCAGAGGCAGATGGAGGAGCAGGCCGCGAGACCGCGGGGAGAACAGAGCGGAGCCCGGGGCTAGGGCTCTGCAGCCCCGTTCCCGCGCTCTGCGTGTCTGTCTAACAGAGGCAGGGCTCTCCCCAAGTACTATTCCATGCCCCCACCCGCCGCCTTCTCTGCACTGTCAGTCCGCAGGTCCCTGTGTTGTCCCTTGACGCCTTGGAGCCTTTTGCCCTGCACATTTCCCTCCTTCCAGAACCATTCACCAAGCCCCTGCCTACTTCTGCTCAAGTATCCAAAAGCCCGTCATCAAGTCTTCCAAGCTCAGGGGCTGGGGATCTAGCCTAGTGGCACAAGTGCCTGCCTGGCAAGTGCAAAGTCCTGAGTTCAATTCCCCGCACTAAAAGTTCAAAAAAAAATTCTTCCAAGCTCTTGGGGACCTGAGCCCCCTCCTTCTTGTCTGCCCCCCCCCAAGTTCCTGGGACAACCAGGCTGTGCTTAACCCACACTGGACTCGGGAGAGGCTTCAGAGCTCAGGTCCCTCCAGGCCCCTGCCCAGCCTCGCCTCCTCTGGTCACTGGTGACACGGAGTGACAGTCCCTGCAGAGTCTCCCTGAGTGACTCTGTCGTGTTATTTTCTAGTGGGTTGGAGGGTTCATCCCCATGGAACCCACATTTCGCTCCTGATGTAAAGCACGGAGCCCTTTACCCAGAGTGAGTTCTCTGCAGCCTGGAAATCCCGTCCATGGGAATCCCCGGGTGACGATTAGAAAGGGAGACCTCAGGCCTCCCGAGTCAGAATCTGCGATGTCCTGGGAGTGGTAGGAAAGTTTAGAAGGTTCACTAGGAGGATTATCCCAGGGGCAGGGGCAGAAGAGCCACCACATGGGCCGCTAAGATGGAATGGGGGACCAAACTCGGGGCCTTTCACACAGCAGAGCGGCCACAGACAAGGACAGGCAGCAATGACAGCCACAGGGATGACCACACAGGGCAGTGTCCACAGGGCCCCTTCCCACAGCTCCCTGCAGTTCCCCCTAGGCAGAGACCCCAGGGACAGAAGCAGCCATCTTCCTGCAGCCAAAGGTGGAACCAGCTGGGTGCCCTGCAGATGCCAAGGCAGCGAGGGAGGTGGATGTGGACTGCGCAACATCGTCCAGCACGAAGAGGAAGCGGCCCTGACTGAGGCTGCAGCGTGGGGGAGCCTGGAGACCTGACACGCCGAAGGGAAAGCCAGACAGGAGAGGAGGCACCTGTGTGCCTCATTTAGAGCAACTCCACAGGGACAGCAGGCAGAGGAGCAGAGCCAGGGCTGCACAAGGCCTGAGGGGTGACGGCCCAGGGCTCGGGGTGACTGTGGGCTGTGGAACTAGATGAGCCCCTGGCGGCACCTACTGTGAGGTCACTCCCTGCCTCAGAGGCACTGACTTGGAAATGGTGGGCTGTGGGTTGGCTCAGTGCTTCCCTGTGAGCCTTAGGCCGTAGAGCCAATCTCCTGCACCAAAATAGATTCTTTCTTCTTAGAAACATTTTCCCTTGTCATTAGTACCTGTTAATTTTATCTGCCATTGGATGTTAATGTGCGTAATACGTTTGGATACAGCCATCTGTCGGTACCCTGTCTCTCCCCCTTGTTCCTTCTTCCCATCTACTGATAACCTCCCTTCTCTTTTCTTGTCCTCTTTTAACACTTTCGCATTTTAGGGAGCACATGGGGAACTTGTCTGTCTCTGGCTTATTTCGCTCAACATGATGATCTCCAGATCCATCCATCTTTCCAGCCACCATTCCTCTTTATGGCTGGCTGACGCTCCCTCGGTTACATATTTTCTTCATCCGTTTGTCTATTGATGGGCTCCTAGACTGGTTCTGGAAGTTGGCTGTCATGAGTTGTGCCACAATAAACGTGGGTATTAAGGGATCCTGATAATATGCTGACTTTATTTCTTAGGGTGTATTCCAAGTAGTGGTATAGCTGGGTCATGTGGTACTTGTATTTTTAGTTTTTGAGGAACCTCCACACTGATTTGCATTGTGGCTACACTGATTTACATTCTCATTAGAAGAGTTTCATTCCCCACACCTCCCAGGGTCCTTGCCAGCATTTATTGTTTTTTTTCGGTTGTTTTAGCCATTCTGGGTAGCCAGCAGCCAGATGATAACCATCAGCCAGACAGGAAACCAATCCCAGCTTCCCGGGCAGATACGTGGGCACCAATGAAGGTCATTGCAGACGCTGCAACCTTGTCCAGTGCAAAGAGGAAGCAGAATGTCAGTGTCATTTTCGTTTGCATTTTCCTAAAAGCTAAAGAGGTTGAACATTTTCTCATGCGTTTATCGGCTATCTCTGTTTCTTCTTTTGAGAGATTTCTGCTCAGTTCACTTGCTCATTTTTTGATCAGGTTATTAGACATTTTGATATTAAGTATTTTTGAGTTCTTTATATATACTAGTTATTAATCCTCCACTAGGAAAGTAGCTGACAAAGATTTCTCTCCCATTTTATAGGCTGTATCTTCTCTCTGTTGGTCATTTCTTTGCTGTGAAGAAATTTTTTAATTTGAAGTAGTCCTGTTTGTTAATTCTTGCTATTATTTCCTGTGCTGTTAGAATCCTACATAGCAAGCCTCTCTGTCTGCCTATAATTTCAGATGTTTCCCCCATTTATCTTTCAGCATTGTCAGAGTTTCAGGTCTTATGCCAAAATCTTTTATCCATTTTAAATATTTTTTTCCTAGGGTAGGAAATAGAGATCTAGTTTCAATGTTTTAAAAGAGGCTGTCTTTCTACCAACAGATATTTTTTGCCTTCTTTGTCCAGAATCAGGTAGCTGTTTTGTTTCTGCATCCTCTGTTCTGTTCCACTAGGCTAGATGTGTATTTCTGTGCCAGTACCATGCTGTTTTTGTTACTGTGGCTTTGTAGTCTAGTTTGAAATTGGGTATTGTGGAGCTTCCTACACTGCTCTTTTCCCTTAGGATTATGCTGTCTATTTTCAGACTTTTCTGTTTCCTATGAACTTTAGGATTGTTTTCTCTTGGCTGTAAAGACTCCTTGGTATTTGCATGGACACTGCATTGAACCTGTAGGCCCCTTTTGGTAACACTGCCATTTAACAATACTAATTCTGCTAATTCATGAGCATGGGACATCTTTCAATTTTCTAGTGACTTCTCCAATTCCTTTCTTCAGTGTTATGAAATTTTCACTGTGAGGTCTTTAATTTCCTTGATTAGGATGATCCTCAGGTAGTTAAATTTTATTGAAGCTAAGATTAAGAACATAGTTCTCCTGATTTCTTTCTCAGGTAGCCCATTACAGATATAATGAAAATCTTTTGATTTTTAATGTTGGTTTTCTGTCCACTGCACTACTGAATCTATCAGTTCTGAAGGTCTTGTTGGAGTCTTTTGGGCTCCAAAGTACAGGATCAGATAAGGTGTCTTATTTTTATGAGAACAATTTCTATGAGTATAATCTCAATCTAAATTAGTACATAGAAAATCGGGCAGTGACGCATAAATTTCATTTCTGTTTACAGAAACAAACAGGGTAAACATCACAGAAACTCAGATGTGTTTGTTAGAACTCATGGAAGTAAAGAGATGAAAGACACACAGCACAGCCTGGCTTTCACCAGGTGATGCAGGGGCTGAGCAGAAGGGGCTCTAATGGGCCTCTGTGGGATCAGGTCCCTCTCTTACGCTCCTGCCTGGCGAGGGCCTGGGGATGTTGTAGGGGGGATTCCTTCTAACAGCACATGCTGGACAAAACTCCCATGGCACTGTCCAGCAGCCAGAGACACCTTCCCCAGGGCTGCCCCAGCCATCCCGGCGTAACTTCTACACAGCCCTGCTTTCTGCTGCCAGAGAGCTGCTCGTGCCCAGCCTGGGAGTGCTATGCCACCTACCTGTGCCGTGGGCGCCGGTGACACTGACAGTCAGGTTCTCAGGAGGATCTGGAAGGAGAGGCGCAGTGAGGGCAGGGTGCACAGCTGCCCCGTCCTCCTCGCCACCACCCCGGGAGCCCCAGACACAGCACAGGAAGTTCAGAGGAGGCTGATGTCCTCCCTGGCTCCCTGAGGCTCTGTGGCCTCCAAAACCCGGGCTCAGACATGACAGGCAGAAACTGATAAAGCTGATCTCTCAAGTTCAGGAGGCTGCACGTTGAGGGCACAAGCAGATGTGTGTCCCCCCTCAGCGACGGCACTTCCTGTCTGCCCCATCGCATGGTGGAAGGGACAGGGTCTCCCTGGGACCCTGGTACAGGTTCAGCAGGTCCATGCATGGGAGCTCCAGACCTGTGACCCAGCAGCCTCCCATGGCCCACATCCCTCACCATCACCTTGGGCCCAGGATTCAACCAGTGACTTAGCGGGACGCAGACATTCTGTCATCCCTTCTGCTCCCCAGGTGCCCCAGCATCATGCCCCCAAACTCACAGGACACGCTGAGCTGGACAGTCCTCTCCTTGGTCACCCCAGTTGTAGGAAAGGTCACCCGACAGGTGAGGTTGGTGCCGTGGTCCTGAGGGTGAGGTGTGAATGCTATCTCGGAGGAGCTGTGAACCCCCAATCCTGACCCTGGGCGTCTCAGGGCAGCTCCACTCCAGGAGAAGGTGGGGGCCATGGCCCCACTGCAGGCCCCAGGCATGGAGCACACCAGTTGGCTGGTGTGTCCAGACACCAGCAGCTCCGGGATGCGGATGTCCAGGGTCTGGGTCAGCTCTGGGGAGGAGAGAAGGCCAGGCCAGGCCCCAGAGAGGCCCCTGTGTGTCTCTGAGACAGACACCTCAGTCCTGGGTGTCTAACACTGCCCTGAACTTTCCACACTGGATGGAGGACCCTAGTTGTCCCTGAGGACCCTCACAGCCCTTCCAGGCTCCTTACCTGTGACAGTCAGTGTGAGCGTTGGATTCATGAAACTGTATTTCATCTCTCCTCTCTCCACTCGAAAATAATACACTCCACTGTCCCGCTTCTGGGCACCTGTGATCCTCAGGGAGCAGCCGTGGACCCTGAGGTCCCCAAGGAGCTGGAAGGGAGGTTCGGTTCTCATTCCAGCTTTCTTGCCTGCGTTGTTCGTGGCCACAAGTTCATCTGTTGTGTGATCAACTCTGGCACTGTTCCTCTGCCGGTACCAGTAGCCATAGGCAGGGGTAGAGCTGTTCCAGCCGTCCTGGGGGTAGGAGAAGGAGCAGGACACCACGACACACAGGTTCTCCTGCACCGTCACGGACTTCTCCACCTTTAGCCAGTAGCTCGGTTCCTCCTGCAGCGACCCTGAGGGGACACAGAGGCTCAGCTACAGCCCCGGCCCCGGGCTGGGAGCCCCGGTGCTCCCCGCACTCACCCGCCCAGAGCACAGGCAGCAGCAGGGCCGGCAGCAGCATGCTGGCTGGGAGGGGTGGCGGGGCCTGGACACTCTGGCCTTGGTCCTGCCCGCCTGCCAGCGGTGCTCCAAGTGGAAGCCTGGGGCAGGCCTGGGACAGCCATAGGAAGGAACCTCCGGAAATGCACGTGTCCCCAAAGATCCCCTTTTCCTACTTATACATTCACAGTGAGGCCGCTGGGCAGGGACACCGTGAGGGCCTTGCCCGCATCAAAAGGAGACAGCCTGGCTCAGCCTCAGAGCAGGCTGTCCCGGGAGCCGGGTTCTCAAGGGGACGGGGCAGGGGCTCGTGGGAAGTGTTTGTGGCAGCTCCGTTCGCTCCTTCCCTCGATCACTGATTCACTCACGGTGCAGGCAGTGTCTCCCCACCAGGGGCTCTGGGCAACAGAACACAACCCCCGACCCCTGCCTGGGTCTCTGCCGGCTGTGACTCAAACCCCATGCTTCCCCATCACGACTCCCAGAGACGCTCAGCTCCGCTGTCTGCCCAGGTCTAGGTAGGAAGCCACTCCATCCTTTGTCTCTGCTTCTGTGTAGTGGGAGGGTTGGCACTCAGGGCCTCAAACTGCTTGTCCAGGGCTCTGCCCTTGAGCTGTGCCCATCCTGGCTTTGTGTTACTTGTGAAGCATCTGTGTGCACAGAATGAACCTCCACCCAAGTGACTTCAGACACCAGGACACAGTCAGAGACCTGGTAACTTCTCCTGGGCCCCTGTGCTGAAGAACTTGGTTCACTGGAGCTGGGCATGGTGGTGCTTGCCCGTCATCCCAGCACTCTGGCAGGCTGAGGCAGGAGACTCACAAGTTCAAGCCAAGCTTGGGCAGCAGAGATTAGCAAGACTGTTTGAAAATTAAAAAAAAATTAAAAAAAAAAAAAAAAAAAAAAAAAAAACACCTGGGAATATAGCTAGTGCAAAAGCCCTGGGTTCAATCCCCAGGACTGAAAAAGAAACTGCTCAGGGTCCCAAACAGAATAACTCCTCAGCCAGTCTGTGTCACCCTCCCTCAGGTGTCCCTGCATGTAGGGCTCGGTGGTCTCTCAGTGGTCCCACAGTGAGCGCATTTAGAAAATAAAGACAGAAGGCAACAGCTGGGGTCAGGTGGAGTGACCTCTCACCTGATGGGAAGAGGACCTGAACAACAATAGTAGGGGCATTTACTTATGCCCTTGCAAAGTTAGTATCAGGAGAGGCAAGGTTGCCTAGTAACTAATGACTGAAATTGTCCAGGCAGGATGTTTTTCTCAAGACTGAGGTAGCTTGACTGCTTGAGGCACTCTGGCTCTGTCCTGCCCTCACATCTATGGCCAATTTCCACCTCCAGTGGCTCCCAGCACTGGAGGGGGACTGCAGGCGGAAATGGGAGCCCCAGGAGGATGGGGCTGGCCTGGCAGCAGGCTCAGACCCTCAGCCAGGCCCAGGAGCACTGCGCAGCTGATGCAAGTAGAGCCTGAAGGTGGGTGGCAAGGCGGGGCGGGGCCTGGGGAAGGTCCAGGACAGCACAGTTCTGAAGACCCACCCAGTCAGTGCTGGGGCTCCCAGACTATGAGCCCTGGGTGCTCCTGGTCCCCTGGGGCTAAGGAAGCTCCTTCAGGGGCCGTGGTGGCCAGCAGACTGGAGTGTGGCAGTGTGGGCTGGTGGCTTCTCCAGGAGCTCAGGGCACCGCAGCAGGATGGAGGAAGGGGCTCAGGGGGTCCCGCGTCACCCAGGCCAGAGCCCAGAGCCTAGGGAAAGGGCAGATTTAATTTCCAGTACGGAAGTTCTAGATAAAATTGCTAGGAGTTCAAAGGTGGTAGCAAGGGAACTTCAGACACCGGCGTGAGGTGCTGACCCCGGCCCTGTGCAGCTGCCCTGCTGCTTGCTGCGGAGCTGGGAGCTTGGTGTGGAAATGGAGACCTCAAAGGGGCAGGAGAAGCAGTGCCCTTGGGGAGTCCGACGGGGGCATCCCAAGGTCTGGACTCAGAGAGAGCGAGTCCACGATGTGAAAGCCGTCAGGGGTCATTTTCGGATCTCAGGCTCCAGTCCCCACATGGAGGGGCCGTTTGCCTGGGCCATGAATGAACAGGTGAAGGAGGGAATGACTGAGTGAATGGCACCCCCTCAACCTCATCTGCCTCTGCTCCCTGCTCCCCTGGGAGCCCCTCTCCCAGGACACCCTGCCCTGAGACTGAGCCAAGGTGGCTCCTTCTGGGTGGGACAAGTCCCTCACGGGGCCTGGGCTCTACTGCCACCACCTGGAAAGGAGAAGCCAGAAAAGGATCTGTGATAAACACAAGTGCTTTTCCTGAGGAACCTCCCGGTGGCTGTCACCACTCCGCCCCCAGGCCTCCTGTGCTGGCGTCCTTGGCAGGAGGGCAGAACCCAGGCCGGAGTGTCCAGGCCCCGCCACCCCTCCCAGCCAGCATGCTGCTGCCGGCCCTGCTGCTGCCTGCGCTCTGGGCGGGTGAGTGCGGGGAGCAGCGGGGCTCCCAGCTGGGGCAGCCGCTGTAGCTGAGCCTCTGGGTCCCCACAGGGTCCCTGCAGGAGGAGCCGAGCTACTGGCTGCAGGTGCAGAGGTTGGTGACGGTGCAGGAGAACCTGTGTGTCGTGGTGTCCTGCTCCTTCTCCTACCCCCAGGATGGCTGGAGCCACTCTATCCCTGCTTATGGCTGCTGGTACCGGCAGAGCAGGAATTCTTTCTTTGAGTACACAGCAGATGAACTTGTGGCCACGAACGACCCAGGCAAGAAAGCTGGAATGAGAACTAAACCTCGCTTCCAGCTCCTCGGGGACCCCATGGCCTACAACTGCTCCCTGAGGATCGCAGGTGCCCAGAGGGGGGACAGTGGAATTTACTATTTTCGGCTGGAGAGAGGAGGCATGAAATACAGTTACCGGAGGTGGATGGTCACTGTGATTGTCACAGGTAAGGAACAGGGCCCTGGAAAGGGCAAAGGGAGGGGGGACCCTTAGGAGCAAGTAGGTCCCCTGTCCTAGTGTGGAAAGGTCAGCAGAGTATGGGAGCCCTCAGGACTGAGGTGTCTGTCTCAGAGACACACAGGGGCCTCTCTGGGGCCTGGCCTGGCCTTCTCTCCTCCCCAGAGCTGACCCAGACCCCGGACATCCACATCCCCGAGCTGCTGGTGTCTGGACACATCAGCCTCCTGCTGTGCTCCATGCCCGGGGCCTGCAGTGGGAACTCGGACCCCACCTTCTCCTGGAGCGGAGCCGCCCTGCGGTCGCCAGGGTCGGGCCTGGGGGCTCACAACTCCTCCCAGATCCTGCTGCAGCCCCGCCCTCAGGACCACGGCTCCCACCTCACCTGTCAGGTGACCTTCCCTGAGGCTGGGGTGACCAAGGAGAGAACTGTGCAGCTCAATGTGTCCTGTGAGTGCCAGCCCAGGATGCTTGGGTTCCCGGGATGGGGGTGCTAGGCTCAGAGTGTCTGTGTCCCCCAAATTCATAGATTGAATCCTGACCCCCAGGTGATGGTGATGGAGGTGGCATGGGAGGGGGTGGGGTGCCGCTGAGGAGCCTCACGCACAGGACAAGAGCACCTGTACCAGGGCCCAGAGAGACCCCGTCCCTTCCACCTTGTGAGGGCACAGCGAGGGGGTGCCGCAGTGAGGCGGGACCCGCGCCTCACCTGTCGCTGCCTCTGCCTCTGCCTGCACCTCGGACTGGCAGCCTCCTGAGATCAGTTTGTCATGGATCAGCCACCAGGCTGTGGGTCTGCCAGAGCAGCAGGGGAGACTGAGGCAGAGCAGCGGAGCTTTGGCTCCAGGTGGCAGATGAGACCTTGCAGACACCAGCTCCCTCTGTGTCACTTCCCCTGTGGTTTCTGGGGCTCCCAGGGTGGTGGTGAGGAGGACGGGTTAGCTGTGCACCCCGCCCTCACGGTGCCCCTCCTTCCAGATCCTCCTCAGAACCTGACCATCCGTGTCACCAGCGCCCATGGCACAGGTGGGTGGGACGTCCCTCCCCAGGTCGGGCAAGAGCGGCTCTCCAGCGGCACGGAGCACAGTGATCTGGACATTGACCGAGAAGCACACGGGGGCCATGGGGAGCCTCACTCTCTCCTCTATGAGAGGGACGGGGCTGCTCTGCTCAGCACATGTGCTTAGAAGTGTCACATCACTGCAAGGCCCAGGCATCCCCCAGCGGAGGGGGCCACACGAGACGCACCCCCCCAGCCCCCGCAGCCGCTCCCACTCACCCCCTGCCTGCCCTAGACAGCGCCCGGTCCTGAGAGTTTCTTCTTCCTTCACTTCCTTATGCTTCTACCAAACGTGTCTGAGTTTTCCATGATGCTCACTTTACCCTGTTTTCCTTCACAGCTTTATGTAACCATGGAAACATGTATGAGTGTCTGACACCTCTCATGTTAATTCAGGTAGAGGTGATAGTCCTAAAACAGGGATAACCCAGTTCATTTTCCGCTGCGCTGGGGATGGAACCCAGGTCCTCGGGCAAACGAGGGAAGAGCTCAGCCTGGGATCAACCCCTTTAAAGTGAACCTGTCAGTGGCACTTCCTGTCCTCACAGTACGGTGCCCCCACCACCACCCTCTGGAAACCCCGAGCACACCCCTCACTCCCACAGAGCTCTGTGCATCAGGCCTCAGTCCCTGGCCCGTCCTGCAGCCCTGCATCTGCTTCTCTGCCTGCTGTCCCCAGGAAGGCGGCTGCTTGTGTCCCTGGGGCCTCTGCCTAGGGGGAACTGCAGGGAGCTGTGGGAAGGGGCCCTGTGGACACCGCCCTATGTCAGGTCCTAGACATCCACCGTGGTCCCTGTGGCTGTCGTCACTGCCTGTCCTTGTCTGTGGCCGCTCTGCCGTGTGAAAGGCCCCGAGTTTGGTCCCCCATTCCATCTTAGAGGTCCATGTGGTGGCTCTTCTGACCCTGCCCCTGGGATAATCCTCCTAGTGAACCTGCTAAACTTTCCCACCGCTCCCAGGACATCGCAGATTCTGACTCGGGAGGCCTGAGGTCTCCCTTTCTAATCGTTCGTTACCCGGGGATTCCCATGGACGGGATTTCCAGGCTGCAGAGAACTCACTCTGGGTAAAGGGCTCCGTGCTTTACATCAGGAGCGAAATGTGGGTTCCATGGGGATGAACCCTCCAACCCACTAGAAAATAACACGACAGAGTCACTCAGGGAGACTCTGCAGGGACTGTCACTCCGGGTCACCAGTGACCAGAGGAGGCGAGGCTGGGCAGGGGCCTGGAGGGACCTGAGCTCTGAAGCCTGTCCCGAGCCCCGTGTGGGTTAAGCATAGCCTGGTTGTCCCAGGAACTTGGGAGGGGGGGGGCAGACAAGAAGGAGGGGGCTCAGGTCCCCAAGAGCTTGGAAGAATTTTTTTTTAAACTTTTAGTGCGGGGAATTGAACTCAGGACCTTGCACTTGCCAGGCAGGCACTTGTGCCACTAGGCTAGATCCCCAGCCCCTGAGCTTGGAAGACTTGATGACTGGGTTTTGGATACTTGAGCAGAAGTAGGCAGGGGCTTGGTGAATGGTTCTGGAAGGAGGGAAATGTGCAGGGCAAAAGGCTCCAAGGCGTCAAGGGACAACACAGGGACCTGCGGACTGACAGTGCAGAGAAGGCGGCGGGTGGGGGCATGGAATAGCACTTGGGGAGAGCCCTGCCTCTGTTAGACAGACACGCAGAGCGCGGGAACGGGGCTGCAGAGCCCTAGCCCCGGGCTCCGCTCTGTTCTCCCCGCGGTCTCGCGGCCTGCTCCTCCATCTGCCTCTGCCTCCGCCTCTCTCTCCAGCCCCACACATGCAGGGAAATGGCTCCTATCTGCAAGTGCACAAGGACCAGCTCCTGCGGCTCCTCTGTGCTGCTGAGAGCCGGCCCCCCGCCACGCTGACCTGGGTCCTGGAGCACAGAGTCCTCCTTGGGTCCCCTCCCTCAGCACCCAGCCCCCTAAGGCTGGAGCTGCCCGGGGTGCAGCCTGCGGACGCGGGGCGCTACACCTGCCGGGCAGAGAACAGCCTGGGCTCGCAGCACCGCAGTCTGGACCTCGCAGTGCAGTGTGAGTGACCAGAGCCGCCTGTTTTGGGAGGGACGGGGGGTGGGGGACAGGGGCCCGGAGCCCGAGGGGGCTGGAGCCCAGGCCTGCAGGACCAGGCTTCTCATCTGCCTGCGTGGATGGGCGGTTTGTGCTGGGGACCAGCGGGTGACTGTCCCTCCCGCCTCCTCCCCCTCCTGGGGGGGTCCTCTGCCCAGAGGGAAGCCCAGCCCTCCACAGCCCCTCCCCTGTGTGCACTGCAGATCCTCCCGAGGACCTGAGAGTGACGGTTTCCCGAGCCAACAGCACAGGTAGGAGGGGAGGAGGGGCCGGGGCCTCCTGCTGCCCGGGTGATGGAGCCGCACACGGACTCTGCCGCTTCCCTCCCCAGTCCTGGAAATCCTCGGGAACGGCACCTCCCTGCCCGTCCTGGAGGGCCAGAGCCTGCGCCTGGTGTGTGTCACCCACAGCCACCCCCCGGCCAGGCTGCGCTGGGCCCGGGGGACACAGGCCCTGAGCCCCTCCTGGCCCTCGGCCCCTGGGGTCCTGGAGCTGCCCCGGGTGCAGCTGGAGCATGAAGGGGAAGTCAGCTGCCACGCGGAGAACGCGCTGGGCACCCGGAGCGTCTCCCTGAGCCTCTCTGTGCACTGTGAGTGGGGAGCGCACGGGGGCTGCACGGGCCTGCACTGGTGGTTCGCAGAGGAGCTGCTGGCCAGGCCCTGGGCCTCTTCCCAGGGCTGAGCTCTTGCCCAAAGCTCAGGTGGGAGGCCAGCATGTCCACCAGACCCAGAGTCCCACTGTCCTGCCGCTGCCCACTCAGGACGCAGCGGTGGAGGCCGACGGGGTGGGGAGGAGATCTGAGGAGACAAAGCGCAGGGCCAGGGGAAGTGAGCTGCGGCAGGATGGGGAGGGGATGAGCTGGGGACAGAGTCCTGTCCTTTGCTGGCCGGGGACGGAGAGCACAGAGCTGCAGGCGCGTGGGCCAGGAACAGGGAGGGCGTGGGGATGTGAAGGCCTCAGCCTAGAGCCCTCTGGTCCGCAGGGAAGCCAGGGTGCTGGTGGAGAGCCCTGCTGGCGGCTCTCGGGGGAGCAGGGCTGGCTGCTCTGCTCGCGCTCTGTGCCTGCCTCGTCTTCCCCAGGTGAGTGTGCAGCTCTGGAAGCGGGGCGGGTGGAGGGGAGGGTCGGGAGGGCCTGACACGGGGCTCCCCACGGCCCCGCTGGGAGGGTCTGTGCCCAAGCCCCAATCCCAGCCACCTGGGAGGGCTCTGCTCACCTCATCGTGAGCCTCCTGTGAGAGGCGTCCCCACCCGCCGACCTCATCTGTTCTCTAGCCCCTTTCGGCAAGAGCACGTCCGGACCGCCCGAACTCTGAGGGACAGAGTCTGCACAGCCCTGCCCTCCTCCCTCAGGGTGAAGCCGCTCAGGAAGCAAGACCGCAGGACGGCCACTGCGAGGAGGGGCGCCCCCCCTGCCCCGGGTTCTGTTTACAAGGTGAGTGAGGAGCCCTCTGTGCACCCGAACCCCCACGGTCTCCTCACCAGGGCGGCCATGGCCACATCCTTTACGATGAGGTGGAGACTCCTGGCGCCCAAGAGGCTTTGGCCGCGGGGTCCCCGTGATGCAGCCCCCACGGCAGCAGCCAGAGCCTCCCCGGGGCTGAGCTCCCGCGGGTCTCCCTCAGTCGGGGCTGCCCAGGCCACACCCATGGCTGGGCTCCCATCCTACCGGCCCCCCACTCCCGTGCCCTCATTGCTCTCCGGGCCCCTGAGCCCCTGCGCTCTTTCCTGTGTCCCCCCTGCAACAGAGGAGCCCAGAGATTAGGGAAAACAGTACTGTCTGCCGCAGACCTTGGGGTCTCCTGGACCCTCAATCTGAGGCCGCCTGCAGAGTGGTGCAGCCACTCTCAGGTTTGGGGACTCACTAGAAGGCCACCCAGAGCTCCGGGGGCCGTGTCTGTCACCGTGGGATCAGATGAGAGTTGGCCAAGGGAAGATGTGCGGGAGCAGGGTCTGCAGGGAGCAGGGAGCAGGCACGAGCTCGGGCTCCGCCCCGCCCCGCAGAGTGACGCAGAGAGCGCTCAGTGCTCTCAGCACAGGGTGACAACCCGCAGAGAGCGCTGCCCACAGGGAAGCCCCTCGGGCCTGCTGTCAGGGTTCTATTGGTGGCCCCTCACGGCAACGGTGTGCACACACGTGGCTGACCTTAGTCGCCTGGTCTCCAGATTCTCCGCAGTGGAAACTGATGCCACGTGGCCCAAGGTGGTCACCACAAATGACACTGCTGTCCTAGCCCAGCTCGCCTGGCCTGCAGACCCCTAGCAGACAGCGACGCTCCTGCCCAGCAGGACCCGGCCAGGGCTGCGCTTCGCCGTCCCCTCCCAGGAGCTGGCACCAGGGTCCACCCTGCCTTGGGGCCAGGTGCGGCCTTCACTGCAGGGCGTCCTCTGTGTCCGGGACCCAAGGCACAGCGTCCCCACTGTGTGCCCGAGCTCTGCAAGCCCAGAGCTGCCCAAGGGCTGTGCAGGCTGAGCATGTGCCTGCCATGGGTGTCCCCAACTCTGTGCAGCCTGTCACAGCTGCTGTTAGGTAACGACTGAACTGACAGCCATGTCAGTGCCTGCTGCCCCTGCACGCTGCTGGCTGGGTGACTGTGACGTGGGGTCTGCCTACAGTAAACAGGGAGAGGGTAGGGCAGCTGTTCCATGGGGCTGTGGGGTGGAGTCAGGGGTCCTGGCAGGAACCTCGGTGTGGTTTGTGGGTGTTTATTTAGTGTCAGTGTTTCCATCAGGAAATGCATATTAGTGTTGCCACAGTGGAGTCTTTTGAAGATTTCTGAAACAGGCAATGAGCAAGAGCCATTTTTACTATCAAATATGTGTTGAAAGCACGTAAGTGAATGAGTGAATGAATACTTTCCGGGATGAACAATGAAAGACTACTTGATCAGTGTCCTGATGTGCTCGAGCTCCTGCTTCCTCTCCGCCAGTCCCTGTCACCCTCATTCATGCCCTCGCCACTTCCCTTCAGGGTAAAAGCTATGAGAACTGGCCAGGCAGCCTGCAGTGCCCACCCCTTGCTGCAGGTACAGCCGCTGTGGAAGAGGAGCAGGAGGAGGATGAATACACCTTCGTAGACTTTCCGGAGGACTGCAGCACGTCGGGGTGCTGAGAGATCAGGATCTGAAATGATGCCCCTGGGAAGGGAGATGTGGGGGAGAACTGAATCAGCCTGAATGTGGAATCTCCATGTCATCAGGGTCCCGGCCGGTGGAGTGGGGAGTTCTTACACAGCTGGCAACACAGCTGGCCCCCATTTCAACTCCAGACTTTGAGCAAGGAACTTCACTCCTCAGTTTCCCCTCCGGCAAATGCACACAATAAACCTGGTTCACAAGGATGCTGCCGTCCCAGGGAAGCGATTCCAACAGAGGATGCAGCGCTGTGTCTGCAGAGTACCTCACCTGCCACCGCCTCCCAGGGCAGCCAGAAGTGTGGCGCCTCCTGCCCCACTCCTCGGATGGTCTGATCACCTTGAACCTGGTGGCTGTAGCTGCCCAGCCCCCAAAGTGGTGCCTGGGGCTCTTGTTGGGATGCACCCCATTCCTCCTCTGCCTGCTCTGCTTCCCCTTCCTCCTTAGGTGCTTTCACTGGGAATCATCCTACTCCTCCTTCACGCACGCACGCACGCACGCACGCACGCACGGGCACGCATGCGCGCCTGAGTCTCCTGCCGAGATGGTTGATACTTTCTGTCAAGTTGAGGAATCCTGAAGCTTAACTAAGTAACTCAGCAGTTCTACATCCTGAGGTGGAAAAGGATGTGCCCCTCCTGCTCTACGATGTTGTTCATTGTGTCAACTAGAGAAGTTTAGAAGGTTAAATGAGTGAGCAGGGTGCAGGTCCCTACTTTGTATTCATCCTAAGCCTGTGCAAGAGGAGGGCGAGGAGATTATGTGAGAGCTACACATCCCCTGGGTGGGGGGAGCCTGCTTACAATATAAGAGAGGGAAAGAGGCTTCTCCTCCCCACTTTTTTGCTCTTGCTGCTTTTGCTGTCTCGTGACACCTTGAAGTGTTGTTCCTCTGCCCTGCCAGCCTGCCTTGAAGCCAGCTGATTATAGACTGAAACCTCCACAAACTGTGAGCTTAATAAACCTTTCCTCCCTGAATTCTGGGCATCAGGTATTTTGTCTCAGCAACGAGAGAAAAGTAACTCAGACACCTGCCGGCAGCTGCTGCCTGCACCCCGCCTGTGCATGTCGGCACTGTCATTCTTGTTCATCTGAAATAAGTGCCAGGTCTGTAAATTGCTTACTTCTTTCTCCAATCCCATCTCAGTTCTATTTTATTGTTTCTTAATTTTTCGAGTGCTATGGTTGGACAAGAACAGCCCCCGAAGCCTCATGTATGGAGAGATGGGGGTTTGGGGTGGCAGCTGGAGAATGGGGCACAGCTGACTTGCTGTCAGGAGGTGGGTTCTGGCAGGAGAGAAGGCCCCGCTCTGTGGCCTGGAAGGCTCTATCTACCTCCTTGGCTCCTCCCTTCTCCTTATGCTTCCCTGCTGCCTGATGTGAGCAGCTTTCCCCTGCTGTGCCCCTCTCAGGCCATTTCTGCCTTGACGCCGGCGCACGATGGACTGAAACCTCCGAAAACCATGAGCTCCAGTAAACCTTTCCTGTTTTAATTTGTGGATGCTTGGTGTTTCATCTCAGTATCAAGAAAGTGGCTAAGAGAGATTTTGGTACCAGAGAAGTGGGGTTGTTGCTGTGACTTTACCTGACCACGTGGTCCAGGCGCCTTTGGCACTAGCGGAATCTCACTGCTGTAATACTGGTCTAGGCAGAACCACTTAGAATCCCTTTCCTCTGCTGTGCTTTTACACCTACTGATGTTTCATCATGGGTTGATAAGGCCCAGTAAGCACAGCTACATGGTATCATTCCAACTCATTGTTCAGCCCTGCTCTTAAAAAACTACATGGAGGGAACCTCATTGGTCTCTCATTGTACCACGGAGACAAATGGTCATGGGTATGAGAAAAATAAAGACAAGAGACAAGAGCTGGGTCAGGTGGACCTCTTTCCGGGAAGAGGACTGACTTCAATAGTAGGGGCATTTGTTTTATACTCTTGCAAAGTTAGTATCAGAAGAGGTAATGTTACCTAGCAACTAATGACTGTAATTGTCCAGGCAGGATGCTTTTTTTAATACTGAGGTAGCTTGACTGCTTGAGACACTCTAGCTCTGTTCTGCCTTCACACATATGACCAATATCCAGCTTCATCAGCTCCCAACATACATGCAACTCCTTGTAAATCCACTAGACTGGTCCTAGGTGGATAATCAAAACTCCTTTGTACCAAGCACCCATCCCCTGTTTAAAAAAAAAAAAAATCCCACTGTGGCTTTTTCATTCCACAGCCCTACCTTTTTTATACTCATGACACTATAAAGACCTTACAGCCTGTGGGAGAGTAAGCGGGTCTGGGCTCTAGTGCCAGAGTGGTGCCTTTTCAGTTTTGTTCTGGAGTTAACCTGTCCTGTTGAGTTTGTACTCCTGCTTCTTTACCTTTTTGTCCTAACAGAACTGGCTTGCAGGAGGAGTTTGGAAAGGTTTGAAGATGCTGGCTACAGAAGCCCACAATGCTGTAAGTGGAGCTTGAGGGGAAATTCTGGCCAGATCTCAGAACCAGAATGCTGATAGAAATGCACCAGTGAAAACAAGGCTCAGGAGGTTTTGACCGGGAACAAGGAAACTATTTACAGTTGGACTCAAGTCCATGTGTGTTACACTTTCATAGAAAATTTGCCTATTTTCCCCATCTTCTGACACTGCAGGAAACTTGAGCTAAATGGCTTCTGACTAATGAATCTGGAGAAAGAAATTTAAAAACAGCCCATCCTTCAGGCTGTGGCATGAGTAGAGCTGGTGGCATTTAGGCATGTTTACCATGAGAATCAGGACCAAAAAACAGAGCTGAAATTTGAAATTTTGTCCTAGAAAAGAAGTTTCTATAAAGTTAGGGCCTGCAAAGCTGGGGCCAAGGAGAGGATGGTTGTCAAAAAAACTAACATTAATGGAAGCTAAATATTTTGCATCAGGACAAAAGCAAGATGCTTTGAGGGCATGTCAGGAATCAGCAAAGCCTGTTTCCTTACATGCTGAATGGTGTAAAAGTGAAAGACTGCTTTGAGAAGAGAGCACCAAATAGCCCAGGTCTATCAGGGCCAGTTCGGAAAGAGTCCCAGAGTTCAGTCATGCAGCCACTCAGAGGCTACTGCAGCCATGATGCAAGGGAGCCTTGCTATTGATCAAGCTTCTTATCATCCACCTTGTGATTTTTTTTATAGGAATACAGAAAGCAGAAGCTGTGGGGTCAGAGATGCTTGCAACTGCATTTCAAAAGATAAGCCTGCAAAGACAGGCAGTAGGCCCCTGATTGCAGGCCCTAAAGCTGTCAGAGTGAAGCCCAAAGTGTAGTGGGGCCCACAGGAGTTTGGAGAAGTCAAAAATGTGGAACATCCCCCAAGGAAAACCCCACAGGCTGTAAACAACCACCTCAAATAGAGAGGCTGTAACAGCTGCAACCAGCAATGCCTGACAGGCAGACCACCCAAACTCTTTGGAGCTCACATCTTGGCACAATTTTCCCTGAGGACAGGGCATGGAATTGCAGGCTTTCAGGTCTGCCCTGCTGGGAGTCAGACTTGCTTTACTCTGAACTATGTATTGAAAGAATACAAATGAGTTAATGAATGAATGAATGAAAGAGGGCACTGGCAATGTTGGTGGAATAAGCGGATGGGTGATGATGTGCTCGCTTTCCTAGTTTGCTTGAAGGTCCTTCTTCCTCTCTGCCAGGCCCCATCATCCTCACCCATGCCCTTTCTCCTTTCTTCATGGTCACAGCCATGAGAGCTGGCCAGGCAGCCCGCATTGCCCAGCCCTGGCTGCAGTTATGACCACCTTGGCAGATGACGAGGATGAGCATGTTTACACCTCCCTCAGCTTCCAGGAGGATGCTAGCAGTTCAGAGTACTCAGATCAGGATGTGAAATGACTGCCCATGGGGTCTCCCTGGGAAGGAAACATCAGGGAGAATTCCTGGGCCAGCAGTTCTCCTTGTCACCATGGTACAAATCAGCAGAGGGGACTGTCACTCCCTGGACAGATCTTGGCTTGCATTACAGCCCCGGACATTGAACTTTACTCCTCAGTCTTCTCCTCTGTCAAATGCACACCATAAACCTACCTCACAAGGCTGTCGTGGGCATGAGCAAAGTGACTCCCAGAAAGCACCCAGGGCTTTGTCTGCAGAGAGCACCTCACCTGCCACTTCTTCCCTCAAACCAGCCGTGGGACCCCCAGGTCTGATCACCCTGAACCAATAGGACAGCTGGGGACAGGTCTATCTGACCAGCCCCGAAGACCTGGCTGAGGCTGACACTGGGCATCCTCCCGTTCCTCCTCTGCCTGGTCTGCTTCCCCTCCCTCCTTAGGTGTTTTTCACTGGGAACCATCTTGCTTCTCCACATCTGCAAGAGAGTCTTTCACTAACAGCTGACCCTGGGGCCCTACCTGCACATTTTAACACTATCATGGTTGCTCATCTAAAATGAATGCTAAGTATGTAAATGTCATACATCTTTCTGAATCCTATTTCTGTGGTGATTTGGTTCTCCTTCATTGTTTCCTCATTTTTCGAGGGTTACAGATTAGACCAAGACTGTCCCACAAAAGCCTCCTGTGTTCAGAGGTGGGGCTTTAGGATGGTGACTTGATTCCGGGTACTCCATAGCTGACTTGCTGTAAGAAGGTGGGGACTGGTTGGAAGAGGTGGGTGACCGGGTGTGTGACCTGGACAGGCAGGTCTAGCTCCCTGCCTCCTCTCCTCCCTTTCTACTATGCTTCCCAGCTACCACGATGTCAGCATCTTTGCTCTGGGATGCCCCTCTCATGCCATTTCTCCCTAGGAGCCAGCCGACTGTGGACGGAAACATCTAAAAACTATGAGACCAAAATAAAACCTCTCCTCTTTTAAATTATGGGTATTCAGTATTTTGTCTCAGTATCAAGAAAGTGACTAAGGAAGATTTTGGTACCAGGAAAGTGGGATTTTTGATGTGACTATACCTGATCACATGGTTCAGAAGCCTTCGGAACTAACTTGCAGGAGGAGTCTGAAAACATTCCAGAAGGCTTACAGCACTGTGAATGGAGCTTGATGGGAGGTTCTGGTCCGAGCTGGGAGACCAGAGTGCCGAGAGAAATGCAGACAGTGGAAAACAGTGGAAGGTTCAATTGGGAGCAAGGAAACAACTTACAACTGGGCACAGTTTCATGTGTGTTACACTCTGGTAGAAAGTTTGTCTGCATTTTTCCCATGTCATGACATTGCAGGGAGCTGTGGTTAATGGTGGCTAATTAATTTGAAGGAGGAAATTTCAAAGTAGCCCAGTGTAGCCTGGGTAGTGCAGGTAACTTTTAGCCATATGAACATGAGAATCACATCCAAGTGAAAAATTTTCCTGGTAGCCAGAAAAGAAGCTCCTGTAAAGTCAGGGTCCATAAAGTTGGGGTGAAGGAGAGGACGGTTGCAAAAAAAAAAAAAATCAACATTAAATGAAGCTTTTTTTTTTTTTTTTTTTTTTTTTTTTGCCTTTTTGAGACAGGGTCTCTATGCAGTTCAGCCTGGCCTTGAGCTCACTTTGTAGCCCAGGCTGGCCTCACACAGCGATCCTCCTACCTCAGCCTCCCGAGTGCTGGGATTACAGGTGTGTGCCACCATGCCAGCTTTCGAAGCTAACTATTTTCAACAGTACAATAAAAAAGATGCCAAAAGGGCATCTCCGGAGTGTACACTTTGGCAGCACATTTACTAAAATTGGAAAGATACAGAGAAGATTAGCATGACACCTGCAAAAGGATGACATAAGAGCATGTCAAGAATCAGCAATACCCCCACCTTTTACAGGATCAAAGGTGCGAAAGCAAAAACATGGCTTTGAGAAGAGAGCCCCAGGAAGCTCAGTTCAATTAGGGCCAATGAGGAAAGAGTTTCCCAGAGTTCAGCTATCCAGCCATTCAGAGGCTGCTGCTGCAGCCATGATGCAAGGGGGCCTGGCTACTGATCAAGCAGACAGTAGACCTCATTATCATCTACTTCCTTTGTTCAAATATCCAAAATCCAATCATAAACTTTTCCAAAGCTCCTTAGGGCCTGATGTCACCTGCTTATCTTTGTACCCCCAGGTACGTTGGGATAAGCAGGTTGTGCTTAAATCCACACAGGAGATGGGCTGTTCAGAACACAGGTGCTTGGCCAGGTGTGGTGATAAATGCCTGTAGTCTGAGCATTTGGGAAGCGGAGGCATGAGAATTGTCATAAGTTCGAGGCCAGGCTGGGGTACAGAGTGAGTTCAAGCCCAGCCATATAGAAAGACTCTGTCTAAAAAACAAACAAACAACAACAACAACAAAAAAAAAACCACAGGCACCTCCCACGGACCTCCCCACACGACACTTCTTACAGTCAAAGGTGACATGCAGTGAGTGTCCAGGGTTCTCCCCGAGTGTTTCTGTCTCAGTACTGTCTAATAGATCCACTTGGAACTTACTACCTAAACACATCGTCTGCCCTCTTATGGTGACAAATGTCAAGCCATCTGGAACATGGACACTGCGATTTAGGTATCAGCTGGGGAAATACAAAGGTTGCCTCCTGGGACTGGGTTTTAAAGTATGGTCACATTTTGTCACATTTTGTGGGAGAACTGAGTTACGTGCCTGGTCAGCTTCCCTCTTTATTTCAATAGAGAGGGTTGCTTGCCCAGGGTTCTACCAATTCAGATATTATGAAAATAGGATGATGGGTGTCCTGGGATCTATTTGTCACTGCCATTGGAAAACCAGCCGGACTCGGGCTTGCCAGGCCTCTCTCTGCCACTCCTGGGCCTAGGCTGTTTGGTTTCCCTCTCTCTTCTCCTCTGGCCTCAGGCACTTACAGCCCACTCCACCTAGGACCTTGGTTGTCCTAGGACCTCATTGCCTGAGGCCAATCTGGCCTTTGCCTGTCTAGGGGTATCACTGTTGGGGATATACATACACCATGTGCTGGCTAGTCAAAGGGCACAAGCTTGTGCTGGATAGAAATTCTTTGGCACTTGAGAAGCTCTTTTCTTTGAGGGCTTCTAAGACACCTGAGCTTACTTTCTAGTGTTTTATCCTCACTAAACTTTCAGAGATATGGGTGATGTCTTTGTTCATGACTTACTCTCCATATTAGAGGCCCACGCACCCACCCACAAAAATGCACTCCTGCATGGAGGCCAGGATCTCCATGCAACAATGTTTTGATGTGGTGCTGGGAGAGGTGACTGGAAATTGTGGTATCTCTCCTCCTCTTTGGATGCAACTATGAAAGGCCTAGCAGAATGGTCTCTTGAGATCTGAGCCATGTTAGATGGTCACAACAGCAAGGTTCCTTTTAGGGCTCCTCCTAGGGTGAGGTAAGACACCATGATTAAAGCAACAGGGGGACTAGGCATGTCTGCTGGTCCATAAGGTCTTCACTGAGGTACAGGTTTCCAAAGAGTCCTACAAGCAATCATGTTCCATGCAGTCCTGGGTTCCTTCTGTGTTTTTCCATGTTCTCTGGGATGTTTGAGGCTAATCATCAAACACTAGGACCTGTTTGCACAAAGAGAAATCCAGCCCCCTTCAATTCCTGCTTTGGCAGCTGTCCTTGAGTCTTCAGTGGAATTCACACTCACTGCCCAGCCAGCAGACACACTCTCTGTGGCCATGACCTCAGTCTATGTGCCCAGCCTGTTGCTCAGCTACCTTCTGAGTGCTGGGGCTTGGTTGGTCTTTGCACCACAGTCTAGCTCTTTCAGCCAGATTCAGGCTTGCTGGGCCTCTCTCTAAGCAAGTTGTCCCCATAGCTTGGCCCACCTAAGACATCTGTGCCCGGGAAGCGCCCGCCCCAGTCTCTCTCCCTGCGCACCCCGCCCCGCCCCCTCCCCCGCAGCGCGCGCTTCCTCCCACAACCTCAGGCTGTTCTGCTCCCAGCTCAGTTCTGTCCTCGCCGAACTGGTGCCATCTTCACCTGCAATTGCCCTTTTCCGGCCCGCTAGGGCTCCCGCATGGGCACTTTGGACGCAGCAACCCAGCTCTCTCCGATCCCTCCGCTGGGCCTCCTCGGGTTTCTCCGTACTTCTTCGCGCCCTTCGTCCCTCCTCGGGTCACTCCGCCCCTTCAGGTTTCCCAAACCTTGATGTCTGTTCCCTCTGTGTCTACTGGGCCTCCATGGGTTCCTCTGGCCCTCCTGGTTGTCTTCCTCAGGTGTCAGAGGTTCCTTCTTTCCAAAGGTCTTCTTTCCATCTGTAGGAGTCAACCCTACCGAGGTTCCTTGTCTCTTCTGAGCTCCTCGAGACCCTGCCGCCTCCTCCGAGAGGTTCCTTCTTTCCAAAGGTCTTCTTTCCATCTGTAGGAGTCAACCCTACCGAGGTTCCTTGTCTCTTCTGAGCTCCTCGAGACCCTGCCGCCTCCTCCGGAGCTTCGGCCCCTGCTCGGGTCCTTCTGCACCTCTTCGTTTCCCTCCAGCCCTCCTCAGTCATTTGTATAACACCTGGGATCCCTGTTTCTCGTGGCCGCCTTCCATCTAAGGGGTGTGCTACACACCAGGCTCGGGTCTCTGTGCCCGACTTTGTGTCTCTGTACCTCCTCGGTTCCCTCCGCCAGGCTTCGGGTCTCTTCGTTTCTCCTCGGGTTTCTTCGTCCCTATGTGAGTCCCACATTTCAGGCTAGGTTCTCTCTGCCCCTCCTCGGCTTCCTCAGCAGTTCTTCCTATCCTTCCATTGAAAAGATGAGAACAGAGCAGAATTCTGCAGGAAGAGAGGGAGGAAGCCATGCAGCTATAGCTGAGAACTGGGGAAAGGAAAGAGAACTGCAAGAACCTGGGATAAGAAGAGCATGCTTGCTTGGCTTTAGCAGAGACATCTATAGGGGAAGTCATTGGATTCTAGTGATAGTGATCTCCTTTTTTCTTCTTTAAAGCTGTCAGGGGCCGGGGTGTGGCTCACTGGGAGAGTGTGTGCTTGCACAAGTCCTGGAATCCGTCCCCAGCATCGCATATGCGCACACAGATATGGCAGATCGTTGTCGGACCGCTGCGGCCTGCAATTTTGTACCTCTCTGCGCCTCGCAGCCGTCATTGGGCCCATGAAGGGCGCTGTCCTCGGTGCTGAATGTGAGACCAGCTACTGCCCACCTGAAGACATTGGCTTTGAAATGGCCTCCGGATATAGTAGCATGGAGAACAACAAGGCAAATACCAGAAAATAACAAGAATTATCAAGTGAGATGAGAAATGAGCTCTAGTAAATTACTGGTGGGAACAGAAAATGGTACGGCCTTCCTCAAAACCTTATTTACCATATGACTCAGCAGTTCCACTTGTAAGTATACACCCAAAAGAATCGAAACCAAGTTTTCGAGCAAAAACTTGTATATGAATGTGTGTGGTGAAATGATTTCATGGAAGTCAAAAAAAAGAAGGAAACACCCCAAGGTGTGTGTGGTGCATGAGGGCATTGTACTTAATGCTCTATGATTGGACAGTAGACATTAGGTAGGGTCAAAGATGCTTTCTGCAGAACCTGATGGATGATTCCACAGCCCACGTGCACAACCGAATTTGTCACATTCTGGACTCATGAAAGAACCGCAAAGCTCCAGGGCCGCATTTTACCCTGACAGCAATGCAGGAGTCTCACTCAGAGTCACCAGCCATGGTGCTAAAAGGGTGCTGGTGTTGACTAAAACAAGAGCCACATTAAGGATTCATCATCCATCCACTCAGACATCTCCTTGCCATCTCTTTATAAAGCAATGAGCTACAGGCACTGCTCAACAAATCCTTCAGAGTATTTTAGAATTCCACTTCGTGTTGCCCGGCATGGTGGCACACACCTGTAATCCCAGCACTTGAGAGGCTAAGGTAGGAGGATCGCTGTGTGTTCAAGGCCATCCTGAATCACAGAACATGGAGGGTCCTCAGATGCCAGTGGTTGGACAAGACCCTTCTTTCCAGTGCCGTCTCTCCACAGAGGAGCACAAAGGGACAGAGAACTCCAATGGCCATCCAAGAGCAGACACGTGGTCAGAGAGTATTTGCTATGGTGTTGGATTCCTCCTCTTCTCATCTCATAATTCATTACAGTTCTGTCATGCGGAGGCAGTGAGCCTCTGTGAATGCTATTGCCCGCTCATTCTGCTCTTCCTCTAGGTCATTGTCACACTTTGGATGCAGCTCATTATATTAACATGAGTTAAATACTTGTCCAGCTCTTTCCATGACACACAGGCAAAAAAGTCCAGTCCCAACCTTGGCACCAACACTGGCCGTGTCCACTGCAGGAGAGGCTGATGCTGTTCAAAGGGAGCTGGCTTCACTCCTGCTTCCAGGAACATGCACACAGGGAAACTCCTTGCTGGAGTCAGAGTTGCTGGACTCACACCACTGTAAGATCCTCCCACAAGGAAAAATAGATGTGCTCTTGTAATTCACTACCTTGCTCTGGTCCTGTTTTCTCTTTTATAAAATGCGAATTTTAAGCGATTAGTTTAACAAACAGGCCAGGCCCATCTGAGTTCTGAACAAGTATTAACTCAGGTCCTTCTCACAACAGCCCTATGAAATGGGTGCTGTTGTCTTACCCTTTAATAGCAGAGGAAACTGAAGCACAGAGAGGCTAAGCAAACTGCCCAAGGTCACAGAGCTGATCAGTAACCCATTAATGGGCACCGAAGCTTGGTTCTTAATTCTCAGGCCGGTGCTGGACTCCACCTGGTGCACAGGCAGACACGCACATGGTGAAAAGAGGTATGAAGGGATGTCTCAGGAGAGCCACACTCGGTCTTGACTTCCTACGTCCCCTTGCAGGGCTGTGCTGTGGGTGATAATGCAAGTTAGTGCTTCTTGTTCTAATGAGGATTCTGGGGCTAGAGCCTTCAGTTTGGATGGAGAAAAACACACTTCCTGTGGGGCATGGGCGCCATCTGCCTGCAGTGTCCTGATAAGGCTGTGCTCCAGAGAATCATTTGATGGAGGCTGGACGGAGGGACAGTTGTCTGAAAATCACTGCACAACCATGGAGACTGATAACAGTGGCTTCCAAATTTTTCTGAACGGGGCTGGGGACTTAGCTCAGCGGCAAAAGCACCTGCCTGGCAAGTGCAAGGCCGTGAGTTCGGTTCCCAGTACCGGAGAAAAACCAAAACAAACAAACAAACAAACAAACAAACAAGTTTTTCTGACCATGATGCCCAGTAAGAAATCATTTTGGGGGCCAGGGGTTTAGCTCAGTGGCGTGGCACCTGCCTGGCAAGCACAAGGCCCTGAGTTCAATTCCCAGTTCCAAAAAAAAAAAAATCATTTTGATGAAAAGATCACACTGAAACTCATTCCTGTACAATTCACATGTGCTAATAATTATAATTGTTTTAAAAATCGTTTCACATCAATATAATTTGACAAAGCGATGCCAGCCATTGTTAAACACTGGTCGGAATCCTGTAAGTTTATTTTCATACACTATAACACACGCCCATCTGGATCTCAATTTTTTTCTCTGACTCTTTTCTCAGATAAGGCCTTGCTATGTAGTCCAGGCTGGCCTTGAATTCTCCATCCTCCTGGCTCAGCCTCCCTAGTGCTGGGATGACAAGCACGTGTCAATGTACATGAATGACATTCCCGAACTCAGGCTTAAAAATGCAAGTCTTCACAGGTAACACAGATCAAGGTTGGAAACTAATTCTGAAGCGATGGCATGCCAGGTATTCTAAATTGCGTAAACCAGCCATCCCACCCATATATAGAAAAATGTCAGAAAAACATCTGCCCAGGAAGGACAAAAATTTCTTAACAGCCATTGGCCAGGACTTCCCAGGCCAAAGTCCATGGGAAGCCAGAACCCAAGAAGAAGGTAGGCAGAGAAGACCCTGTCCTGGAGGCGTGGCTGCAAACTTGCACTTGCGCTTGCATTTGACCTACGTATCTGTGTTTCTCCGGGCAGAGCACTGGGTTACCAGTCAGGAATGTTTCAAACTAAACTTAAGCCCTGAGGCCCCTGCCCCCTAGCTGAGTACCCAGCTAGAAATCCACAGGAAGTCTGGTCCACGGCCACAGCCTCTCAGAAATGTGCTGCTTTAGCCGGGCGTGATGGTGCACGCCTGTAATCCTAGCACTCGGGAGGCTGAGGCAGGAGGATCGTTACAAGTTCGAGACCGGCCTGGGCTACAAAGTGAGCTCAAGACCAGCCTGAACTGCACAGTGAGACCCTGTCTCAAAAAAAAAAAAAAAAAGAAGTGCTGCTTCCTTTCTTTTTAAATCTTGCTCTGCTCAGCACCAAGAAGTGCAGGGTAATGAAGTAAAAGCCCATAAAAAAGGCCCTCCCCACCACCCCTGGGGTGCTGCTTGTGTCCTAGGGCTGCCATGACACCTCACCACACACTTAGTGACTCAGAACAACAGAAGTCCATTCTCTCACAGTTCTGGGGGCCAGAAGTCTGAAATCCAGGTGTCACTCACCACGCCCCTCCTGCAGGACTCTAGGGGGGACCCCTTGCCTTCCTCTTCCTCCATCAGTGGATTTTTCACTTCCCTGCCTTTGACTGGATCACTCTAGTCTCATCCTCTGTCACCACATGGCTCTCTTCCACCTGTGAATCTCTCACAAGGACCTTTGTCTTTAGATTTAGAGCCCACGTGCACCTTTTTCCGAATAAGTCACACTCAGAGCTCTAGAGGTGAGGACATGGAGGGTCACTGTTCAACCAGCCACACATCCCAAAGACTGGGCGAGCAATTCCACTTCTGAAAATAAACCAAAGAGAATTGAAAGACAGGTTTGCACACCTATGTGTGTAGCAGCATTATTGGAAATAGCTGAAAGATGGAAGCAACCCCATGTTCAAGGACCAATGAATGAGCAAAATGTCATGGTGTATATATATGATAAACTATTATTCAGCCTTGAAAAGGACAGGGATTCTGACACCTGCCACAGCATGGGTGGACCTTGAATACATTACGTCAGACTTCTCATCCAACTCTGTCCAGGGTGAACAGATCCCCCGAACTAGGTGCCCGCAGATGTATAAGAAAAGTAAGAAGAAAAAGAAAAGAAAAGAAAAGAAAAGAAAAGAAAAGAAAAGAAAAGAAAAGAAAAGTAAGAAGAAATCAAACCAAGAGAGTCTAAATTCTGTGATCAGGTGCTAGCAGCCTCTAGGACTGACTGACCCCTGATTACCATCCTCAGTAACCTTTTATTCAGAACCCACCAAGGAGGCAGCAGAGGAATCCGAGAATATCAAGTCTTTTAGCAAGGACGATACAACTCCATTATCATAGGAATGCGACCTGACCAGTAAGCCATCATGTTATCTGCCTTCACCCTTATCTCCTAGTATTGATTGGGGGCTTGCAATGCTTGTGCTAGACTTCCTCCAGAATCCAACAATCATGGCTTGGTCAGGCCTCAGGCAATACACAAAATAGTAATTAAAGAATGTCCTTCTCGGGGCTGGAGATTTAGCTCAGTGGCACAGCGCCTGTCCAGCAAGTGCAAGGTCATGAGTTCGATTCCCTCCCGGTACCAGGAAAAAAAAAACAGAACAAAAGAAAAAGAATGTCCTTCTCCCCAACATTATGCTAAGTAAAAAAAGCCAGTTCACAAAAGGACAAATGTATGATTCCAGTTATATGAGATACCTAGAGCAACCAAATTCAGAGACAGAAGGTGACCAAGTGCTAATGTCAGGAGAAAAGGGAATGGGAATCACTGTTGAATGGACCCAGAGCTTCCATTTTTCAAGATGAAAATGAACGCTGGGAGCCAGGTATGGTGGTGCACACCTGTAATCCCAGCAATTGGGAGGCTGAGGCAGGAAGATCACTGCAAGTTTGAGGCCAGCCTGGGCTACAAAATGAACTACATAGTGAAACCCTGTCTCAAAAAGACATACACACAAAAAGGCAAAAAATAGATACCATAAGAAAATGTATATATGGGTACGATCAAAAATATGGTATGTTT